>NW_023596818.1:8274808-8449808 GCF_011947565.3 Pollicipes pollicipes
TATAAGGTCACGAACTTCGCCGGATGGAATGATTTAGGGCGGGGACGGTAAAGATTTGTTGCCTCACTGGCACACGTTCCCACGCTTGTCCCTACATCACGCAAGAGCATTTTTGACCGGGCTGATTAGACGTGAACACGTTACGTGAACGTAGAGGCAGAGACGTGTGAAAGCTCGTTCATGCTTCATGCTTTATCTGTGCCTTGAGTATGCTTTCCATGCAGCTTGTTATTCGTTCTTGGTTCGAACCTTTGATGGTACTCGAAATGTTCAGAGATTCGCTTTGAATACCAGAGCCAACATTTTTCAGCAATTATTGATGGAAATAATAATGGCTGATTTGAAAGTGGTGGCACCTTCATTCGTGGAAACCAACGGACCACATCACGGGACGCGCTTGCTATGCCCCCGGTTGTGCACGTTGCGCGCAGTAAGTGACATTGGCATGGCACGGAAATATATGGTTTCATTGTTTTTGAATAGTCCGAATGTATTAGTTAGAAGTGGGCACCGTTGGCTCAGTTTTGTTTGGAATGGAACAGTTCCCTTAATTTTGGGAATGCAGTGTTGCAGCGGCATCCCAGCATTTTAGAGCATGCCTATTAGTTGCGCGACACTGCGTGGAAGGAATCCAGAAACAAATCCCCAACCGCAAGCTTCCACTTTGCATATGAATGCATGCGGTTTTCAAACCTTTATGCGGTTTACTTGGTATGTAGCGAGGGTGTCCTATATTGTCACGAGCTGCTCCTGAGAGTTGAGGTTTGTGACAGCGAGCCGCGCAATCGGCGTATAATATATATATATATATATATATATATATAATATATATATATATATATATATATATATGTTACGTTCCCAATACGGACCGTGCAGGCGACTGCTCGTGCCTCGAGCATGCAGTCAGGCAGACCACTGAAATCAGGACAGCCGTATTGCAAGACACTCAGCAATCTTGCCACTCACAGTGGACCGTTCGCAGTGCTGACATAAGGAGATAGCGCTTTCGTCAGGGCTTGTATGACGCGCAGCAGGTGTGGTCATTCTCGACAATGTCAACACGGCATCACAGCGTGGTCTAGTATAGATGTGTGATGACTGTGGTGGATCCGACATCATACAGCATAGCCTCGTACTTCAGTGCTTACGTTATCTAAAGGTCTGTAGAGTAGCTAGCCTCTCGCGCTTGTACATAAGATCTGTGATTTGACTTCCTGGGATGTGCCGGCCTCTCTGGTAACAGCTGCCGGATGGGAGGTGCTTTGGTGCAAGTGTAACAACTTCAACAGTTGTCTTGTGTAATCCTATTCACTTGTGTCGCCGGATGAATCCCTCGCCGTGGTCGCGACGATGATCCGCTGGGGATCCATTGACGTCGTTGGGGTCGACTTTCTAAAGTTGTCTCGGCCTTCCGGTTGGTCTCGTGCTTCGTTCTCGCAATGTGCTCGTTGCTCCTGACAGCGTAAGAGCGGGCGGGCACGAACTGCGCCAAGGGATGACTGGTTGTGTCCAGCTGCAATTGTAGCATTGGTTACTGCCTCCTGTGCGGAGCGGGGACAGGAATGCTCATGAAAACCACTTAGAAAAACGTTCATTACCAAGCATCGCGTTGTTCCCCGTGCCGTGTCCGTCTTTGGCGCACATGCATCTATTCCGCTCCTCGGCGCATCGCGCACAGGCGTCCCCTCGAGCGGCACATTCCAGCGGGTGGCGCTGGCAGGTGGCGCGACCTGACGGACCGGCGCGGCAGGGCGGGGTGCGGCGGCGTCCGGGTCGGACCCGGACCACCGCTGAGGTGTGCAGTGGGCAGCGGCCGAGCCGCTGAGGTGTGCCGCGGGCGGCGGCCGGGCCGAGATCGGTCGATGAGCCCGGCCGGAGATCAGTACCGGCCGCTGATGGGACCCCAGGCGGCGCTGACGCCAGGGGGCCAGTTACGCGGAGCACGGTGCGGTCGCGGCGCGTCGGGAACGGCTCTTGACGGCGGATCGTCTCGAGCTGGACGCCAAGTGGTGACAGTGAGACTGTTGAGTCAGGTCCGGCCAGGAAATGCCACCAGCGGATGCGGAGATTTACGGCTGGTGCCTTCGGCGCGGATGGTAATGAATAGATGAATCGATGATTTGATAAAGTCGTGATTGGGTGCGCTGATGGGACCTATTCCTGTCGCTGACGAGGAGAGCGCTGCACTCAGCGAAAAGTTGTCTGCTGTCTGGATGCTGACGCGTGCTGCAGATGTGGCCGGATGTGTCGAGACTCATCTGGCATCCCGGCGGCATTGTCTGGGATGGCGTGTGGTGCGGACATCGCGCTTCATTTCCCCACTGACCATCGCTCCGCTGCCCGCCTGGAATTTCCTCCATCTGTCTCTGTCGCCCTTTGTCCGCCCCCCGGCCGTCGGTGCATTACCCGGGCCACCCAGGACGGGCGCGCCAGGGTGCTCTCCCCGCCGGGCAGATGCTCCGTCCGCCCGTACCTGTCCTTCGCTCTCGGGGAGTGGCAAACCGTCTGGCAGCCGCCGGCCAGCCGACCCCGGGCTCAGCTGGCCGGCGGCGGGGGTGGCGCCTCCTGCGCTGAACAGCACAGTCGGCTCCCGTCCTCCGCTCCCCGGCCGTCTGCGCTGACCCGCTCGGTCGGCTCCCGCCCTCCGCTCCCCGGCCGTCTGCGCTGACCCGCTCGGTCGGCTCCCGCCCTCCGCTCCCCGGCCGTCTGCGCTGACCCGCTCGGTCGGCTCCCGCCCTCCGCTCCCCGGCCGTCTGCGCTGGCCCGCTCGGTCGGCTCCCACCCTCCCTTCCCCGACCGTCTGCGCTGACCCTCGGTCGACTCCCCCCTCCGCTCCCCGGCCGTCTGCGCGACCTGCTCGGTCGACTCCCGCCCTCCTCCGCTCCCCGGCCATCTGCGCTGCAGAGCCGCCGGTGGGTGCCTCCTCCGCCGGCCGGGCCGTTTGCAGCGGCCGGGCCTATTTACCAGCTGCCAGGCTGACGAATGACAGCGGACGCCCACGGCGGGCGGCTGTTGTGTGCGGGCCGCGCGTGGCTGGCAGCCTGCCTCGCGCCGCCGGCCTGTCCGCTTCCCCACGCCGCGTGCAGGGTCGAAGGCCGCGCCGGCCCGATCAGCCGCGCCGGTCTGGCAGCGTGAGCGCCGTCCGCGCGGCTCGCCCGCTCAGCGCCGCGCTCTCAGCACCACCTGCTTCCGCCAGAGTGCCTCTTGTGCTCGGTCGTAGGCACTCCTGCTCACTCTGAACACCGCCTGCTCAGCCTGCGCGCGGCGTGCGCTCAGCCTGCCCCGCCTGAGCCCCGCCTGCTGCGCATGTGCGTGAGGTGGCAGGGATTCGGAACTGAGACCCTCTCGGCGGCCTTCCGGGACGGATCGCTGTTGGTCGACCACTGTACTGACAACGTCGTAGGTTTTACGACACTACAAGTAGAAGAACGGCTCAAAGGCAGTTTCTGCTGAGTTATGTCAACGCTATTTGTAGCAATGCGCGGCCCGAATAGAAAACGACAGCTGCACCTGGGCGCGCCCTTATCCGTGCCGGCCTGGGTGCGCGTATTTCAGCGCTGAAAAACGTCCATTACGTTTCCCGCCAGTTGGAATGGCGGGTATCCCCTGGAGAGCCCGAGGAGTGGGCTCCTTCCAATGCGGCCTTCGTGTGTGCGGGTGGCGTGGGACGGACGCCAGACGGGTCTCGCTACCAGCTCGCGGACCTATCGCCCGAACAGCGCACACTCGAACGATAAGGTCATCACCGAGAGCGCGCTGTGAGGTCTCCTTGGTCGTCCCCGCTGAGAGGAGTCTGTGGCCCGTCCTCCGCTGAGAGAAGTCCATGGCCCGTCCCTGCCGAGAGGTCTCCTTGGCCTGTCCCCTGCTGAGAGGTCTCCTTGGCCAGTCCCTGCAGAGAGGTCTCCTTGGCCCGTCCCTGCTGAGAGGTCTCCTTGACCCGTCCTTGCTGAGAGGTCTCCTTGACCCATCCCTGCTGAGAGGCCTCCTTGGCCCGTCCCTGCTGAGAGGTCGCCTTGGCCCGCCCCTGGTGAGAGGTCTTCTTGGCCCGTCCCTGCTGAGAGGTCTCCTTGGCCCGTCTCTGCTGAGAGGTCTTCTTGGCCCGTTCCTGCTGAGACGTCTCCTTGGCCCCGTCCCTGCTGAGAGGTCTCGTTGGCCCGTCCCTGCTGAGAGGTCTCCTTGGCCCGTCCCTGCTGAGAGGTCTCCTTGGCCCGTCCCTGCTGAGAGGTCTCGTTGGCCCGTCCCTGCTGAGAGGTCTCCTTGGCCCGTCACTGCTGAGAGGTCTCCTTGGCCCGTCCCTGCTGACAATTGGCGCGGGGGCGGTGCTGAGTTGCGCGCAGCATGTGCCAAGTGGATGACGACGGAAATTGATTTGCAGAAGATTTCTTACTCAGCGTAAGGTGCCTTGGTTGCCTGATTTATTTGGTATTTTGATGCATTTTCGGTCGGTTTACTTTGTACTTTTCAATCACACGTTGCCAAAACTTGCATGGCCTGCGTGATTGTGGATGAGCGTATCCGTGTTTTTCATAGTTCGTAAGGTATTAAAGTTGATGTTAATCAAGCACCTGGCGATCTTTTTCTAACAATCACGTTACACGCGAACTACAATGGCCTCGAAAACAAGCGTCGCATAGGATCTGAGATCTTCGTCGCATTTCCACACCCGGCTGTGTTAAGCATTCTTTCATAAGACAGTGTGCTGTTTTTTTTACATGACGTCAGCGGGCCATTGTGGGACTGTGCAATGTTGTGCGCTCCTGTCTCGCTCCAGCTCTTGCTGTCTGGTTCGTTTCCCGAAAGAGCCGTCGGCTGGCTGATTGCTTGTTTTGTGGTCGTTGGTGCCGACGCCCTGGGCCGGCGAGCCGGCGAGCCGGCGCGGCGGTGGGGTTCTGCAGGTAAACACCGACGCGTAATGGCCAGATATTGGCCTGCTGAAGGGGCGTTTACGCCACGTGCGGTGCGTAACGCGCTCAGATCATTGATTACGCCGTGCGTGTTGTCAGGTGGTGTGCTTTTGGGGCCCTGCCGCGCGCTTGAGCTTGATGGACACGTGGCAAACAAAACTGCGATGGGAAAACGCCGAGCGGGCTTACCGTGGTCTCCTCGCGAGAGTTCTTGTGACGCGCGGCGTTATACTCGGTCGCTTTTTCTCTTGCGTTGCCTGGCTGAGCCGGCGTCTCCTCAGGCCTGGTCCCAGCCTCTGTCGCCTCCTGAGGCAGCAGAGTCCAGCACACACACCACCCGTGCGTGCCCGCTGGCGACTGCCGATACTGTCGCCCACCAACCGTCAACAGTAGGCGTGACAACCGGCCATCGTGGACTCTTATTTAACCATTCGCCACCGCTGGCACCGGTGATGACCATTGCGGGCGGACGGCCCGGTGCGGACACAGTGGGGGCACGGTTCAAGTGCCACGTTTCATCGACCTATGAAGGTGTCACTTTTGGCGGCACCTCCTGAAAGACCAATCTGCACAAGATAGGTCGGATGTAATTACGTATGCAGCTGCATGAAGACATGCAGCTTCGTACATGCTGCGTGTTTGATCACCAGGTATTAGAAGGACTTCGTTCTGTGCTGGGGGAATGGGGGGATCGGTAAGTTTTTTCCGCCGGCTCCGATCGCGTTGCGTCCTCTCTGCTGGCGCGTGCGGACTCACGGCTCCTGCTGAACTGAGGGCCGAACGAGCGACGTCTCTTGAGTCGGCTTGGTGCGACTGCGAGCGACTCCGCGCTCCCCCGGGAGGTGGCTCCGTCGCTGACCCAATTCCGTCGAAAGACTCCCCTGCCCTCGCCTGGTTCCGACCGACAGACGGCTCCCAGCCGGGTGTGCCCCCGTCGACAGGCTGCTCCTGAGCCTGGCCTGGTCCCGTCGACCAGGACTCCACTCTCGGCGGGGCCCGAACGCGAGGTCGCCCGTTCGTGGTGACGCCCCGCCTAGCTGCTTCTGCGTCCCCCGGTGGCTCGCACCAGCAGGCCCTATCGTCCGTGACCGTGTGACGCCGTGACGCCGTCCGCCTTGGACTCGCTCCCACTCGCCCGCGTCGCGCCCGACGCTGCCGGGAGAGCGCGCGGCCGCGCCGTCTGCGGCGCCGGCAGCGTCCCCAGGCCGCCGTCGCCGCCGCCGCCGCCGGAGAGCGATCCCGGCCGGGCGGCCGCGGCGCGCCGAGGCGCGCGGTTTGGACGCTGCGATCGATTTGCGCGCGGCCCGGCGGCCGGCGTCGGCCGCTGCCTGCCGGATGACGCCAGTTGCCGACCGGCGGCCGATCGTGTCCGCGCCCCGCGTCGGCGCCGACGGACCGCGCGCGAGAGAGAGCTGGTGCTGGCTGGTGCGTGCCGGCCGACCGCGGGGCGGCGGGGCGGTGCGCGCCGCGGGCCGGCCGCGGGGGGGAAGGGGGGGGGGGGCGGCCGCGCGCGGAGCTCTCGTTCGGGGGCGGTGGCGTGTAGGGAAGCGTGCCGTCATGGCAGCGGTCCTGTGCTCCTTTGTGTAGCGGCCGGCGGCGGCCGCGTGATTGCGCTGGGGCTGGAGCGCGTCGGAACGCGCTGTGCCCGCAGTCGTTCAGCTCATCGCCTCTGACCTAGCGCAGTCTTTTGTGTGCTAGCATGCAAATATCACACATCAGGCGTGTTTTGTGTCGTTAATTGGATCGCATTTTATTAAGGGATGATTGCTCCCTGGTCCTGAATGGGTGTTGTCCAGCCGAGATCGGTCTTTGTTCTCGGATATTCGTGAAGCGCCGACTGTGTGTATGCGTGTGTGTGTTTGCCATTCCTGCTATTGTGCTGTCTGGATTTCCTGTGCTCCGATATGGTGGAGTAACTGAACATTGAATGTGGAAACTGTGTCTCTGTGGGGCGCTCAGAAGTCTTTGTCTAACAGTTATGTCACGTCCCTAAACCCCTGAACGTGCTAGTGAATGGTTGTGTGTTATGTGGTCGGCCTGTGTGGAAGTCACACGAAAGCCACGCATGCAAAGCCACTCGCGGAAAACATGTGCCTGTGATGCGTTTCGTGTTCCATGCTCTGCGCTTTATTTTACTGTCTTTTCGTTCGTACTATGGCCCCAGCCCTTGTCGACAGTGATTTCCTTCCATTGGTGCTCAGCTTGGCAGAGGTATCCGCCCTTCCACGTCAAGGCCCAGGAGCCGGTCGACGCCCGAATCATGCACCGAAGCGGTGAAGTGCGGATCCGTGGGGGGAGGGGAGGGGAGGGGGGGGGGATGGAGCCGCGCCCTTTCGCTTACAAACCGTACGACACAGCTCCCATCACGCCAATCACGCGATCAGATCGCAGCTTGCCCGACGTGGCCGGCACGGCACGCTGGCGGCGCTCCCCGTGCTCCGACTCTCGGGTCTGCAGCTGCTCGTGACGCGTGACGATCGGCCGGCGCCGCTCCGGAGGCGGGGTGGGCCGAGCGTGACACGCCGCCGCCGTCGCTGCTGCCGGCCCGGCCCAGCCCGGCCCGGCCCGGCCCCGATCTGCCCGTGTGGGGGCGTCTGACCGGGGAGCACCCCGAGCTTGCGGTGAGGGTGGGCCCGCCGCCGAGCGCCAGGGCGCGGCCTCGAGTCACGCTGCCGCCCTGCTGTTGTGCCGTCCTTCGCCACGTTCGGCGCCAGAAATCGCTGCGTTAATTGCCGTGACGAAGCATGCGATAGCACAGCCGTCGCATGCCTTCTGAATTGGCCGCCCGGAAGATGTTTGTTTTGGGTGTTGTGCTCACCGCTCGCCAGGCCGAGCAGTGCCGCAGGTCGGTCGGGCCGGCCGAGGTGCGGTGCGGCTCTATGGCTTCGGTGGCACCGCCGATGGGGCCGTGGCGGCCGGCATCTGCGTAGTATGACGTTTTCTCGCTGCTTGGGAAGGCGAGTCGTGCAGGTCAGAATGGGAGTGCGGCTTCGTGCGGCTTTATCAAGGCCGCTGCTACAGGGAGTCGCGTAAATGTTCCGCTTTGTTGTCAGCTTTGGCAGCAAATATCTCCAGTGCCTCGCACAGAATTAGCAGAAAGAAAACCGAACTGATTTTGGACTCATTAAAATAATATTTTTATGCATGCTCACCATGCTTCTGAAAAACGATTGTAACACTAACAAGTTCCAAACACCAGAAACATTGTCACTTGCGCACATGTCCTGGAATGTAACCTACAAACTAAGACTTGTCGACCATGAGGTATCAATATGGCTCGGCTTCTATTGGACCTGTGCCAGGGCCAAAGCTTGACAGCATTGTTACAACTTAAACAAAAAAAAACTCAGCCAGGACTGATTTTAGGGTGGGTCCAGTTGTTTAAGTATCCGTTGCCTGCGTGTAGTTTATGCTTAGTATTAAGGCCACAGCGCGCATCGTTACGAAAATTCGCGACTCGACTTGATAGACCGATAGGCGTTGTTACGTAGCTGACCTGCAGTATCTGACCCGTAATCGTAATGTTGATCCTTCAGAAACGTCAGACACCGATTTGCCGTCAGTTTGCCCGGCAGTGATGCGCGAAAACTCACGACGTGACACTGGTAAGCTCGCCCAGAGGCGTGTTGTTTACCAAAGTAGATTCCTCGTAAACCTGAAGTGTTTGCCGTTTTATGAGCAGGTGGAATTACACAGGGTAATCTTCAACTTAATAAGATGCCTCCCTCTTCTACAAGCGGGTGTTGTTCTGCTTGTACAGTGTGCAAACTGTAAGCAAACAACTATACGCGACTCTTCAGGAACAGGAACTGCAGTGAAAGTTTAGGAAAAGCAAACAGTCCACCCCTAGATGAGCTCTAAAAGGCCCGGGACATCTACGCCACCGCCGCCTGAGGCACTCTTCGAGGGGCCTCTCGGGACATAATGCCGAGGGGAGCGGAATTTCTAAGCATAAGCAAACTCCGTTTATCTGCCGTCTTTTCTGGGCAATCCTTCGATTTACGAAGGCCCTTGTTTTGAAAACGAGGCTTCTCGGAACCCGTCGACCGAAGCCTTTCGCTCGGTGGGGCGCACCATGGCATGCAACCGGAGCGGTCTCGTTTCAGATGTGCTGGGCCGGTGTGTCTGTGTGTGGTTATCTGCAGATCCCCTGGTGCCCTGCTGTCGCGTGTCTGCACTGCTCGTGGTTGTGGTTTCGTGACATGTACCGCGACTTGTCTCGTCTCCTGGTCCTGTGCCGTGGTCACGCCATGTCCGCTTGTCTGTCGTGACGTTTCCCCGCTGTCTGACATCTGTGTTGGCCGAGGTCTCGTGGCGCGGACCCGCCGTGCCCTGCCGCCGCCCACGGTGCGCGCGTCCGTGCCATGTGTCGTGTCTCGGCGTGTGGCCCCGCCGGCGGCCGTGTCGCGCCGCCGCCCTATCGCTGCGCTGCGGCCGGCGGCGCGCTCTGAGCGGCCCATCCGGTGGCGGCCGATAGTGTGGGGCCGCCCGCACCGTCGCGGCCGCGCACCACCGCCCGGCCAGTCGGCCTCAGCTCGCCCTGCCCTCTAGATCGGCACGGCGCCGCACGGTGACCCGTGACCTGCGAACGGCGCGCTGGCCGCCCTGGCCGACAGCCCGGTGCGCGGCGGCTTTCCGGAGCGCGGCTGGCCGCCGTCGCCGGCCGCAATGCTCTCGCACAGCTGCAGCGACGGCGAGCTCCTGCACAGCAGCCAGTGTAAGTCTCACCCGACGCTCCGTCCGTCCGTCCGTCCGTCCGTCTGCTGGCTCGCTCGCCTCATATCGCTGGCTGGCGTCGCCGCGCTGGTTGCACGCCGCGCGTCTTACCGGGCTTTTCTCGCCCGGCGACGCGCCTTATTTTTGGCGCCAGGTCGCTCGCCCGCGCGCTGTAAGCGTCCTTGTCTAGGTCGAAGTGGGTTCAGCTTGTTTTTATTTTGGCCTGCGCGCCGTCGCCGCATCCCGCCGCTGCCCTCGTTTGCATGCGTTCGTTTGCACGAGATGAATGCCTAGCCGTCAGTGGTCAGTGGTGCGCCGTCGCTGGGCCGCCGTTGTAATGGCCGACTGGCGTCTGAGCCGGCTCGCGAGGAGGGCCGGCCGAGCTGATTGCCGCGGCCGACCGGCCTTGACTCGGGATGGGCCGCCGGCGCACGGCAAGGTCGGCGGGCGCCGGCTTCGGTACGACTTCCGAAGCCCCGGGCCGAGCGGCGCCGGGCGGCCGAGTGGGAGGGGCGGGGATAGCCGTCGTGCGTCGAAGCCGCCCACCGCGGGAGGAGCGGATCGGAGCGGATCAGTCTGCGTGCGGCGGCAATCGGCGCCTCGCGCTGAGCTGGGCTCGGCGCGGGCTGTCGGCGCGTCGGCAAGCCCGGTCCGGCTGATCGCCGGCTCCGCCGTTATCCGCGGCGATTTCCGGCGAGGCGTCGCTTATCGGGCGGCGGGGCCGGCGCGGGCCGCCGTCCCCTCCCGGCGCTCCCTGACCGGGCCGGCCCGGCGCCGATCAATACGCCCCAGAAGTGTATAAACTCAACCCAACTAGCCGGCTAAGTCGGCGGAAAATTAGTTGCGCGGCGACGCGGCGCGCGCCGCTTTTTAGCCGGGGGTCGAAGATGTGGCGCGAGCCGGGCGCGCCTCGTCCGGCGGGGCCGGCCCGGGCGCGCCAGCGAGCGCGCGCTCCCGCCGCCAGAGCGGCCGGAGCGCGCTGCACGCAGCGCCCGCCGCCCGCAGAATGCATCCCGAATTACTTATGCATGGTTCAAGTGCAGCGCGTGACGAGAGCGGGCGGCGCATCTGTCTGTTAATTGCTTATGCATGATCGGAGCGGGGCGCCGGCAGGGCTTCCTCAGGCGACAAGATTGCTCCCGGGGCGTTCCCGGCGGCTTGTTCAGTGTTCAGTGCTGCGAGCGCGAGAAGAGTGCTGGGGAGTACACGCTGGGAGCGCGCGAGCACGCCGCCTCGCCACGAACACGCCGTAGCCCTGCTGCCGGCCGTGCTCCGTGTCGACGCCCGCAGCCAAAAGGGCGTAGGGGTATGAACCGGGGGAGGGAGGGGACGATGTTTGCACGCTTGCGGAAGCTCAGCATCAGACCTTGGGTGGTGCGTGTAAAGAAATGGCTTAACTCTGAAAAATGATTCATGATCTTTGCTGAACGATTTAGATCTGATTCAAGTCATGGTTTTGTGTTTTGTGGATCGATTTCTTATCGACTCGCGCCCCAGTTTAATGCTTTATTTCTGAGTCATCTTATCAACCTACGGTGTGTGAACTGATTCAGCACTGATCCACCCCACGTTCAATGTTTGTATACTGATTTCATTGTGTTCTAATTGATAAGTCATTTATTCACAGCCAATGCTCAATGATATCGGCTAGATGTTGGTTGATTGCAGGCTGGTAAAAATTCAGCGGATTGATCGTGTGCATGCTTCATTTCAATACAAAGTAACAAAGGTTTGAATATGTCAAACTCGGTGTCTGAATCAGCCGCATCTGCTCTGATTGTGTCATGTCTCACTGAGTCATGCCTTAAGTGGTCTCATAAAGTTTGTCTTTAATTGATTAGTAATAGCCCATAATTCACTTAGACAAGAGCCAACACATTACTCTTCTTGGTCATTTATCTAAATTACCATTGCTACTTTACAAAACATCCACATTTGAAGCCGACTTGATAGGTTAAGGTCGTGTTAACATCTATGTCGGATCATGGGTGGGCTGTTGTGAATCTAATCGACAAAAATTATCTTGAATTGACTCATTTCATTTTCACGTTGACCTTGATCAATTCAGGCTAACTCTACGAGATTCCATGATTAAATTAATGATTCACACTTCATTTGCGCGAAATAATTATTTACTTACGACTGATGAAAGCACGACGCGATTCATGCATAATTGATCGATTCGTCTTGAATCGGGCGTTGGTGTGGCTGGGCATCGCGAGTCCGCCCCCCCGCGGTCACTTCTGAGTCCCCCCTCCCCCCCCCCCCGATCGCAAAGTTCAACCTGCGAATCTCAACAACGAGGGAAAACTGAGCACGAAGCGTGCTTCGCCACAAGTGACCTTTCGTGATACTCGACTTTAGGAAGTCTCAGTCGAAATCGCCCGGTCTGTGTCTGGGGCTCCGCGCTCGTTGACGAGACCCCTGCCCGGACTTCTATCCGCGTCGTAAAGCGACCGGCCGCCAGCCGTCTTCACAAGGCGGCCGGCCCCGCTCGTCCAGACTCGTTCAGTTGGTCCCGACCCGCCACCAGACTGCTGCTCAGGAGTCCCGGTCCTAGCATGACACGGCTTGACACGAATCACGGGGCTGTCACAGGACGCCGGTCGTGAGTGCCGATTCCATCACGATTCGGTTTATGTTGAAGTCTGACTCCTTCACGAGACGCAGGCCAGATCCGTCACGAGACGCGCCTCATGAATGCTGGCCCCAATGACGAGACCCTGCGGCCGTGAGTCCAATCTCCATCACGGCCTAGAGTATCGATTCCAACACGAGACGGCTGAACGCGAGTCTCATCTCCATCACGTGAGACACCGAGCAGTGAGTCCCGACTCCATCACGGGAGACGCCGGGCAGTGAGTCCCGACTCTATCACGAGAGACGCCGCGCAGTGAGTCCCGACTTTATCACGGGAGACGCACGCCGGGCAGTGAGTCCCGACCCCGCCACAGGATACACCGGACAGTAAGGCTCGACTTCACGAGATACGCCGGGCAGTGAGTCCCGACTCTATCACGAGAGACGCCGGGCAGTGAGTCCCGCCTCCATTACTGGAGACGCCGGGCAGTGATCCCCGACTCCATCACGGGAGTCGGCCGGGCCGCGCCGGGCCCGTATCGACCGGCGCCTGTTTACGTTCGGTGCCGTGAACGCCCTGCTGGGCGGGCGGCGCCGGTTCAAATGGCGCCGCTCACTGCCGGCGCGGTAATGGCGCGGCAGCCGGCTAAACAAGGCGCCGATTTGGCCTGCGATTTGACGGCGCGGTCGGACGGAGTCGTCGGCGCCGGCGACGGCGTGCCACCGAGCCCCGAGCCGGGCGGCTGCAGCGGAGAAGCGTTCGGCCGCAGCTTCCCTGACCACAGCACGGCGTGTGGTGGCCACGCTGTGGGCAGGATGAGAGCAGCTGACAGATTTGGTGGGTAATCGTCAGCTGAGTTACGTTGTTTGATCAGCGCCCTTGTCTCCAAATCAACGTGCTGTTATCGTACAGTACTGAATCTCGTATCGTCTGCCCTTTGCTGCGACGATAAGCCTGTGTTTCTTTGTTTCGCACATGGCGCGACTCAGATAAAAAATCTCCTGAGAGGGATGAGAGGAACGGTGGCGGAATTGCCTCGTGCCCAATTTCTTTTCTCGTTGCGGAACTGATTTGACGCCCCATTCCTTCCGACTTGATTTGCCCCTGGTTGCTCTGCCTCAGCCCCTCCCCGCCCTCATCGCTCTGCGCTGGCGGCCGCCGGGGACCGCGGTGACGACGGGCGCCGACGGGGGCGGCGTTATTATGTTGTCACGCGTCGTCCGCCGGGCCGGCCAGCCGCCGGCGGCCGCGTCACCGCCCGGGGACGCCGCTGACGGCACCCGAGGGCGTATCGAGTTGCGGCCCGCGGCCGCCGGCAGAGTGGTGACGGAGGCGGCGGGCGCGGGCGCCTCGCGGCACGCGACTGCTCTGTCTAGTCGGCCGTCGCGGCCGCCGGCGGCGCCACCGGCGCCACCGGCGCCAGTGGCGCAGCGCCCCAGGCCGGCCGCTTGTTGTGATTAAAGGGAGAGATGGGAGCTTTGTGGGGAAAGGCGTGTTGAAGGGCGGTTTTATGATACGATAGCTGAGGTACTACGAGCATGCTGCTGTCGGGCACCGGAACCGCGTGATCCCCAAAGCTGCGCGTATGCCAAGATAGACGTTTGATCGTTTATCAGTGTGCAGGGTGCAAGGTGGTCAGCTGCATATACAGAAGGCTTAACATTAAAGCGAGTAACACTGATGGACACAATCAAAGTGCCCTCATTAATCTGGCATGGGAACGATGTTATTTAGCCTGAAATACTGGATTAGGAGTTGTCTGTTTTCGCCATTCCTGTGAAAGTGCTCTGTTATTCTCGAGTGCTCTCCGTAAATGTTTTCTAGCTACTTACCAAACAAGGTATATAGCCATATGTGTTAAAAGGTAGATAGCACATCTGCATACGGGCCTTCAGCGCTCGCTGGCCATCTGGCTACCCGATCGGTTCTACCGCATGATGAATCTTCGTGCGAAAAACGAAAGAAAAGAAAGCGAAAGAGGTCAATGGTCGATAGTGGTGAAGCGATTCAGAATGCGTATCGGAACAGGTAACACAATATCCACCACTTTCAGTAGCTTCGAGGCGGACTGAATCTCGCAACAAAATCATAGCATAGGTCGGTCAATACCGTGGCTGATGTAACGGACCTAACGTAAGGCTCCTTTACTAAACACATGCGCCACGAGTTCCGCGAGCCAACACGCGAAATTGATCGACTCAAAGGCGTGTACGCCACGTTACACACTACTGACGCATGGCCGAAGCTGCTATTTCCGGACTGGTGCAACAGTGACATGCAGTGCTAATTTTCTCAAACAGGGTTTTTATGGACTTATGCTGTCAGAGCTCCTTCAGCAGTGATACTACGGCTTAGCTAAATGTTATAGGTGTGGGTAACACCGACTACACCACGTGCACACCTTAACTAAATGGAGTTGTGGAATTAAACGCGCAGAGGCCGCCCACTAAGGTCGGCAATCAAAGACGGACCGCCAGCCAGCACGTGACCGCGTAGCAAAACCAGCATACAGGAACCGCCTAGTAAAATGGACCCATATGTACCACATCATCTGGAGCAAGGGCGTTGTACACAGGGCTTAGGTCTAAAACACTCACGCATCTGCTCCTCACCGACCGGGCTCACACGTGCACAGGAAATAATACAACGGCAACGGGCACCTCCTCTGACGCTCCGCAACAACTGATTAAATTGGCTCGTTCAAAGGGTGTGAACAGGTAATTTAAAGGGTGAAATAGGCAGGTTCAAAGAATAAGAACGGCTTGCTTCAAGGGGTCAAACCGATAGGCTCATAGGTGTGAAACCGGCAATCCCGAAAGGGTGAGACCGGCTTATTAATGATGAAATACCCCATCCAGCCAGCATAAGTCGGGCTGCAGGCGCGCGCTCGCATGTTTCAACGGTGACGCTTCTTCCGGACACGACTGGCGGCCATCTGCTGTGAATTGAGACTAAGTATCAATTTTTGAGGCGGCCTTTTGACATGGAAAGTCGTGATTTTCGCAACGAGTCATGATCGTACTGGGCGGTCTTGATTCAAGAACCGAGTCTCGGCCGAACCCACGCGGCTCCAACTTCGAGCAACGGTTTCACCTTTTCGGCCGCCATTCACGATCAATACCAATCGGCGACACTTAGCCAATTGTGTCGATTAAGGAGTTGGGCGGCACAGTGGGTTTTCAGCGCAGCGAGCGTTTGGCGGATTTTCAGCGAGCGAGTTTCCAGAGGCCGGCGGCGGCCAACGCGTGAGAACATTCCTCATAACCACATAAGAAATGTTACCCATCATTTGATGTCACATCAAACGCTGGGTCAGGTTTAATGGTTAATAGGCGACGAAGCAACATTGGCGTTGTGAATCTCACTTCACTTGTCACAAATTAAGCCGCTGCTTGAGTGAGAAAATCTCGAACGTGCGCACGAGCTTTTTCCGTTGCAACGCCCTTAAAGTTGGGAGAGGACCGAAATGTCCGCCATCTTTGAAGTCGGCTTGCATCTTGGCATGTGTTCGGATTTACCTGATTTTAGTGTTTCCAGATATCCGTGAAGTTGAAATAAAGCATGAACACGTAATGCGTGATACATGCACGGAACAAAACCACTGCGCCCTCTCTGTGTGGGTTTTAACAGCACCCATTAATTCCATTCATAAATCTCCCAGCGACCAAATCGCTTTTGTACTCCTGCCGAAATGAAGCAAGTCGTCGTTAGCCCAAATTGCATAAGAATGGCTTTCGCTGCGACCAACTGAACCAGCGGGATAGCCTGTGCACGGTAGCCTTTAGAAGACACATAAAATCATCTCGAAGACATGCGGTGGTACAAACCGCTGTTGTAAAATGTCGCGACGGGAATGATAGCCTTAATTCTCGCAGGTCATTTCTTTTCATGACAGAGAAAGCCTCAAATCATCATAAAAGCTCTGTGCACTTTTGACCATCAAAACCCTTCAACTCAGAATATCTTTAGTGCGATCTTCCTTCACGGAGTCTCTCAAACCTCCAGTCCAGCTCGCTGGTCGACACCCGAGACGAACTATGCACTTTGACCGTGTCGTAAACTCGGTGGGGCGCGTCCGTCAGGCGTTCGACGGCACGGTGCGGGACGAGCGCCATCTTTAGGTTCGTCGGCGGCGTCGGCCGCTGCCGTCGGCGTCGACGCGACCGTGCCGGTCCGATTGTCTGGGCGACCGACGACCGGCCTCGGAATTAAACGACCGCCGGAGACGCGCGCTGTCGGCGAGACGAAACGGCAGTTCACTTGATTTGCTTGGAGAAGGACTGGACTGGGAGTTGCGGGAGGGACGACCCGTGAACACTGGAGAGGAAGGAGTGCATTGGGAGTTGCGGGAGGGACGGTCCGTGAGGAATAGGAGAGGAAGGAGTGGGTTGGGAGTTGCGGGAGGGACGGCCCGTGAACATTGGATAGGAAGGAGTGGATTTGGAGTTGCGGGAGGGACGACCCGCGAACGTTGGAGAGGAAGGAGTGGGTTGGGAGTTGCGAGAGGGACGGTTCGTGAGGAATAGAAGAGGAAGGAGTGGATTGGGGGATACCGGAGGAACGGCCCGTGAGCAGTGGGAGAGGAAGGAGTGGGTTGGGAGTTGCGAGAAGGACGGTCCGTGAATATCAGGAGAAGTCGCACCAGTATTGGATTTTCGGTTTTGGGCCTTTGATTGAAGAGTACATATTTCGTAGTAATGTGGACGAAATTGGTCAAAATTTATATTTTTGAAGTAGTGTTTATATAGGTGTAAGTTATGTGGCCAGTCGTTAAGTGTTGAAAGATAATATTTGGCATTTCCAAAAAATTTGGTTTAATTCTAGGTAATCTGTTTTCTCCACACTGATTGAAGGGCACAACGAAACGCTGATTGAAGGGCGCAAAACCAGGAAATAATTAGATAATAAACTGTTGTTGGATCATTTTGGGCTTAGGAGCGCTTGGACTGCCTTGGGCATTTTGCTTGTTGGCTCATTATTCCCCACCACGGAACAAAGTACCAGAACTAACCATGTCTCTGTACTATCTCGATGGTTGCTGGCCTGTGTGCCGTACAAGGTGATAGGCAGGGTTATGGGAGCAAGGGGTAAACAATGTCTGGGTTATGAGCCCTCTTCTTTGCTGACACATTCATTGACATTCAGTAATGATTTGGCCCATCGTTCAGCCGGCTCTTCGACAAGTTAATCAGCATGCCTTCATGCCTGCTATCTAGTTGGTAATTACCGTTGGTAATTCCCAAAGGGAATATTGACCGTTCTCCGATTTTGTCAGGAAATAGACATCTTGATTGCACATAGCATGTCAGCAAGTGACACGTCACAGCCTGCTAGCCGATAGGATGTTTACCCAAATGTCACAATTTAGTCTTGATCGTGCAGTTCGCCCCCTCCAAAATCAAGCATGTTGAAGTTCTATGTACGTTTTTGTACAACGGCATTAAAAAGCGATGCATTGATTCGGGTTAAGCTGCTTAAGACGCGCTATGCGGATGCTGCAACAGTTTGACTCGCTGATCATAATCCCCGCTGTCACTGGGGAAAAGGTGCAGGGCAAAAGCATCACCTGTGATCTGAGAAAGTGTTTTGATTTAATAACAACGGTATTGAAGAATATGTAATGATTTTCTTGCTTAAAAAGTCAGAGAAAGGGCAAAATTCCACCACTGTTTGCGCCTGTGCCGAAGTGGGAGCTCAAGTCAGGAGACCCGTTGAACCCAGCCTGGATGTTTTTTAGTCCTGCGCCCGGCGCGGGTCCCGGAGGGCCGATGGCGCTCCGGAAAGTTACGACCGTGCCCCCGGCCATCCCCAAATGCTTGGCCTGAATGCAGAAACAATGGCGAGACTGGCCCATTTTTTTTTTGTCGTTGCTTTCCCACCGTATCGCGCGCCAATCTAGGGGATGGTGTGGTGTGCCTCCCGATGGCCTCATTGGTGGTGGTGGGGGGGGGGGGGGGGGGGGGCTGCGGGCTGAGGACAACGGGGAGGGCGGAATCCCTATCGGTCCCCTCGGCTGTTGGCCATTGCGGCGCCCCGTCACCAGATTCGATGTTGAGACTGAGATGGAGATTGAGATTGAGATTTGATTCGATTCGATTCGGTTCTCTTTGTGGGACGTCGCTGGGGAGCTGGGATCAGAAACGGATGTTTTTTTATCTCGTTGGATCGTGGCAGTGGGAAGGACGATTTGTTTTGCGCGGCGAACGCTGCTCATCGGAGGTTTTTATGGCGGGCCCTTTGGAGAGAAGATTGTTTTTGCTCACGGATTTGATTTGTGACTTGGACGTCTCGCCAGCGGCTGTGGACGATTGCACAGTTCTTTCCCAGCTGACCTGCGGTGTGTGTTCTCGATCTGGGATGATGGTGTTTGGACATGCCGGGGAATGGGACAGGCCTTTGGTGCCGAGCTGTATGCTCGCCGAAGATTGATGACTGAGGCAACACGATCCGCCGGGCGCTCGGCTGGCAAAACATGGCGCGAGGCGCGAGGGAAGTGGCATCAGACGCTATTGATCTGCGGTCTTTCAGGGGCTGGGTGATGGTGTGACGTCATTTGGTGGAATACCATCAACCTTGCGCTCATTGACCAGGGGGAAGGACGTGTAAATAGCCCGACGCCAATGTATGTTTAGATCCGTAGTCGCTATAAGATCGTCTTGCGCGTCGCTTTTCTTAAGCACACGCGACATACAAAAGCACCACAGACCAATTCCAGGCCGCATGATAAGTACCCATGTTTGTTCTACCGCCAAAGCGCGTACATCACTTTGGTGTCGTGCTGTATATTGCTGCCGCAAGCGGTCTCCCGTGAGATCCTTCGATGTCGCGGCCCAGGCCCTTTGCCCTGGTCGCCATCGGGTTTGACCCCGCAATCGGGGACGTCAGGGCGGGACCCATTCGGCTGCTGCCCTGCTCGTATTGGTCGTCACAGCTTGTTTTCCACTGGTACGTGTCAGCAAACCGCACAAGCCCGTGCTTCCTTGCGTGCTCGGTTATCGGACACTGAGGGACGGATGTGGGAGGCGAATGCAAGCTGTCTGTGCCAGGCGGACCTTGCGCCCGGCTGGGGACGCTCCTCAGTAGACAGGTGGGAGCCCGCTCTCCGGCTCTAGCGCCGTTCTGAGACACTCCACGTTCGGGTGGGGACGCCCCTCAGTAGACAGATGGGAGTCCGCTCTCCGGCTCTGGCGCCGCTCTGCGACACTCCACACCCGGCTGGGGACGCTCCTCAGTAGACAGGTAGAAGCCCGCTCTCCGGCTCTGGCGCCACTCTGCGACACTACGCTCGGCTGGGGACGCCCCTCGGCAGAGAGGTGGGAGCCCGCTCTCCGGCTCTGGCGCCGCTCTGCGACACTCCACACTCGGCTGGGGATGCCCCTCGGTAGACAGGTGGAGACCGCTCTCCGGCTCTGGCGCCGCTCTGCTACACGCCATGCTGCAGAGCTCACGGCCAGGCAGCAGCCGTGATTTCGCCGACAGCGCGGGCATGCCCCATCCAGATGTAAAACGCGTCGCGGCGTATGATTATCACTCTATTTTCCTGATACATCAGCCTAAACATCAGGCACAGCGCCGCGTCCGCGCGGCCGTCTGGTTATCCCGCCATTACACCTACCGCGAGTCCGATACGGCGCCAGTGGAGGTGCTCATTAGCGCGTGAGCGCGACTCAGAAAACTGCCGCCGCCGACGCATCCGACAGCTGGCCGGCTGCCGCAGCCCTGCCGTCCAGCTCCGCCGGAGTCTGGCCGGCACCAGCTCGGCCCTCGGCAGTCCAGGCGGTTCAGAGGGGGATTTTTTCGAGATGCGCGGGTGGGATAGGGGGGGGGGGGGGAGGACATGCGAAAGGGCTGCGGTGTGCGGGCAGTCCACAGCCCAGCGGGCAGGTGGTGTTGTAGTAGTAGTAGTACACTGCTGCCTGCTGTTTCTTGTTTGCGGTTGTGGTTGTTTGCCCTTTGCCTCTCGGCGTGTTGAGTGGCTGGCGCGCCGGCCTCGCTTCCCAGCCGGTGGCGGTCACGGCAAGCTGAGCGCGCTGCAGCGCGGGGTCGATTTCCGCCATAGGTGTCGCATTTCCCCGACGTGAAATTGAGCCATGCGCCTCGGGCGGCCGTGTCACGGTGGTACATGGCATGCGAGTGATCCCTCAGTTCCGCTCGGGTAAGAGGTTTGGGGCCGAGTTATCGCGTAGTTCGAGCCATGTGAGCACCGAGATCAGTTTCGCCATGATAAACCCCGCTAAGTTATGGCTCTGCTCTTAATCTACGCCAGCAGATACCGTATACTACTCAGCAACACACGTTAAGTTCGTGGGTGTTGCCGGTAAACAAGCCAAACTTCGCGGAGGTTTTTATGTCTGATTGTTTTGGTCTACCACAACCATCTGCATTAGAGTTTTCAGGAGCGCAAGAGTGACGACCTCTTCTTGGAGTAACATTCCAGCGGATTTGTCTATGTCCTCCAGTCACTTCGGTGGCGGACACTGGGGCGGTGGTGTTTTTCCCGGGTTGTGGTCGTTCCAGTCCCTGACGGTGACCAGCAGGGGACGCGGTGTCGTGACTGTTGATTGGGTGCCCGGTAACCGGTAGTAACTGTTGACCTGTGGACGGCCTGCGGTGACGGGGGACGACCTCGCCGGGTCGTGTTCTATCCTGTCCTACCGGATGATTCGTCGTCTGCCGCTAATGGATTAGGATGGACGTCCGAGCACCGTCGAGGCAGGCAGAAGCGTCCTCGGTGCCCCCGACCGCGCCCCGATGTTGCGGCGGTAGGCTGACGTACCACTGTACCAGCGCTTCGCGGGTACAGCGGCCTGGCCGCGCCCCTCCAGTGAGTGGAGCCGCCTCGGCGCGGCCTGGATGGAGGTCGGCCTGGTGTGGACGGCAGGAGTCAGTGACGAGCGCGGTTCGGGGCTGCTCTGGTGGCCTCTGGTGACGTTGGCCTGTGGCATATGGTGACAGTGCTGGTCGCCCCAGTGCCCGTGCCGCCTCGCCGGTTTCGTTGGCGGACGCATTCTGCACAGGCGGACGGCGACCGCTCGGGCAGGCGTGTCTGAACGCTGAACACATCAGGAGGGCGGCAGTGGGGGTGAGCGGCCACCGTCCACGTGCAGCACACGCCAGCGGCGGCCGGCCGTATCGAGGAGCCTTTGACATCAGTGAGCGGGACGGGAGTCAGTGATAGTGACATCAGTGGGGCCGTTGGGGGTGACTACCCGTCCTTGATGCAGTTGGGGAGTGACCACCCGTCCTTGGTGCGGTTGGAAGTGACTTCCCGCCCTTGATGCAGTTGGAGAGTAACCACCCGACCTTGGTGCAGTTGGGGGGTGACCACCCATCCTTGATGCAGTTGGGAGTGACCACCCGGCCTCGGTGGCCTGCGGCACCTGAGTGGCGAAATCTGGACGGGCCGCAGGTCACGCCAAGTGTGCATCTACGGGTGGAATCTGGACTTAAGCTTTGAGCGGCTGCATCGTCTACCTCAATTTCGCATACGAACACCTGGTCTGTGAACATTTGCGACGCGAGCGTCATAACATTCGAACATCTTCTATAGGTGCAAAATTTGCCCGTTCGTTCATGGCGATTACGAACATAATCATTACGAATGTGTGCGATGGCAGGTGCGATGTGAATATTTGCGCTGACGAATGTCTGCATCGACGTCTACAAATGTCTGCATCAAGAACATCTGCGACTGGGAACAACTGCGAGCGAACATTCGCGCACTGACATCTGCTTTATGAACATCCGCCGTAGCTGCAGTGCCCTGACTTGCCGCGTACGCCCGGCCAGGGCGCGATGTTTGTACGGCGGGTGTTCATAAAACGGGTGTCAGTGCGTGAATGTTCGCCTGCAGTCGCTCCTAAGCGCAGATGTTTTCGATGCAGACATTGGCAAACGTCGATGCAGACATTCGTCAGCGCAAATGATCACATCACACATGATCACACATGCCATCGCAAACGTTCGTAATGATTATGTTCGCGAGCCGCCCCGTCGCTCTGGCCGGGCCGCTGCAGTGGCTGGGAGGGCCGGGGGCCGCCCGGCCACTCTGTACGGACCGCGGGTCCGTACAGAGTGGCCGGGCCTCTGCAGCGGCTGGGAGGGCCGGGGGCCGCCCCGCCGCTCTGGCCGGGCCACTGCAGCGGCTGGAAGGGCCGGGGGCCGCCCCGCCGCTCTGGCCGGGCCACTGCAGCGGCTGGGAGGGCCGGGGGCCGCCCCGCCGCTCTGGCCGGGCCACTGCAGCGGCTGGGAGGGCCGGGGGCCGCCCCGCCGCTCCGGCCGGGCCACTGCAGCGGCTGGGAGAGCCGGGGGCCGCCCCGCCGCTCTGGCCGGGCCTCTGCAGCGGCCGGGAGGGCCGGGGGCCGCCCGCCGCTCTGTCCGGGCCTCTGCAGCGGCTGGGAGAGCCGGGGGCCGCCCCGCCGCTCTGGCCGGGCCTCTGCAGCGGCCGGGAGGGCCGGGGGCCGCCCCGTCGCTCTGGCCGGGCCGCTGCAGTGGCTGGGAGGGCCGGGGGCCGCCCGGCCACTCTGTACGGACCGCGGGTCCGTACAGAGTGGCCGGGCCTCTGCAGCGGCTGGGAGGGCCGGGGGCCGCCCCGCCGCTCTGTCCGGGTCTCTGCAGCGGCTGGGAGAGCCGGGGGCCGCCCCGCCGCTCTGGCCGGGCCTCTGCAGCGGCCGGGAGGGCCGGGGGCCGCCCGGCCGCTCTGGCCGGGCCACTGCAGCGGCTGGGAGGGCCGGGGGCCGCCCCACCGCTGTGGCCGGGCCACTGCAGCGGCTGGGAGGGCCGGGGGCCGCCCCGCCGCTCCGGCCGGGCCACTGCAGCGGCACGTGCCGGCGCCGGCGCCGTACGTGCGCTACGTGCCCGCGTTGCCGGCGTCGCGGCCTTGATCGCATCGGCTGCCGGCTGCTGTGGCGAACCGGAGCTGCGCTGGTCGGTGCAGCGGACGGTGTGGCGGCGCTCCGACGCTGAGGACCTTGGCGGGTGCATGCGTCGACGCGTAGTCTCGCAGCTCCACAGTCTACTCGCTGACTGTTTTGCGTACTGGCTGAGATGTCCACAGCGCATTTTTTGACGTGTTTTGTACTTGATTTGGTGTGGGTTGTTCCCGAGCTCAGATCGTAGAGAGCCACCATGTTTAACACGCTTGGGTTGGGGGTCAGCTTGACCCCTAAAGTATTTTCCAGAATATTTCCGAACGGTGCGGCGTAACCGCACCAAATTTTGCATAGCTGTAGGCGATCGAATAGAGGATATTTTGGTGTAGAAGTAAAATGTATCTCGATCGCTGACTTGTGGCAAGTCAAAGCCAGACCATGGCTCTCAGCGAAGGCGATTTGTAAGAAATCGTTCAATCTGATGCGGCGACGGAGTGTCAGACGAAACCTCACATATCTTGTACGGCTTCGTTGTTGCTAAGTGCATTTGCGAGAAACGTGATGCTTATACATGAGACAGTAGTAGTAGCCTTACCCCTCGTGGAGTAACCATTAGATCAAGTTTCATTGACCTAGGGTCAAGTACGAAGGTCATACCGAGGTCAAAACTAATCCGTTTTTTACTCGAAGAGTCTGCTTTATGGGGTGGTTTCTGGCGATCCTACATGATTCGTTGATGACAGGAACGGCAACAGACATGCTTCATGATTTGTTTAAAGGTCAGGGTAGGTTACTGGCTTTGAATTACCGATGTCGGCATTTTGTTTTAGGAACGTAGCGTAATCCCGGACGCGTAGTTAAATGGCAAAATGGGAGCGATCTCGTTGTTTTCCGTAGGTCAAGGTGGCCACCTTGATCTTCTAAATTTCAAACAACT
Source organism: Pollicipes pollicipes (assembly GCF_011947565.3). NCBI lineage: Eukaryota > Metazoa > Arthropoda > Thecostraca > Pollicipedomorpha > Pollicipedidae > Pollicipes > Pollicipes pollicipes. The sequence continues at coordinate 8,298,821 of NW_023596818.1, forward strand.
TCACTGACCTTAAATGAACACCATTGCCATCGGTTCACGGTGGTGGCATGAGGAGATCTGGGGGCACTTTGGACACCAATCTGGAGTTTGACCTTGTTTAAGCTTATTTGACGCCAGGGTCAAGACCAAGGAGCCTCAAATTTGGACATAACTGAATTGACATACAGGCCAATCTTTTCTCCTTCTATCATTGTCTCTAGCTATCTTAGTATTCAAGATCTCAAAGGGCCAAGTTGACCCTTCCCCACCCGAGCGAAGGTATTCGACCGACCACCAGGGTGCGTGTTAAATAGCTTGTGTGGAGCGGCTTGACTCGCGCCCTCATATACCGCGATCGAGTGAATTATAGCCTGGGGGCAAGCGACAGTGCCGCTGGCCGGCCGGCGCGTCGCAGCCTGCGGGCCTGCGATATGTCAGCACGCGTCAGTCCGCGGTCCGATCATCGCCCGTACATGACGTGAGCGTAATTGACGCCGGCCACTCCGAGCCGGGGCGATCAGGCGCGGTCAGCCGCGCGGCTGACAGCGGCGGCCGCGCGGGACCGTCTCTGACAGCCGTGGCGGCGGCTCATGTCGGACTGGCTGCGGCCGGCCCGGGCCTCGCTCGGCGGCTGTCGCCGGGCTGGTCCTCTTGAGCAGGAGTGTCGCCAGGCTTGCCTGTGCGTGGAGTCTTCCTCATGGTAGTCCGGCAAGGTCTGGGCCGCGTCGTCGTTGACGGCCGACCTCTCGCCGGGCCGTCTGTGGCCGGAATGTCTCGTGCCTGTCCGTGGCGTGAGCGAGGCTCGGCCGGCTCCTGTCCAGGCTGCCCTGCGCCACACCCGGCGGTGCCCCGGCACGGACTGTCACGGGGGTGTCTCCCGGCTGACTAGTCTTTCACCAGGCCATCCCGGGGCGAGCTGTCTGACCAGACCGTCCGGGCTGACTAGTCTTGCACCAGGCTATCTCCGGGCCGCCCGTATGTTGGCCCGCCGTACCGACGTCGCTCGGCCCGGCCGACATACCGCTGTCGGCGGGCGGCCACCGTCGGGCCGGCTGTGGCGGCCGTGGCCCGGCCGACACGCCGCTGTCGGCAGGCGGCCACTGTCGGGCCGGCTGCGGCGGTCGTGGCGCAGCCGACGCGCCGCTGTCGGCGAGCGGCCAATGCCTGCGGCGGTCGTGGCCCGGCCGACACGCCGCTGTCGGTGGGCGGCCACTGCCGGGCCGGCTGTGGCGGCCGTGGCGCGGCCGATCACACCACCATCCGCGTGCGTCGCCTCGCCGTTAGGTGCGGGCGGCGCGCGCGGCACGGTTTACCGGTGCCCGCGCCAGCTGGTGGCCCGCCGGCTGTCTATTCGGGGCACCGGCGGCGCGTCGAGCCGCGTGGCGCGCCCTGACCTTGTTTAGTCATGGTGCGGAGGACGTCCGGCGGTCCGGCGCGGTGGCCGCTGACGCCGGTGACAGCCGGTGGCGGTTTCTCTCCCGGTGGCGAGCGGAAGGAATGCGGTCGCCGCTGTGGACGGGGATGGGTTATTCTCGGCAGCGCCAGATGTCGCGCACGAGCTGGCCTTGACCGGTGGGCGACAGAGACGGGACACGCGACGCGGGATCTGGGAGTCGCGGTTGCCGCGGCGCGGCTCACCCGGCCGTGTCACGGGCGCTCGGCGGGGCGCGGCCGTCACGTCCGGTGAACCAGTCTCCGTGGAGCCGGCCCCGCGCCGCTGCAGCGCCGGCTGCACTTCTCAAGTGGGCGCTGTAACCCGATTGGGTGAGCAGCTGGCGGGTGGCGCCGCGGCCGGCCGGCCGTCAGCGGGTCTCTGTGTCACCGGTGCCGCGCGACGGGGCGACGTCACCGCCCCGAACCAGTCCTCGCCGCCGCTGAAGGCTCGCTGCCATCAGATTAGCCGGGGCCGGGCGAGGCCGCCGCCGCCGTTGCAGGCGTGCCACTCACGTCGCGCCGCGTGTCCAGCTGCCGGCGACAGTTCAGGCAGGTCGTAATGGGAAGACTGCGGGTTCGCGGAAACGTGGACTACGCCCGGACCACGCGCCCTGCCGCCGGCTGTCAAAGCAGGAAGCGCGGTTTCAAGTGTTGCAAAGCTGCACATGTCGCAGCTCTGCGACACTCCGAAGCCGTGGCGCCGTGTTGTCGCAGGGGCACACCGGCTGCCCAGAGCGCCGCCAGACCTTGACGGGCCTCCTGTCAATGGTCATCGGATGGCCGACCGAGCCGTGCCGTAGAAAATTGAGTCCGTTTCCGAGCCTTATGGCCTTGATTGGGGTTGGTGGGGTTGGGGGGCGGGGGGAGGGGCGAGATCCGGGCCCACTGGCCGTGGTCCGATCGACAGATGCTCCGATTGGCTCGCGCCCGCCAGGGGCGGATGCAGGGACCGACGCTGGCAGACACCTCCGCCCATGTGCACTCTACTGTCAAGTGCAGTGTGTAGCGTAAGTGCGCAAGTATAGCTCCAAAAAGGGAGCAGTGGTTCAAGTGCAGCATTGCACATGTAGCGCCGTTTGGATCAGAGCTGAACCTTGCGACAGACCTATCGCTCAGTGGAGCAACTCTCACCTGGCAGCGTTGGGCGCAATACAGCTGATAGCGTTATTTGCGCGAGGCTCATATCCACATCGCTGTTCATAGGCCTTTTTTTGACACATGCGATCATTATTGCGGGGCCGCTGCGGCGCACAAAGGCCTGCATCCAGCACACCGCACCAAGGGCGACGCCCGCCGCGTTATGCTGCATTGGATCAGCATGCTGTGGCAGGCGGGAGATGCCATTCTCTGCATCCCCGGATGTATCAAAGATGAGACGACGGGGCTTCTCGGTGGAATCGGCGTCTCGGCACGCGTCCGCTTTCTTCGTGAGAGACCTTCGATATGGAACGGGGTGCGTCGTTATGATCGGTTCGGATTCATTGGGCTGCTTTGAATACATGACCGATTATAATGCCGTGTTGCGATACGGCCTGCCCGATCTCAGTTCTGCGCCGCGTTTCGTGCACGTCGGCTCTTTGTTGGCCGACCTCAGCGCAGCGCAGCGGTGGAGCCACCAGAGATCCACTGTGCCTCGCGGCGCGTTCACCCGTGCCCGGCGTTTACCAGTGAGCTGTCGTTTGGGGCGGTGACCTCGGCTGAATGCAGGGCGCAGCTACCATCCCGGCCGTGAGTCAGGGCGCCGGCCTGAGGCTGTCCTCCGTTCGCCGCGCCCGGTGGTGGCCGTGCTGCCGTCGGCCTGACCGCTCAGCGAGAGCTGCCGCGTGGCCGCGGGCCGGGCCGGAGCTCACTCCGGGCCGGCTCTGGTGCGCCGCGCCCGCGGCGACACGGCGCCGGCGCCGGCAGCGGGCCCTGTTTCGGCCGCGCAAGAGCCGCGGGCGACGGAGCGGCGCCAGTCTCGCTGTCCGGCGCCGTCGGCCGGCCCCGCCCGGCCATCACAGCCGGCCGTGCAGCGCCGGCGGCCGCCGCGCGCCGCCGTGCAGCCGCGCTGCAGCCGGCGCGCATCGCGGCAGTAATCGTCGCGCGACCTTGGCGCCGCGGCCCGCGCCTCGGAGCAGGGCGCCGGCGCGGGCGCGAGGGTCAGCCGACGCAAACACAGCCGGCGACGGCCCGCGCCGCCCGCGGCCGCCAAGCCCGCGTCGCGCCGCCGCCCGCCGCGCCGCCGCCGCCGACCGGTGGCGCCACGCGCTCGCAGCGGCGGCCGTCGCGCGCTGCGGCCGCTGCGTACGCGGCGCGGCCGGCGGCGGCGGCCCGCGGCGCATTCCAGCCGGCCGGCGCGGCGGCCGCCGCCAGGTAACGCTGGGGCCGGGCCCGGCCGTCCGCGGCTCGGCCGCCAGTTTGAACACAACGGCAGCGGGGGCAGGTGAGCGCCGCCCGGCCGGCAGCGGAGCGGGCCGCGCGCGCGCTGGTGCTGACGCTGTGAGCGGGGGCGCAATGCGTGCCGCGGTGCAGTAGCGGGGCTGTGCAGGACGGAGGGGCGCGCGCTGTGTCGGTGCTGCGGAGCCGCCGGTCGAGCGTCGCCGTGCTGCGGTAGAGCAGCGAGTGGGAAAGAGAGAGAGAGAGGGAGGGGAGAGCGCACGCACGGGCGGCGCGCCCCAGTGCGTGAGCGGCGCGGCGCGCCGCTGCCATGGCCGTCCAGGTGAACAGTGTGTACTACACGTCACCGCGGACGCGACCCGAGCGGGCCAGCAGCGTCGACCAGCTGGACTTCCAGCAGCGGCGCCAGATGATTGCGTCCTCGCTCTCGTTCAGCGACCTGATCTCGGGTCACAAGGTCGTCGCCGCCGTGTCGCAGAGCAAGCCGGCGGACGGCGCCAAACGCGAAGGTGGGTGGGGTGCTGTGGCGGCTGAGGTGCGATTGCTGACGGCAGGATCAGCTACCGCCGCTCGGGCTCGCCGTGTTCTCCCGCCCCCCCCCCCCCCCCTGATGTGTTGTGATGTGTTGTGTGGGAGGCTTCGGACGGGATGGGATGGGATGGGACACGGGACGGGAAGGGATGGGACGGGACGCGTTGGCCGCCCGCTCGCAGTCGCCGGCCGCTCCCGCCCGGCGCCGTGCGATCAGTCCCACGATGCGGTCGTTCCGGCGGCGCAGACCGCCAGCCGCTGATGACAGACCTACCCCAACCGGCGGCGCGGCGGTCGGGGAGCATCTGCGGCTGTCGTGGAGTGGTGGGCCGCTCACTCAGGCCTGGAACGGGCCAGGTTAGACAGCGGTCGTCGCCAGTGACGCGAGCCGGTTTCCCGAACGGGCGCTCCGGCCGGTGGTGTCCGGTGGTGCCGGTGGTGTCCGCCCAGGTGGCGCCGGTGGTGTCCGGTGGTGCCGGTGGTGTCCGCTCAGGCCGTTATGGATCGGCAGCGCCGGTTCCGATCATCTGCCGGCAGTGGGCGGCGATGGTGCGTGTCCGACCGTCGGCTAGACGACCGCACCGGTACCGGGGACACGGACTGTCGGATTGAGGCGCTGTTGTCGCGGACACCGGTGCTCGCCACACTGGAGGTAGCGGTGGCCGCACCAACACCGCTGCGACGCGCTCGCACACCGATGCCGATCGAACGGAGGCGTGAGCTGTTTGTACGGACACCGGTGCTGGCTGCTTGGAACTGCTTGGAGCTGCTTGCCTGTCACTCTCTGAGGCGCTTATGCTTATTAAACGGACACGGATATACGGTTTGTATCTCCCAAATCGACGGAGCTTGCCCGCCCCCTGAGCTCCAGTTTGGCGCCCCACGAGGATTGACTCGAACTACCCTGACGTCAAGATCCAGCTAACGCTATTGCCGGTACCGGCCCTTGATGACGTCCTGCGCGGCGATCTCAGACCCCGAGCTCTGCGAATCCCCGCGGTCGAAACGGAAGGGCAAATGGATGGCACGGTTATTTGACCGCGGCTGCGGAAGCGATGTGTCACGGTGCTAGTGCTTGATTTCGTTTGATCCTGGAGCCTACGGCGGGCCACGCCCGTGCGCTGTGCGCGGCCCGGCGCCGCGTCAAAAATAGGTCCGGCGCCGGCGTGGCGGGTGATTGCAGCGCCTTTGTACTGCTCTTCGGTGACTTTGTGGGTTCCGCATGGTCAGACCCGTAGGCGTACTTGGTATTCAGTCGGAGACGGAGCCTTCGTCCGAGGCTACCAACTTCGCGGCAAGTCCCGGCTGAGCGTGCAAAGTGGACGGGATCCGAGGGCGGCGAAGCGAGCCGGACGCGTTTTGGTCACTGGCTCGCGTACGCCGTCAATTTTTACCTGAAAGGATCGTTTCTGACTACGGATGCCCATCCCCGGAGTCTCCTTCGCCCTTGGATTCACATGCACCCGCCCGGTGCCGGCCGTGCCTCTGATCGGCCCGCTCCCGCACACGACGGCCCTGCCAGCCGGCTGGCCCGCTCCCACCTCACATCCGCTCCCACCTCCCGCTTCTCACGGCGGACTCGGCTGGCTCACAGCCCGCTGCCCCCCCCCCCCTCCCCCCGCCGTCTGGCGTCCCCAGCCGCTGTCGGCCGCTGGCCTTGCCTGCCTGGTGTCGGCGGTGTTTCCGCCCCGGCTGGCTGGCAGCTCTCCTTGGGTACGGGTCCTCCGTCATACGTGACTGGCGGCGCGACCCCGGACTCGGCTCAGTTTCGTACGCTCGACGTCCGCGCCGAGCCGGTCAGGACAAGCGCTATGCCAAGCACACGCCGCGGACGAAGTTTGAACCACCAGCGCCGGCGAAGCATGCGCAGACTGCATTTGGCGGCAGCCTAGAATGTTGGTATTCCGCGGTGGATGTTGTCGTTGAGTGCTTTAATGCGTGGGGCTTCTCAGCACCAGGCTTAGCGAGCGGAGCGCCGGCTATTACGGCGAAGTTTGCTGGGGCTCTCACGGATTGTGCGTTAGGTGTCGAAGAGCGCCGATGCGTACGTCACAACCACGGCACCTATTCGCGCGGCGGCGAGCGGAAAAAGGGTCGAAGTTGAGTGCTCTGTCGTTGGCCAGTGCAGCTCTTTCCTGGCCGCGTTTATAGGCTCTCTGTACATCCGGACACGGAAATGAAATGCCATTCGTCACGCCGTGCTCGGGGCGCAAGGGCGTGTATCGGTGCCGGGGCGTTCCGGCCCTCCGGCTGCTGTGGCCGTCCGGTTACTGAAACCACTGGGAAGTCGCTGCGGCTGAGCAGTTCGTCCAGAAAAACTGGAGTGTTCCGAAACAGAGACAATGGACCATTCGGACGCGTTTGATGGCCACGGGGAGTGCGGCCGGTCTCGCGCAGGTGCCTCTCGTGACCCGTTTATGAGTGCCGGTGCTCGCCGCGCCAGCTTGCGGCGAGGGAAGAAGCGAGGGCGTGGCCGCGTGGGCACCGGCGAGAGAGACCGCGTCCCCGGGAATGGAATGTTGAACGCGAAATCTCCAGCGCCGGCCACGACGCGTCCGGTGTCGCAGTTATGCGATATGCACCGTTCACCCGGATACCGGCTGCAGCTCTCCACGACGACCCTGAATGCAGCCTCCCCGCGCGTGGCAATGCTTCTCGGGGTGGGGACAGACTGAGCCTCGAGCTGGCAATGGCGGCGCAGCCGGCGATGGCAGCCGAGCAGGACCGCCCGCCCCGCAGGGGGTGCTCCGCAGCAGATCAGGAACGGCCTGAGACGCGTGAAGTGTGCACGGAGGGCATCCGGGTCTTCCTGGTCGGGCCACTGGTTCTAGACGAACTGGCCGACAGCCGCCCACCGTTTTTTGCCCTGCTCTTCGCGGCCCCGTCCGTCCTTCCGCGCACCGTCCGTGTTCCGGGGCGGCGGCGCGGCTCGGCTTTGGTTGCGCGCTCGGTCGGCTGTTTTACGGCCGTCCTTCAGGCTCGTCTGTGGGCTGGCCTCGTGAAGCCGGCCAGGACTGCCTCTCATGGTCTGATGGCGGGGTATTCGGCCGGTTACTGCCCCATTCTCTCACCGGGGGACCTGCCGGCCGCTGGGCCCGGTATGCAGCGTTGGCATGCGTCCCGGAGTCAAACGGCAATGTAAATGCATTGCGCGATGCCGAAAAACGAGTCGTCCGACTGCATTTGTGCAGTGTGCATACATGCGCGCGATTCAAACCGCACGGCCGTCGCCGTCGAGTACGGTTATATGCAAATCGTCCCCGGATCTGGCAGGCGAAGCTCCGAAGCGGCGCAGTACAGGCTGGCTGTCTGCTGAGATGGCCATCGACGGCCGAGGCGCCGACCTGGCCGCGGCGGCCGCCCTCAGCGGGCCGGCGCGACAGCGCGGCGCGCCCGGCGTCTCGTGACCCGATGGCGGGTCGTCTGGGGTGATGTCGTGACGTCCGTCGTATGTGGTGGAGACTGCGGGGATGTCGGAACATCTGCCGTGGTTTCAAGACGTCTGCAGTGGTATCGGGACATCTGCCGTGATTTGGGTTGATTTGCGGTGATGTCGAAATGTCTGCGAGGATGTCGGAGCGTCTGTGGTGATGTCGGGACACCTGTCGGGCTGCGGGATGCTGTGACGTCACCGTTCACCAGCAGCGTCGCGGCGCTATCAGCAGTCTCGTTCGCAACATCGCGGCTTTCATTCGGAACGTCACCGAATCTGGGGCGTCACGCAGCCGGCTGTGACGCGGGCGTGACGTGAGCCCCGGCCACGTGTGGGCGCGGCCCGACTCGTGACTCACGGTGGCAGGGCGGCCGGCTGGCCAGCGCAGATGCGCGGCCTGGGCCGCCGCCCCCGCGCGGCTCGCTCGACGGCCGCCTGGCCGGCGCCGGCCACACGGTCGGCCCCGGACGCTCGGGCTAATTGCTCGGCATTAGCGGCGAACGAGCGCGACGGAAACCCCGACTTCTGTCGCGCCGCCGCGCGCTGGCTCAGAGATTGCGTCGCTCTCGCGTCCCGCCCCGAGCTCTTTCTCCCCGCGCTCTGGTTGGTTGGCTCTACCGCCACGCCACAGACGTCACGCACAACTGAGGGTTGTATTTCGGATAGGGATCCAAGTGAAACGTTTCTGACACTAGCCTGCCGTCTGACCTGACCTCGTTTAGTTTGACCTTGTCTAGCGTGACCTTGGTTAGCCCGGCCTTGTTTAGTTTGACCTTGTCTAGCCTGATCTTGCATAGCCTGACCGTGTCTAATCCGACCTTGTTTAACCTGATCGTGTTTAGCCTGACCTTGTCTCGTCTAACCTTGTCCAGTCTGACCTTGTCTACTCTGACCTTGCCTCCTCTGACCTTGTTTAACCTGACCGTGTCCACCCTGACCTTGTCTAATCTGACCTTGTCACGAGCATGTGGCTGAGCCTCAGGGCCCCACTCCATACCCATAAGCGCGGACCACTCTCACTGCCCTGCCCTGGGCTTCCCGGCGGAAAGGCGATCCGGCCGGGAAATAAATAGGCCGGCAGTTCGGCCCGGTGTCTGGTGTGTCAGCTATTGCCAACCAGCCCAAGTGGAATGCGAACTGGTCACGCGGCGGGCCTGGACGGGCCGGTGCTGCCGGTGCTGCCGGCTGACCGGGCGCGTATTGGCTGCCTCTTGGTGGGTGCGGTAGTCAACGCCCTTATAAAGCACGCGGCTGGCTGATTGTGATCCGGGTGTTTGCCCTCTTGTTTGTGTTCAAGCGTTTAATGGTTCAAGGATGCCTTACCGTTCCCGCTACCGCCATGCCTCGCAGATCTCCAGCGAATTTTCTGAGCAAATACGAGCTGTTCCGTCAGCTTTGGCTGCCGCTTGTAGGTTTTCGTGCTGCTCAGAACCTTTTCTACATGCATACTTAACGTCGTGAAAATTTGTCCGGCTTCTAACCGGGGATCGGTGCATATGGGTGTGTCTGAATTTGGTTTGGGTACGCTTTTTTATTTATGCCAACTACATGAAATTGCCAACTCGCTATCTTTGTGTCATATATTTTATTTGTATTGTGCTTGATTGCGGATTTTGGTCTTCGATTCGGATCAGATAGCCATCTCGTCCACCCACGTCGAATCTTCCGCCGATTCCTTGTTTCCTATCTGACGTTCTTTCCATCCTTAAGTGCTTAGGTGTGCCCGTTTGGTTGTTTGTCTTACCGCTCTTGGAATCTGCCGGTTTGTTGGCATGTTTCCCGTCCCGTTAGGTTTTTTCTCCTCTCAAGTGTATTTCCCTTCCTCCAATCAAACAAATCCCTCTCCTCGTCCGACTTTCTGTCAACCAATCTGCCATTCAATCGTTTAATTGGTCAATTTTTCAGTTAGTGCTTTTGTTGATCCGTGTGTTCCTAGTGTCCACACGTTTGTGAATTATTTTTTTCCGTCTGTTCCTCGTCATTCGTCCATCCGTCCATTCATCGATCCGTCCGTCCACCGGCGCGCATATGCCTGCCGGTCGGTCCGTCGGTCGGCGGGGTCGGCGGCGCAGACGGCGGCCAGCACTATTATCAGCGCGGTATGCGTTAATCTTGCCGCGCTGAAGATAGCCGGGCGGGCGGGCGGCCCCCGGCTGTCCGTCCGACAGTCGGCCGGCCGCCCGCCGCCGGACGGGCAGCGCCGCGCCGCCCTACCTGCCGCGCTCGCGACGGCCGCCGCTGACCGGGACCGCCGCCGGACCGCCCGGAGAGCGATCAGTGATCGCCCGGTGAATGCCCGGTGATGGTCAGTGACCGCTCGGTGGCGGCCAGTGACAGCCCCGTGACCGATCAGTGACCGATCAGTGACCGCCTGTCGACAGTGGCCGGGCAGCCAGTTACTTGCCCGGACCGCGGCCTGGTGGCGATTTGGCGACGGTCGTCGGAGGTCATTTAGTGAGCATATGCCGCATCGGACGGGTGAGCCGGTGACCATTTGTGAACTCAAGTGACAGTGGCCACAGGTGGCTGGCGGATCTGTGTTCGCTCGGTGAATCGCAGGCCATCGGTCCGACTGCCCAGTGGCCACCAATGCATCTGTGAGGACGAGGCAGAGCTCGGTTAGGCCATTGCAGTGGGTGCGTGTCTAGTGAGGTCTACCCCCGGAGGAATCTGTTGCGTGGCCACCTGACCTGACAGTGACAGCCAGGGAAAGCCAACGCCCATTCAGTGGTAGTTTATTTCGACGCGAATCGCTTTCTGGCCTAAGTGCTGCTGGGCCGACTCAGCCGCGTCAAATTGAGGCGGATGCGAGTGACTCTACGCAAAATGTGTCTGTAGTTGGGCTCCAGCTAGTGTTGCGAACAGCGCAGGTGGAACACGGGTGTTCGCGCGCCCCCACGTTTTCAAGTGAGGACGAGCTACCCCAAGCATCATGAATGAAACATCTACCTCAATTAACGGTGAGACCTGGACGTTGTGTTCTACTGAACTGATGGCAACTGATGTGCTGTTGCCGTCCTCCATGAAAAACAAATGTACGCTTCGTGAACACTGCTGTGGCGCATGGCCAGCGTTCGTTTGGTCAGCGCCGGGAGCGGGCGAGGAGGCAGGGTCATGACTTGCGTCTCTGAGCGCCGGCCTCACAATTCCCGGCGGCACAAAGGTCAGCGGTCCGCACCAGGCTGCCTCAAGAGGTCGCGCTGTCCGGGCGCCGTATCGCCGCCCAGATCAGCAGTCGGCCGCCGCATGGGGGCGGTCCGCTTTTGAGAAGCCGTTGTCAGGCGGCGGCGCCGGGTCAAAGGTGCCGTTTGTTGTCTCAGAGGTGCACGCGGCGGGCCTTTGGTCCGGCAGGGACTCGGGAAGGGGCAGTCCGCTGGCGGCCGGCGCTCTACGCGGGCAGGTGCTGCCCGGCGGCGCGCAGGTGACGTCGTGACCTTCAGCGTCGCCGTTATCTGAACAGGCGGGTGTCCTGCGGCCGCCGCCAGGCGCGGACGGCCGCCGACTGGCGGTCGTCCCCGGCTCACATGGCCAACAGGCGTGCTAGTCCTCCCACACCTCCCACTCCACTCCTACTCCCACTCCCACTCCCACTCCCACTCCCACTCCCACTCCCACTCCCGCTCCCCACTCGGTGTTACCAAAAGCGGGTCGGTCGGATTTAACGTGTACATCGAACGTAATATGTGAGTAAGTGATGGCCCGTAAATATGACGTAGCTTTGGAGCAAATCGCGCCGAAATTCGAACGCAGGATTTGTTGAGCCGTTTAAGTTAATTGTGATAGCACCAAACATCTGCTGAAGAATTTATTGCTTGAGCCGAGCGAACGACCGTGATCCGCGACTGGCATTCCTGTCCGCGCGAGACTTTCTCACGTCGTGCCCTTGACCCCGGACGGTCCGTCGCGCGGTCGTCAGACGGGTCGGCCGGGAGCAGACTGTGTCCCGCCGGAGAACGCCGGTCGGAGTGTGGCCTTGACCCGGCCGGCCAGAGGTCAGCTGGCGGCGGCTGTGCAGACGGCTGACAGTGCGTCTGAGCTGTCCATCTGCGCCGCCAGAGCTGGCCGCATGGCTGAGCTGCCCAGCTATGCCGCCAGAGCTGGCCACGTGGCTGAGCTGTTCATCTGTGGTGCCAGAGCTGGCCGCATGGCTGAGCTGCCCAGCTGTGTTGCCAGAGCTGGCCGTGCGTCTGAGCTGTCCAGCTGTGCTGCCAGAGCTGGCCACGCGGCTGAGCTGCCCAGCTGTGCTGCCAGAGCTGGCCGCCAGCTGTGCTAACAGAGCTGGCCACTCGGCTGAACTACCCAGCTGTGCCGCCAGAGCTGGCCGCGTGGCTGAGCTGCCCAGTTGTGCTGCCAGAGCTGCCCGCATGGCTACTGGCAACAGCAATGTATGTCCCCCCTGTCGGTTAGAGGCCGGGGGTGAGAGCCGCGACAGTGCCGGGAGCTGCGAGACTGTGGGAAGCCGAGCGCAGATCTTCGGAGATGAGAGCTCTGTCTGGGATGAGGAAAATGAAGGCGGACAATGGGGCGTTTCCTTGTGTCTGTGGTTTATCTCATTAGCGGCGTCACGTGATCTCTCCCTTGCTTCCGCTCGTCTGCCTGCGGGCAGGAGCTCAACTGTCCATTCGCCGTCGCTTTGTTACAATTTTGCCAGTGAGCCTGACCGTAGTGCCGTCATATTCCTCCTCATGCAGAGCTTTGGACTAAATGTAAGCTCCCTTATTACATTTCCGGCTGGGGTTGAGCAGGGCTCTCCGCCTAGAAACGGTCGCGCTGACTTAACCAGTTCGCGGCCCATCTCGATGCTGTTTAGCAGTCGCGGCGCCGGTCCCGCCGCCGCCCCGTCCACCCGCCCGGCCGTCCTTCGGGCCATCTGTCCCGCCCCGATGGCTCGCTTCTCGGCGCGGCCGCGCGCGCCGCCGTCCCGACCCCCGGAAGTGACGTCGGCGCCGCTTTACCCGCCGCCCGGCGCCGCTGGGATCGCAGGGGTCACGTCCACGGCCCGCGGCCGACCGCCGCGGGCGGCGCAGCGGCGCGCTCGCGGCGGACGTGCGCAGCGCTGTCGGGCGGGCGCGACGTGCGTGCGACGTGGCGCTTTGTGAGCCGCGGGCTCCTGACTTTGAACCGTTCGGGCTTTGAGGTCGGTTTTTGCTGTCGGCATTGCTTCTCGGTTCAGGAACGGGCGTCGCCACCCCGTGACCTGCCGATGCGGGACGTCGGTCCGCTGGCATGGGCGTCCGCAGAGATGTGATGGTGGGTGCCGCAGCCAGGCGCGGGAGCGTGGCTATGATGGGGAAAAGGTAGTCACAGGCTGCATGTGCCTTCCTTCTCAACCTTTTTCATGTCTACCTGGAAAAAAGATGGCTCCGAGAAAAGCATGCCTTATATCATACCTGTCATGTAAACGTGGGACTATGTGCCCATGATTACCGAGCGCCCACGCCCGGAGGAGGTGGTCAGGCAGACACATCCATGGATGGGTCTGCCTGACCTGCGGCTGGGCCCTGCCGGTAGCGCCCGGTCAGCGCTGGTGGCCGTTCGTCACTGAGTCCAGCCCGCCCCCGCCGCGCGCGCGGCTTGGTACGCTGGTCCGGGCCGCCCTCTCGCCGCGGAAGAGCCGCCTCTGAGCTGAAGAGAGCCACTTGGACCGGTGACGAAGCGGCGGCTGGCGGTTTTTTCGGCGGCGCCGTGCGTGGTCGGACGGGCCGGCCGGGCCGAAGCGGCGCTGACGCGTCGCTCGCCGTCTCGCCGGCCGACGGGAGGCCAGACGGACAGCGGGCCGCTGGCGGCCGGCCAGCGCCGCCGCCGGCGCCGCGGTGAGCTGTCTCGACAGCGGCCCAGCCGCTCCTGTCGTGACGTCGGGGCGGCGGTGTCGCGGGTGGAGCCGGGCACGGGCCGCCTCCGTTCACTCCGACACGGATTCGCGCTTGGTTCCGCTTCGGTGAAACCGTCTCAGACTTTGACTCACAGCGCGCCGGTTTTACACCGGGTGATTCTGCGCAGCACGGCGCGATTTTCAATCGACGTCAGTTACGACTCAAGGAGGTTTTGCGCAATACCGGAATCGATTTCGATGGAGTCTGTTGTGATGACAGCAGTTTTGCGGAAAATTTTCTTGTTCATCCTAAAAATGTTCGCAGACAATTTAGCTCAGAATAGCGGCACGTCTTGTGTTTCCCAGGGAATGCCCAGGAAATGCCCGGGGCATTTAAGAGCTCTGCCAAAATATACATTGTTCCTTGTTAACCCGACGAAACACTTTGTTGATTCCGTCGTGGGATCCGACTCCACCGGGAATCGAACTCAAGCCAGCAGCGTCAGCCGTTGGTTGAGTCCGTCAATCGTTGCTTGGGTCTCCCGTGCGGCAGGCCCTCCCAGCCAGTGGCTGGTATATGCGCCTAAAATTCATCTGCGATGGACTTGACTTTCGGCTGGGATGAAAGTTTTCACCTTTGTATAAACTTCTGGTGGAGCTGGGGAGATTGGTCAGTGGGATATCGACGCAATATGTCCACGGCAAGCCTGAAACGCCTTCTTTCTTGGTAGTAAAGACAATAATTTATGAAGTTATCTCGTTGTATGTGTCTTTCAACAATAACATCGTCAACGCACTTCAGTTATGTTTTATGCATTATGGAATGGCGACCGTTGTGAATCATTCGCTGCAAAAGATCCGTGATGCTGCCCCGTTTGAAGATGAAATTGAATTAGGACCCGTTATACCAGTTTGGCGTGCCTTCAGGCATCTTGCTCGAAAGGTGAGACGTGTCTCGCCTGGCTTCTTTTCGCGCGTCCCTTTGTCACGGCGCGAGGTCTCGGAGAATTTCTGTTCTTCGTGGCATAATTCTTTGTCTGTAGTTTTACGGTTATTTATGTGAGTGTTCTCATTTCCCCCGTGCCTTGTCAACGCGCCTTTCTGTGTGTGCTCGTGGACGTCATTTCCGTGAAGCTTCCGGTGACTTCCGGCTTCGCTGTGGAAAGCTTCCTCTCCCTTTGTGACGCCTTCTATGCCTGTCTGCCCTGCACAGATGCTAGGACGGGCTGTATTTGCTCCGTCGCCTGTGGGCTGTCTCTCCTCTGTCCTCGCGCCCTTTTCCTCTCTCTCCGGCTGTATTTTCTGATATGTTGCGACTGGCAAGAGTGCCGCGAATACGACGCACCAACTTCTGTTCACGGTCTGATCACGGTCTCGCAGATCTTATTTGCTCAGTCACAAACAAGAACCATATAACATTTGTCTGTTGTCGTCCTCTACATTCCCCGATTGCACGGACCTTACTTTGAACCCACCGTGATTCGTTCGGTTAGTATTTCCATACTGAATCCATATTCTGCTAAAACAAAATTCGCCGGGGATCAAAATACACCTGATGTAGACCGGACAGGCACATCGCCGTGCGGGACGAGGGGGGGGGGGGAAGGGAGTGTCTGCCATCGGACGGCCGAGGATCAAAATACACCTGATGTAGACCGGACAGGCACATCGCCGTAGGCGGGCGGGGGGGGGGGGGGGGTCTCTGCCACCGGACCGCCGAGTCTGGCACGTGCTGGCCGCGGTGCCGGGCTGCGCCGACCTTTTGGCGGCCCGCTTGGCCGCGGGTCTGCGTGCGCGTATGGCCGTGTTGACGGGGCGGACGCCGGCGGGGCATGCCGAGCCTTGCCAGCGCGGCCGACCGCCGCCGGGAATGCGGGCGCGCGACGGCCGGGACTATTTCGGACAGGCGTCGGCCGGGCCGAGCTTGACGTGGCGGACGAGACGCGGAGGGGATGCGAGGGAGGTGGCCGGCAGGCTGTTCGGCTGGTTCTGGTGGGCTTTCACTTTCACAGTTTCACTAGCGGGGATGTAGAGTAGCTATGGAGTTGCGGCTCGGACCGGTTCTTTTAGAAACTGGTTCATACGAGAGCGAAAGTGGAGGGTTCCGTGGTGATTGGGTGGGATGAGAGAAGGTTCTATCGACGGTCGACAAACACTAATCCACTGATATCCGAACACCGATAGGACGAGGGATACCCAGGAATGCGCGGCCATGATATCCATCTCAAGCATGACAGGCGCGGTACTCAACGAGGCCAAATCTATTGTTCGTTGATAGGAGCGTCCATTTTGGATTTGTCTTCACACTCGTGTTCAAATTGACCGTCTTTCAGCCACTATGGGTGAAAGTTGCTTGTGATGTATCGATGGCACATTAGGCCGGCATTGATGGAGCTTGACTGACAGCGACTGGGTGAACCACAATGCTGAAATTCGACAAGTCGTTCGAAACGAAGCCAACGCGGGGCTCTAGGCGGCTGGCGGCAAGACCTTAAGACGTGTGGTCTATTGTGGCCTTAAACGTGTGGTCTGTGTGGCTTTAGATGTGTGGTCTGTTATCGATGAAACGTCAAAACCAGATGTATCGGGATGCTACAGATTGCGTTGCATCTTACAGCTGGAAGTAGTGATACGTCATGCTTGAACGTTCTTTTCTCAAAGTCTTGAGTGCTTGGTCTGGCGCTGGATAGGAGAGGTCTCGCTGCTGCCCGGCGCTGTGGTTGCAGCAGGGCGCCGTGTGAGAGGCTCTGGCCAGCCGCGGCCAGCACTCGCCCGGTGGCTGCCCCCCGCCCGGGCAGGAGAGGCAGCGAGGCTGCCGTCCGGCGCCGGCCGTCACGGCCCGCCGCGTCAGCCAGGCCGGACGCAGGCACGTCACCGGCGGCCGGCGCTCCGCGTCCGCCCGCCTCCGGCTCCCGCCGGCACCGTCTTGTGACGGTGCGGCCGCTGTCGCTGGTTGGCGATTGGCGATCCTGACCTGTCCGTTTCTGGACCACACGTCAGTGTCGTGCTCCCTGTAAATGTCACTGATCACGCTTGCCCTCAGCAGCCATACTCTGTTGGGGCACGAACTGCATTGTTGAGCGTGCCCCTTCCTAGCGCGGACCGCGTTGTAGAGCTGGGCTCCCAAGGTCCGGGTGGCGCCTGGTTGCCTGTGGCGTTGGTGGGCGGGCCGTGTTGTGGAGCTGGCCTCCTAAGGTCTGGGTGGTGCCTGGTTGCCTGTGGCGTTGGTGGGCGGGCTGCACTGTGAAGCTGGCCTTTCAAGGTCCGGGTGGCGCCTGGTTGCCTGTGGCGTTGGTAGGCGGTCTGCACTGTGAAGCTGGCCTTTCAAGGTCCGGGTGGCGCCTGGTTGCCTGTGGCGTCGGTGGGTGGGCCACGTTCTCGTGTACCGGGATGTGTGGAGGTCGTCAGCAGTGGCGGGCGTCTCCCTCTGATGGCAGTGGTGGGCGTCTCCCTCTGATGGCGTCAGTCTTCACAGTTGCCGGTGTTTTGCATTGTTCGCTCGTTACAACGCTCGTATAATCTTCTCGGCGGCTTGGGCCAGGGTGTAGTCGCCTCTCTCCTTTCTCGGCTTTTACGCGGATGTTGAGGGAATACGGGAGACGCACGGCAGCCCCATGTTCTCGCTGGGCCTTCTTAGGTGTTTCGTCCCAAATAAGGAGTATGAAAATTAAGTGTTCTCCGGCCAAACCCGTTCTGTGCTGGTTGTGAAGCGTTGCAAACAGCTATATGAAATGCCGTGGCAATTAAGAAGAATGGCTACCGCGAGGTCAGAGCGAAGACATAGTGGCGGTAGTTTATGGAAGGACTGAGGCGAAGTCTTGATGTCACGGATGGACTAACTGTTTGCATCATCGTCTTCGTCAGGCGTGTCAGTGTGTACACGACGCCTCGACCACTTAGCTCCCCGACCGTCGCCAGGTGTCACTGAGTCCTGAGAAGGACTGGATGGTGGTTGGCTTCTTTGCTTGTTTGCTTTGTTTGGCTTTTGGCTTGGTTACTATACCATTCAGAATAGAGACTGACTTACCTCGAGTGGAGAGCTGCGCCTACCTTATATAAGTTTGCCAAGAGCCAAAATCTGGCTCCGCTTTAGGAGCGTAGGAACGACCGAAGTGGTGGTGTCGAACACATTTCTCAAGTTGATCCTGTACATGAGTCACTGTGAGATTAAGGCTAAACTTTCGCAAAGGTGAATGGCCCTTGACCTTACCGGCCCACATGTGCCTACGCCTATGCTTTGATCACATCCGGTTTGCATCATTGATAGCAAATGAAAGTTTACTTCGCGTAGCCAAATTGCTCAGATTAGTGCTATATTACCTTGGGTCAGATTGAATCAAGGAAATTCTCATTTCCTGTTCATCATCGGCGCGTATAGACAAAAGGATGAAGGATTAAAAGTGAGGAGTGAAAAGTGCCCATCGCGCTGCGATGACTTGTTTGCAACACTCGGACCAGGATTCAGATCTGATAGCGTTGCATGCAGGGCTGGATCCAGCATGTCACCGCTTGGTAATTTCCTCGTGTTCTTCCGCCAAGGAGCAGGAAAACGCTCCGTACCCTCTGCTCGGGGGGCCAGAGGAAGGTGACGTCTCCGCTCGAGCCACGTCGCCGGTGACGGCTCGGTCCCCATGCGCCCGGCCGCGCCCGATCGACCGCTCCCGACCGGCCGCGCCCGACCGACCGCTCCCGACCGACCGCGCCCGACCGGCCGCGCCCGACCGACCGCTCCCGATCGGCCGCGCCCGACCGACCGCGCCCGACCGACCGCGCCCGACCGATCGCTCCCGACCGGCCGCGCCCGACCGACCGAGCCCGACCGACCGAGCCCGACCGACCGCGCCCGACCGACCGCTCCCGACCGGCCGCGCCCGACCGACCGCGCCCGACCGATCGCTCCCGACCGGCCGCGCCCGACCGACCGAGCCCGACCGACTGCGCCCGATCGGCCGCGCCCGACCGACCGCTCCCGACTAACCGCGCCCGACCGACCGCTCCCGACCGGCCGCCCCCGACCTACCGCTCCCGACCACTTCCCGGTCGCTCAGCCTCCCGTCGCTCGACCGCCCGGCCTCTTCGCGCTCGACCGCTCCCGACCTACCGCGCCCGGCCACGTCCGACCGCCCCGACCGCGCCCGACCGCGCCTGCTGCTTGGTCTCCCCGCGCCTGACCGCTCAGTCTCCTCGCGCCCGATCGCTCTGTCTCCCCAGCGACACAGCGACGTCGCGGCGCGCGGGACGTAAACTGGAGCGCTTACTTCCTCCCAAACTCCAATATCGTCCAATATCACCCGAGGATTAACATTCTTTCTCGGAACGGCGTGTTTCGCTCGCGCCGAGGTGCTTACACTCAGGATTTAGGGGCCGGGCGCGGGTGCTGCAGTTGGAAACGAAATTTGGTGGCCTCGGATTGCATTGGCCGGGCGGACATCTTGCGCCGCCTCTGAGCGGTCGGGCCAGCGCTGTGCGCGATCGCTCATGGTTGCGGCGTCACGCGCTCGGACCCGTTCTATTTCGGGCGGATCCCGGCCGGGCACTGTGGCGCGCTGAGTAAATTGCTAGGATTGGCGCTCTCATGAATTCGGTTATGAGCGCATGGTAAAACACGTCCAAATGTGCGGTCTGTGACGTGCATGGCGGGGTGCGGCTGCGGCCCCTCATGCAGCGAAATGGGCGCTCCTAAGCGCACTTGACAGTAGCGAGAATCTCCCAAATAGATGGTCACTCACCAGGGAGCACTTCAAACGTGCTTGGACTCGGCCGTAAGGGGCCGCAATGGTTGGCGTTTAAAGGCCCGGTCACACTGCGTGCGAGGTAATAACCGAAACGGATATGCATGGTCAAGCAGCTGAGCGATCTGTGGGAATGTGTGGGAGCGGGACTTCCTGCTCATTTGCGGAGGGAATATGCTCGTGTCTTTGTTAGTTTTGGATCTTGGATTCATGTGATATGCTGATGGACTTGAGGCGCGCTTTAGGCTGCTGAAACTGATAAAAATGCCCTTATTTCTCTTATTGCGGAGCTGCCTATTTGACCTTGTGACGTGGATTCTTGTTGGTGACCGCTAACAACCCAAACGGGCGTAGGTCAAGGTGGCGTCGTTCCTACACGTGGCAAGGGTCTGGAGCTGGGAAGCGATACGTCGGCGGGCACGCGGGAGATGAGCTGACCCCGTGTCTCCGGCCGGCCGAACTGGCCCCGTGTCTCCAGCCGGCAGAGCTGGCCCCGTGTCTCCGGCCGGCCGAGCTGGCCCCTCCGCTGACCGCAGCCGGTGTGAGGAGAAGCACGACGGGCGGCACACGGCGAAGGCTGGTGCGGTGTTGCCATGGTCCGTGGCTCGGCTGCTGCCGGACTGGGAGGCCATGGATCCCGACGGCAACACGTCCTGCTGGCGATCGGCCGGCTGTTTGCCGAGGTCTGGACGGATCAGTCGATGTCCATCAAGGGCCGATCCCGCTGCCAATTTGTTGATTGAAAGCGTCCTAAATATCCAGCTGGTCAATCTGCACTGAAATATAGCCGGGAGATGCCCATCCCTTGCGAGAACATGTTGGTCGCCGCTCTCGGCAGGCAGCTCAGCTGTCATTAACGTTATCTCAGTGGGCACCCAGCTCTCCGAACACTTTTCGGTGGCGCGATGCCACTGAGCACCAAGCAATGACGTCATTTCCTGGCGGGGCCAGGGCACCGCTGCCTGCCTCGCGCGCGCCTCTGTCGCCGGACCACGCGCCGGCCGTGCGCGTGTGACGTCACGCTCCTGGGCGTGGTCCCGGTCGTGATCGACGATTGCGTATCCGGGGCAGCCGCGCGCGCGCGCCGGCCGACTGCGGCGAAAGTTTGGCGCCGATGGGCTTTTCGGGCGCGCCAGAGCGCTAACCGCTTTTGCATGATCACGAACGAAAGCGCGGCCGATATCAGCGGAAGCTTCGCCGAATCCACTGATCGCGCGCGTCGCGGCGGCGTACTCGGAAGGGGCTGCTGAGGCCGCGGTGAATGCCATTAATCACTGATGGTTTGGGCTTAAATCCCGCGGTTGGGTCCGGGCGGAGGCACTGCTGCGGCGGTCATGTGTCTGCTATGCCCCATGCGCCAGTCCGTCATGTTGAGGTCCGTTGCACTTTACACCGAGGGCGCGCTGCATTAGTTATGCGTGCCCGCGACAGCGTGTGGGTATTACTCTCGGAAATGTCCCGCCGGGGCGCGACAAGTCCGCGAATGAGACGTGCTGTGTTGCTTGTAAAGAGTCCTGCCTCATGATTTGGCTGGAGCTGACTAGGCCTCAGCGTTGTGGAGCGACGAGCGGGATTCGTTGTGAAGGGTTTCAATTCAATCCTTTATCTTTCCTTGCGAAGAGGATAGCACTCCAGCCGTCGACCGCTCTCGGGAAGATGGTTATCACTCGTTAATACTATCCTTCTTTCATTTGAATTGCGCGCGGTAGCACGGATGAATGAAAACGTGGATGCAGTTCTGGTTTATTCGGTGTGTCTGACATTCAAGGCATCGTAAGTGAGATGTTACGTTGATGAAGCTGGTAGCTGACAGTTGTTTTTTTTCGTCATCTAAAGACTACATATCTGAGGCAGATCTCTTAGTTCCATGCCCTGTTTCCACGTGCCCAAAGGTGCTTAGGCTCGAAATACCTGCTTATAGACCTTTCACTATTTAAAATCCCCCTAATTTGCAAGGGAATTAAGATATTTGAGGTATTTGCGTCCGAGATAACACCCCTTAATATAAAATGAAACGTGTTCATCAAAATGAAACGAAAACACAACATTGGAGCATCTCTGGTCACCAGTCAAAGCGGTTGCTTTCAACAAGTGTATTGATGGGGTGACCAAAATAAGATACACATCGGCACACTTTTCAGGATAAGAAAGACGGAAGGTACGCGATGAAAACTGTTGGTAAGCCAGTACTGCGGTTCGAAAAAGGATCACTAAAACTGAAATGTTTTGCAATGTGATCCTCAGTTTAAAAATTGCAAAGCAGCCGAATGTTTCTAATGCTTGCACGCAATCATCAACACAGAACTGTGGTCCAGGTTTTGCAATGCTGTAATCCTCGAACCGACCCGTCTATTGCGTGTTACGGAACGGGATCTTCGGAAAGTCGCTCTCAATAATACTCGTGGGGTTTGACGAGGCAGTCGGCATCTCAGGCCATTTGACGTCGCTATCGCTCACGAGAATGGCTGCAGGGGACGACGGAGCTCTTGGGTGCGAGCCAGATGAACCCCGCCGCCTCCTAGCACAGTCAGCGAGCGGGTGCTCCCTCTCTCCCCACTGAGCCTCGCCGCCTCCGGGAGGCTCGTCCCGCACCACCCGCAGGCAAGCCGGGCTCACTTTTACGTCGCCATGCAACACCATGCGAAGATGGCGAGATCAATACCAGGAACGCCGGACTTTCAACGGAGCGTACGGACAGCCACCACTAAAATACAAAACAGGACATGGCAGCACAGGAAACGCACACACTGGTACCCAACACCGCCTTGTTTTGTAGAAGCTGGTAGCCGGCGTGGTGGCGCCGCAGGAGTGGCCCGGTGGGCCTCCGGGCCCGGCGGCGGGACCGCGGTCGGTTCCGCGCCGCCGTGAGCCGCCGTGCGGGCCGCGTATCGGCGCCGCGATGAGATGATGATCGAGACGTCTGCGCGGTCAGCGGGCGCCACGCCGCCAGCCGCCGCCGAATCTATTGATCGCTCTCCCGACTCTCCCGCCATATTTGTGGCATCAACCGGCAGCAGCGACCGTGAAGCCGAGCGGTGCGGCGTTTAGGGGCGCGGCCGGTTTTTGCCGGCCTGCCGTCGGTCTGGCCTCGGCGCGTCGGCGGTTGACGCGTCGCCGCGGAGGAGCTGGGTCTTGCCGGGCGACAGCCGGGTGTCACGCACGAGGAGGCGCCGCTGTCCGGCTGCCCCCACCATCCGCCGTCAGTCGGCCACTGACGCGAACGGCGTCGACACGTTCGCCTTCAGAGCCTCCTGAATGGGCAGTTATCGCTCAGCGACTGTCGCCGACTGAAGGGACTTTTTGCGCCGCGTGCGGCTCTCTGGGTCAACTGCGACACGTGACTCGCTGTGCTGGCTGCGTGGTACAACTCGCGGAGTTAACTACCGGGGCCAGCTGCCGGTCTCGAGCGCATCTGGTGGTGTTGGCTGCCGGCCACAGCTTGTGGTGTCGTCGTGAGCTTGCTCGCGGCGTGAGCGGGTCTGGGTCGCTGGTCTGCGACCGCGCCACCGACGCACGAGTCGGGCCCGGCTGGCGGCGGCCGGCCGGCAGCGTCTGAGGGTCGGCCGGCCCCCGGCGCCGCCTCCGAGCCCGGCCCGGCGTGGGAGCCGACCTCCGACCTCGGAGGAGGAGGAGGAGGAGCCCCTCGCTGCCGCTGGCCGACCCGCCTGCCGCCTGCGCGGAAATTGAGAGTGGCGCTGCCACGTCTGTGTGGTGTGAGCCGCATTGTCCTACGGCGCATTGCTGCTTCGTTTGGTCTTGCGGTTGTCTGAAAGGTGTAGCAGCGTCTCTTGCTGCTGAAGTCTGAAAGACACTGCGGTTTTTCGTGCTGCGGCTGTCTGAAAGACGCGGCATTGTCTCGTGGCGTGGTTGCCTGAAAGGCGCAGCATCCTGGGTCCGCGTCTATCTTTAGACGCAGCGGTGTCATTTGAGGCCGATCGCCGCGATGAAGCCAGGTTAATCATCGTCTACACCTGGCCGACTCCGGTAACGGTCGTTATCGAGAGCCACGTGGGAGCCGTGTACCCGTTCACTTTCCAGTCTGCAAAAGATTGTGTGGAGCCGTTCGAGCACGCTGACCGCAGCAGCGGCCTCGGGTGTGATGTAACTAACGGAGGGGGGTGGGGGCTCGCGAACACCTGCTGACGCGGTTTTGGCAAGAGCGCGGGTTGTGTCATAGTTGCTCTCGCCAGCTCGCCTACTTTTCACACGGATGCGCTCTGATGCGTGCAGAGGACGTGGGCGGCGTGACATTTCGCACAATGGTTGGTGTTCAAAGGCTCGACACACCTTGTTAGGGGTCAACCAGGAATGGACGTTTGGGTGGGCGGGAGTAGGGCGCTCTGTTACACCCCGTAGTTACCATAATTTACTGCACGGTTTGTTTGGACGTGAGCCGCGGTCTGGGCGAAGCGTCCCACTTGAGGTGTGCTGATCAACTGGCCTTGGAGCCCTCCGGCACTGGTAACCAGTACTGGAGCATGCTTTAGTAACGCCAGCGTGGGTGGGCGGCCGCATGCCCTTCGGTAGGGTGCAGGAGGTCAAGTTGACCACCGATATTTCAAAAAAACTAGAAGAGCTAGAAGCACCAAATTCACAGTGAAAAATGACGACACTGACCCTTAAAGCACGCAAACAAACCGGCCTCTACCTGGATCTGGCTCACTTTCTTCTCAAAGCTGGGGGGGAGGAGGCCTCTCCATCCTCCAACTGCATAGCAAACTGCACCCCTGTCTTTGCTATCAGCTCAGGCGCGTAGGATACCAGCCTCACACCCGAAGTCAAAGTGTGACGTTCGGTGCGGTGAACGCCTCTTCCGCGCCGAAAACGCCGCAGACGTCCCGGTGTTGTCCTGGCGGCGGTGGGTCCGTCGCCGGCGGCGCTGTCCTGGCGGCGGTGGGTCCGTCGGTGTGGCTCTTGGAGAGCGACCGACAGCGGCTGTCGGTCGCTTCCGTCGCCGCCCGTCGGGGGGGGGGGGGGGGGACAGGAGAGCGAGACGGCTCATGCGGCCGGTGCCACCGGCGCAGCGCGTGGGGTGTGGCTCGACCGGAGGCCTTGATGTCAGGTGCGGCTCTGGCGTTGATGGCCGGTCGCGTTTGGCCGCCCCGACAGCCGGTTTTGATGTTGAGTTTGTTCCGCTGCGAAGTATCGCGGCCTGCGATCTGCCGATTCTGTGCGTTCGAGCTGCCGCAGATTGCATCATTTCGTCGGTGACCTTTCTGACCCCACGCGTTTGAAGACCTGTACGTCTTCAGCGCCACAAGGATATAGCTTATCTCGTGTCTTGACAGACAGGAAAGTGCCCCTTGAAATGAAGTCGTCAGTTGTACCGGCGCGAGATTGCTGTGCGCTGGCCGGGGTGCGACCGGCGGCTGATACCGGAGAGAGCGTCTGCCCTTGACTTCTCAGCTGTCAGTGTGTTGGACGTCAGTGGTGTCGTTAGCCCGTGAATGGCTATCGCCCCATCGGTGCGCTTGTAATTCTCGCATGGCCGCCGATTCCATTGTGGCGGGGCTGGTGTTTTAGAAGTGGAGAACGGATGTCCAGGAATTCTTCCGACGCATCGGAGCTGCCCGAGCTGCCAACGCATCGAAGCTATCCGATCCTCCGACGCATTGGAACTATCCGATCTTTCGACGCATCGGAGCTATCCAATCCTCCGACGCATCGAAGCTATCCGAGCTACCGACGCATCGGAGCTATCTGAGTTACGGACGCATCGGAGCTATCCGATCCTTCGACGCATCGAAGCTACCCGACCTATCGACGCATCGGAGCTATCCGATCCTCCGACGCATCGAAGCTATCCGAGCTACCGACGCATCGGAGCTATCTGAGCTACGGACGCATCGGATCTATTTGAGCTACCGACGCATCGGAGCTGCCCACGGTTTAGAGACGGCCGGCCGTCTCTTCTGCACGACCGGCCATCGTTAACTACGGCTTCCACCGCGGCGCGGTCGCAGCCAACTGTTCAGCAACACAGACCGTTGAGAGTTTCGCGCTTTAGAAAAAGAAGAGTTTTTTTAGGAACCGTTCCCCACTGTGGGCTGCTGTCGATTCCGGTCAGTACCTGTTTGCTGAGAGGAAAACTAGGAGTATTGTACTGAGTACTGAGTACTGATAGGTACGTACCTTCGTACTAAGAGGTAAAATACGAAACAAAGCACTAGACAGATACGAGGGTTGAAAGGTTGTCAAATGTATACATATGCATACCCTAATCATACGCTTGTTGTCTTAAAGTCTTGCACAACTGGGAAATAACTTCACGGTTGGTACGAGAGGCTGCACTGGCTGGAGACAGGCGCCGCCAGATGAGCCCGCCCCAGGCCGGACGCACCCTCGGTAGTGTGCCGCCGTGTACCGCGGCCAGCGCCCCAGGCCGGACGCACCCTCGGCAGTGTGCCGCCGTGTACCGCGGCCAGCGGCTGCCGCTGCTCGGGAGGGCGAGCCCGCCTCAGGCCGCCCGGGTACCTGTTTGTCGGTGGGTGGTCGGGTTCGGAGCGATACCCTTTCCCGTCCCCCACTGCTCGGGCGGTTCGACGGTCGGGCCCGTCTAATTGGCAGGCTGCGGAGTTTGGCGGTGCTGTTGGCGCTGTTGCGATGTGGGTTGGTGGCCTGTCACGGGCCGCACGCTGTCATGCATCAGCTGCGGTATTGTGACGGGATAGACCGTGTTTGTGCCAGTCGGGCACGTATGGGCTGACTGGTCTTGATCGGTGTGTTGTGGAGGCAGGGGTGCAATCCACGTTAACGTCTGCTGGGGTCCCGTCTGCTTTGAGCTGTTTTGTCTGGTCAGAATACAAAATAGCCCGACCTTGCCAGAGGTTACGGGGTCCGGACCGCGCAGGCCCCAGCGGACCCTCCCCACCGCCGGGTTACGGCCGGGGGCGGGAGGTGTGCATCCTCGTGCCCGGGGCAAGTCACAACCCACTCCGTTTTCGACAGCGGTCAGATATTTCAGGGTGGCGCGGGTGTGGTCGCCGCTCCTGAAGGGCGGGTCTAGCCGCCCCACTCCGTCTTGATCGGAGCCTCGGGGCTCCGGGGCGCCCAGCCCGGCCCAGCCCTCGCCCTGGGACGCTGGGGTCCGACTCCCTCTCCTCGCCGCCCCTTCTGCCGCCGGCAGGCCCGCCGCGTGCCTCTGTAATTACTGCCCGCCAGAATAAACGGAGCCCGCCTCCCCTCCGTTGGTCTCCCTCCGTCGCACCGCCGCCCCCCGCCGGGCGGCTCCTCGGGTCCGGCCGTCGCTCGAGTGGTCCTCCGTCGGACCCCCTCGCGGCCCTGCCTCCGCTCGAGTGGTCCACGGCTGGGCCGGTGCTGCCGCGGCCGTTCGGACGCCGCCCGCCGGCAGGCCCGTGGGCGGCGGTAACCAGAGCGGGCAGAGCCTGCGGGGCCCATCACACCTGCTGCGGTCCTCTGAGCATAACCGCCGTGTGGCTACTCATTTCGCTTCCCCGCTCTGCTCGCGGGTGAATTCTGCGTGGGTGTTTGTTTGTGTTGACGTGGGTGGTCGGCTGTCTCGAGGCCCCTGGCCATGCTCCGACCTGGGCGCTACTCTCAGCCATTGCATCCAGTTGGACGGCCCTGTGGTGCCCGGTGAATGTCCGCCGGTGACTCTGTGATAGGCTAAGGTGACGGACTTGTCGGCTGCTTGGTTAGTGTGGCGACCGAGCCGCCGTGTAGCTATGGGCGGCATGTGAGCTTCCCTCCTCCGTATAGCTATGGGCGGCATGTGAGCTTCACTCCTCCGTGTAGGTGACATTGGCGGCATGTGGGCTTCACTCCTCCGCGTAGGTGACATTGGCGGCATGTGGGCTTCACTCCTCCGTGTAGGTGACATTGGCGGCATGCGAGCCTCGCTCCACCGTTTAGGTGACATTGGCGTCACGTGAGTTTCCCTCCTCTGTGGAGGCGGCATTGACGGCATGTGGGCTTCCGTCCTCCGTGCTTCCAGAGCAGCGCGGGGAGCTGTAATGTCAGTATTCCGTTCGGGCGGCGACTCTGAATATGGGCCTAGCGCCAGGTGTGGTACCAATGGATTTATAGGAGCCGTGTCCCCGCCCTCTGGTCAAACATGGCTATGATATATACTCGGTGATTAGGCAGGAATTCGGCCCGAATTCGCGTGGAGTTCCGGGAACTTCAACATCCCCTCTGTGGCGCACGCTACGCAACACTTAATCAATGAATTACAGCCGACATGGGACCACTTCGATCATCTCTTGGGTAGTCAGCGGCCAGTGGGCACCATTAGGGTACACCAAGGCGACCTGCCGCCTAGCGTCGGCCTCTGCTCAGGAAGTGAATGTGTGACGACTCGCCGTTGTCGGGGAGTCAGCAGAGACCCAGCGCAGGTACAACTCAGCCGCCGCCTCCGCTTCTGTCGCGGCTGTGCAAATCGTACCAATCGCGCCGCTCCATCCTCAGGCCAAACGGGCCCGCGACTGCCACAGCCACCCCGGCTCGAGCACGCCCAGTCAGGGCCGACCATCGCCACTTCGACACTCCGCCGCCCACGGAGCTCACGGCACGTCCTCATCCGCCAGCCGTCCTCACTTCAGCCGCGCCGTCACCGCCCGAGCACGGCTGGGCGTGGCTCCGGCGCGTGCTGGGCACGGCGGCGGCGGCCCGGGCCGAGCGTGCCGTCCGTTGTGGGCGATTTCACGGCTGGCGAGCGCGTGTTGGTCGCCGGAGTGCCTGCTCACTGGACGTGAAGGTCGTTACTCACTGCTCGGTGCCCCAGTTACGCAGCGGGAAGTCGGCCGGGCCGTGCCGGACGGCTGGCCGCGACCGAAGCCGCGCGGTCCGGCAGAGCCGGCGTGGCGCGACGCAGCCAGTCGCCGGCCGCTGCTAGCGCCACCCCGCGCCGGCCGCAGCAGACAGCGCTGCGCCACGCTCTTTGTTTACAAATGCCGAGTGAAGGGCAGGTGGGAATGTGTCTTTTGCGCGGTACCTGTTCGGGAAGTCTGCGAATGATTGTGGGTCGTTGCGGGAATGCTGCGACCGTGGCGTCGTCACTCAAGAGTGAGCCAGCGGCTCGCCTGGCGCGTACGCGGCCGGCGGTGAGCCCGGTCAGCGCTGGGGCGGTGTCACACCGCCGCCGCCCCGGCTGAGGTGCGCATTTTACGGGTGCGGATGTCGCTCCGCCGGCGGCGCCCGTGCGACTGTCGAAACTGCGGCTGACGGCGTGACGCTCGCTCTGCTGACACGCGTCTGTCGTGACGCTCCCCTGCCGGGCTGGTGGCCCTGGCCGCGCGCTGGGCGTGTCCCAAGGAGGGGGCGATGGCGTGCTGCTGTGTCCGCCGCCAGGCGCACGGGGTCGGACGGCCGCTGGTCGTGCGCGCCCAACACGATCGCCGGCGCGGCCAGCCGCCGACGGCGTGCGCGTGACGGGGGCGTCGTCGTGACTGCGTGGCGGCGCGGCGGCGCTCGGCCGCGTCGGCGCCCGGCCGTTGTCACGTCCGCGGCAACAGGTCGAAGCGGTCGACGCCGGCTACGATGCACGCCACCTCTCGTGTCGGGCGCGCGCTGGAGCCGGCTGGCCCGTCAACCCCGCAGCCAGGACACGGCCCCGGCATGCCAGCCGGCTCTCTTCGACCTTCAACTGGCTGGACCGGCCCGGGTGTGGGGTACCTGCGCACATACGGCCCCCCCCCCCCTCTCCCTGCCTCGTCATGCGCGGTCCTGCCCGGTCGCATTGCAGAAATTGCGGACCTAGCGTCGCGCAATTGCCGCGCTCGTGATTTAATGAGCGGGCACGGGAGCGCTGTGTAATTACACAGGACGCTTGCCGCCGTTGAGAGACGAGCGCGCCGCATTGGTCGCCTGCCGACATCGCCGCTGCCTCGCCACAACCGGCGCCACGTCCGCAGCGGCCAGCGCGCGTACAAACACTGCGCGGCGGCCGTGTCGGCGGCGGTCGCAGAGCAGCCCGGGGCGTTTGTCGTGCCGCCGCCGCCGCCGGCGGCGGCACGGGCGGCGGCCGGCCGTGCCGCTCGGCTGGGCAGGGCGTCGCTTGCGAAGTACGTTCCGGCCGTGTCGCCGGCTCCGAATCGATGTCCGGCCGATCGGCGCCGCCGCCCGGCCGGACCCGGGACAGTGATTCGCAGCTGTGGCCGGCCGCGGCGGCGCCGCCCGGTCAGGGCCGCGCCGCCGGCGTCGGCCCGTCCCGCCCGCCAAGCTGGAGACGTGGCACCGACTCGGCTCGTGGCACGTGGCACCCGCTCGCCAGCACGCCGACACAGGAGCGGCAGCGGAGAGCGGTCGTGAGGGCTGAAAGGCCGTGAGATGTCAGGACGGCGTGGCTCTCCGCACGTGGATGTTCGTGTGGGGAGTTCAAAATCGAGCGTCCACGCGCCGTTCATCGCGCCGGGCTCATCGCCCGCAAAGCTAATTACTTCCTCACGCGCAGCGGCGGCGGCGAGGCTGGCGCTCGGCGCGCTGTATTATGCTAAAAGCGTATCCATTACGCGGCGGCCCTTGCGATGGGCGCGTGCGCTCGGACAGGCGACGCGCGAGCCGGCGGCCGGGCTTGCTGGCACGCAGCGCGACCGCACCCGCGGCGGACGAGGCACGGCGACTGCCGGGCCGGCCGTTCGTCAGTGTCGTCCGACGGACGCGGCGTCGCGGGCCGAGCACGGCGCCTGTCACCAGAGTCGGGCGCCAGCGGGCGGGCCTGCTCGCCATCGGATTAGCGTGATGACCGTTGGGTGGCGGCTGGTGTCCGTCGGGTCCGTCTGCTGTCGTGGTGCGAGTCCGCGGGCCGCGGCGCCAGCGTGATGGCCTTGGCTGAGCTGGACGACGGGCAGTCGAATCTGACCGGCGGCCTGGACCGCGGCCGCCGCCAGCCCCTGCTCGGTACTCTGGGTTTGGGGAATCGGCCGACCTGTGCTGACGCTGCACTGAGCGGCACTGCCGCCCTCCCCCCCCCTCCCCCCCCCCGCTCCGTGACGCTGCCTTCCTCCAGTCTATGACGCTACCTCCCCCCGGTCCTTGACGCTGCCTCCCTCCGGTCTGTGACGCTGCCTCCTCCGGTCCGTGACGTCACCTCCCCTGTCCGTGACCCTGACGCCTCGCTGAACGGCAGTGCTGCCCCCGGTCCGTGACACTGCCTCCCCCATTTCCGTGACGCTGCCCGCTCGGCTCGTGCCCCGGCACCGGCCCCGGCCCCGGGCCGCTGTCTAGTGTCCTGCCGCCGGCACGCGGCAGCCAGACCTCGCAGTGAGCCTTCTGCGTCGTCTGCGGAACGTCCGCTGAGCGCGCGCCGCCGCACCGTGGCGTGCTCGTGGGCGGTCCCGTGGCGTGCTGGGTGAACGTGCGGACGTGCGCCCGGCTCCGGTGACTCCCGCTGACTGACTGGGGTGTATGACGCCTGGCGTATGACTCACGGCGATGTCCCGGGTAATGGCGCAGAAGTGTCGCTTACGCGCGGCGAGCATGTAAATGTGATTGCAGCAGTGCAGGACTGGGCGAGTCCATTTCACATGAGTGCTGGCAGCGAGTTGGTGTCGGCTATAATTTGGGCGAGTCCATTTTGCATGAGTGCTGGCAGCGAGTTGATGTCGGTTATAATTCGGACTGCGACACGGCGCAGGGTTGTCAAACCCCCAGCTGTCAGCACAGGGCTGACACGGGGCGCTCACGTAGCACATGTCTGCTGTACTTATTTATCACATGTACGGCATATGGTATGGCCCAAGTTGATGCCGCGGAACGGACAGCGGACCTGCTCGGCGGCACCAGGGTCAGGTGTTCCGATAACGTGCACCGTTGTGCGCACTGATTCGTTCGCGCCTGTCATCGTCCAAGGACGCTGGGGGGGGGGGGGGGGGGGGGGGGGAGGGGATTCGAGCCGCTCGGTCGACCAGTCCGTGATGTCCCTCGTGCAGCTCCCGGACACGGACCCCCGGCTACCGAAACTTCCTCCCGATTGTTCGCCGATGCGTGATGGCGCTGGTAGCTGCTCAGACTTCTCAGCGGCCACACCCCCAGTTAAAGTGCAGGGTATCCACTCATTGATCACGAAGTGTATCTGGAAGTCGCCCGGTTCACCTCATGTCGTCGTGTGACCCTGCCGCGGGTAGCGGCGTCCCCCGGCCCCGGCTGCCGTGCTCGGTGTGTTTGGGCGCGCCCCGTCACGGCGCGCCTCCCCACCGGGCCGGGTCACGCCTGACCGGTAATGACGGGCCGCCGTCCTCCCACGCGCCGCTCCGCGCGCCGGTGCCGCCCGGCCGCCCCACCGGTGCTCCGCCTGTCCCGCCCGGCATCCACCGATCCTCTCTTGGTACCGCCAGGCATCCACCGGCCCTCTCTTGGTGCCGCCCGGCATCCACCGGCCCTCTCTTGGTGCCGTCCGGCATCCGGCGGTCCTCTCTTGGTCCCGTCCGGCATCCGGCGGTCCTCTCTTGGCGCCGTCCGCCATCCACTGTGCTCTCTTGGTGCCGCCCGCCATCCAGCGGTCCTCTCTTGGTGTCGCCCGGTTTCCGACGGTGCCCCAGCGGTCCCGTCTACTTCCCACCAGTCCTCTAATGGTCCCCTGCCTCCCACCAATACTCCAGTGCTTCCCGGCTCCGACAGCCGCTCTCACTCATGCTGCCTGATGCCGTGTAGCCACTGTGGTCCTGCTAGCTGACGCTCTGGCCGCGCCTGCAGCGGCTATGGCCGGGGTGGGGTGCCGGACTCGCTCGTCTGCCTGCCGCTGACTCCGCGCCTGCAGCGGCTATGGCCGGGGTGGGGTGCTTCACTCGCTCGTCTGCCTCCCGCTGACTAGCCCCTCCTGTTGCAGGCGCCAAGCAGAACGGCGAGATGGGCCGGGGCGTGCCGGCCTCGCGGGCCCGCACGCCGCCCGTCGAGCGCAAACACAAGTTCGCCTCGCTCGGCCGCTTCTTCAAGCCCTGGAAGTGGAAGCGGAAAAAGAAATCGGACAAGTTCGCCGAAACACAGCGCTGTAAGCAGGCGATTGGCGGGATAGCGGGGCGGGCTATGTTGGGCTGGGGCGGGGCGGGCCGTGTTTGCGCTGTCGCACTGACGGGGTGGTGAAGTACCGTGGATCCAACGTTTACTCTGGTTGGTGTGGGCTAGGCTCCCTGCTCACAAGCTGTTGAATCACTTTACAACCGGCGGACGGGTCAGTCATCTATCGCAGTCCCTGTAATCTGGGCTATTTATCTCGTTAAGTCAACGTAGGGTGTTGGTGGGTCCCTGCGAGCCTCATGCATCCTGGTCTATCGAGCTGAAAATAAAACTCAGGTTGCCAACCTGTCCCGGAAGACTTGTTCTCCATCGCTCATGTCAGGCTGGGTTTGCCGACGCGGGGCCCTCACAGTATCACACGTGCCTGTCTTGCAAATTTGGGGCTGCAGCCGTGTGTGATGGTGGCGAGGCCCCAGATGCCACCCAGATAGGGAAACCGGCTGCATTTCGGCAGCGCGGGCTTGCGCAGTTGCCCAGTGTCGTGGCGCTGGACTGCCCGTGTCGCGATCGGAGCCGAGCCGTGGCGTCCGGCGTCCGCATGGTGGCGCTGGCCACGCGGAATGTAAATGGGACGGAACACTCCGTAATCGGGAAGTAGGACAACATGTGGCATCTGCTTCACCCCATTACTGGGGCTGAAAGCCGCGTAGTAGTTTGTCAGTCATGCTAATCGGGCTTTGTTTGGTCACACGTGTCGAACAAAGCGGCGAATTTGGCGCACTTGCCGCGTCCGCAGCCAAGCCAGCACGGTGATAACCTGCGGGGCTGGGCGCAGCAGGAGGACTCAAATGAGGCAGATGGCTTCCTCTGAACAGCTGCGCAAAGACCCGGAGTGGACTCCTGTCGCTCCCGCCCCTGAATAGCGTAATCTGGCCACATTCCCAGAAGTTCGATACAGGCTTGAAAGGGTATCGGACTGGGCGCCAAATTGAATTTGGCCTCCAATCCCGCCGAACGTGCTGCAAGCGGGTCGGTAGAACTCTGTGGGTGTTGAGTCGTGCTCCGCGGCTCCAGCACACGGCCGCCACCTGGTGAGCGTCGTCCTTCTGAGGGAGCACTGTCCTGGAGAGCCAGTGGCGGGGCAGTTCGAGCCTTTTGTCACGTCATGTCATTGGGGCTTTACGACGCACTCAGCTGCTGAGGCTGTTTGGCGTCGCCTGCCTCTCACCCTGGCAGGAGGGGTGGGTACCGCGGGGAATCGAACCCCGTACCTCTGGTTTCCCAGACGTGCAGTGGTTAACGCAGACGCGTTAACCACTACACTACCGGCACCTCGTTGGAGCCTTTTGCTTCTCCTGGTTGTGTGCTGGTGTGATTGAGCGCGTGGCGATCCTATGAGGGGCACGGGAGACGCCGCTCGGCCCGGATCAGCCTAAGGAAGACCCTGAGAGGCCAACGATCGGCCACGGCGCCAGCCGGCGCACCTGGCGTCGCCGCGATCTGCCGCTGGTTCGGCGCTGTGCGTCCGGTCTCAGCTGTGTCAGACTCGCGGTCGTCTGCCGGTGCGGGGGTCACGCCCCAGCCCCGCGTGAAGACAGCGATTTTGGCGGCTGAACAAGGGGGTATGACGTTGGTCGGCCGTTCTTGGCTGAACAAGGGAACATGACTCCGGCCGGTCGTTCTTGGCTGAGCAAGCGAACATGCCGCCGGCCGGCTGTTCTTAGCTGAACACGGGAACATGTTGCTGGTCGACCGTTCGTGGCTGAGCGAGGGAACATGCTGCCGATCGGCCGTTCTTGGCTGAGCGAGGGAACATGCTGCCGATCGGCCGTTCTTGGCTGAGCGAGGGAACATGACGCTGGTCAGCCGTTCTTGGCTGAGCAAGGGAACATGCTGCCGGTCGGCCGTTCTTGGCTAAACAAGGGAACATGTTGCTGGTCAGCCGTTCTCGGCTGAGCAAGGGACCATGCCGCCGGCCGGATGCCGCCGCGTCCTGATGTGTTGACGTTCACCCGGCGAACCATCTTCATATCGGAGCTGCACGCCCCGGAAATAATCTGGAAACTCCCGCTACGCACTTGTGTGCGTAAGACTGGGGCTGCGGTTGTGTGAACGGCGGCGGTCGCGGTGGGTCTGTCGCCGGGCCGTGTGCTCTCCCCTTGCGACCGGCTGCGATATTCAGATCGCAGGCGGCAGCCGGCGCCGCTGCCGTCGCCGCCTAATTGCGGATATGAGAGACGGACGTTATGGCGGCCGTATCTCGGCCGCCACATGCCGCCACTGAGTGGATGAGAAGGGGGAGGGTATGGCATGCGGGGGGTGTCTGGGCGGGGCTTCCGATGACGCGATCACCGAGGTCAGAGATGCCGTCTGGTAAGGCGTGAGCGCATGGGTGGTGGTATAAAGTTAGGTGTCAGACGTTGTTGCATTTCCCCTGGGACAGGGGCGCAGGCAAGGGAGGAGGAGCCCAGAGGGAAAGCCGAACGCGGACCTGGGGAGGAGCCAATCTGGGGCCTGGGGGGGAGCCGATCGGGGGCCTGGGGGGAGCCGAACGGGGGCCAGAGGAAAAATCAAACGGGGGCTAGAGGAGGAGTCGAACGAAGGCTAGACGAGTCAAACGAAGGGCAGCGAGGAGTCGAACGAGGGCCAAAGGAGGACCCTGTGGGGACCAGGGTAGGGGCCTGTTGGGGCCAGAGGAGGAGCCGAACGAGAGGCAGAGGAAGAGCTGAACGAGGGACAGAGGAAGAGTCAAACGAGGGTTAGAGGAGGAGCCGAGCGGAGGTCAGGGGAGGAGTCGCACGTGGGCGCCCACCCCGTTTTGGCCAAGAGCCTGAAAAACTAATGCGGTCCGTGCGTGAATCATATGGAGTCCGCGAGCTGGCATGATATTTTTTTCGCGTCAGTGACGGTCTAGCGTCGATCCTGGGTCGACTACTGTCAGAAGGCCCCCTGCGCCAGGGAGGGGAACAGATGGCGACTGTCCCTGCGAGGGCCTCCGAATCGACCAAACGGCCCGGCCCCGTGTCGTCAGAATGGTAGCCAGTAGGTACCGTGGGCTGAGAGGGAGATGCCCTTCAACCCCTGACCAGGAAAGGTAATGGCCCCCGAGTGTCCCACCCCTGTTCGAGAGAGGCAAGGGCCTTGTTCAATCTACGGAGTTCTTCAATCAGCGGCGATGGAAGTCCTGTCATGTTGGAAGAGGCGGATAGCCATGTTTGGGTATTTCTTTCCAGTTAACGCCCGTGGGGTCAATGTTTATTTTTCAGAATGTCGATGGCTCAGCCTCGCTTTTCGCTCCCCGGTCCATTGGCCCCTGTCTCCATGGGTCCCTTGGCACGCGCCCGTCGGCACGATTACACAAGACAAAAACAAAAGGGCCTCCTTGAAACACTGTTGCCAAATCCGGTGTTTTTTTGCGATATTTTTACTGAGAGGGGAGAGCTTTTTGTCATGATTGGTAACCCCCACCATTACCAAGACTGGCTGCGCCCCTGCTCTGGTACATGCACGTGATAAGCGGAGCCTGGCTTTTTTTCTTTTTTTTTAGCCAGATGTAGCCGTCCTCTCCTGTCAGGCTCTGTACTTGGCTTCCGTGTGGGTGTGCTGTGCCGTTACGGTCATTTGCATTACGGTCACTGCCCGCATCGGCGCCTAGTTCAGACCCCCCGTCCGTGCACGCGCTTGGGAAGGGGTGATCGACGTACGGGTAATGTTATGTCGACAGTAATACGTGGTGTCACTCGCGTCCCGTGAAAACCTCGTCCAAGGCCGTCAACTCCGACAGATTCGATGTCTCCAGATGAGATCAACACCCTCCCCAAGCACCAGTGGGCGGCCGCGTGGCGGTCGCGGAGGCGCCGCTCCGCCTGGTGTTGCAGTGGGCGGAGGGACGCGTCAGCCGCGCGGCTTCGTCGCCGGTTGTTTCAGTAGCGCCTCGCCAGACCTGACGCCAGCAGTGTCCCGCCAGGCCTGACGCCTGTCGCTGTCAGAGCTCTGACTGTCAGAGTTCGGAACTAGTTGTCGGGATTTCAGCCAGGCAGTGATGGTGGCAGGTGCTGCACTCACATGTCAGCTGGGCAGGCGTTTCGAATTGTTTCTGTTGTGTCTTCGTTTGAAAATGTCTGCGGTTGAAATCGGTTGTCTGGAGTAGGCGATTGCTCATAACTGAACATTGGACAGCAAACATGCACTTTTCGACTAAAGTGTCCATAAACACATTCTTTTTGTATTGGAGCGGCTGCCCCATCGCTATCACCACACCCTGGAATTTCTATTTACAATGTTTGCGCGAACAAACAACTGTCCACGACACCCATTAAACTGATCAATTTTGTATCTGTCGTACTGAATATCGCTTCAGCACGTTTTTTGTTTGAGCTGATGGGCGTTGGCTGTAAACATGGATGCGCCCTCCGATGATAAATGCTCCATTTCTTGATTGGACGCGCCACGTGCGTTACAAACCTTACAATAGCACAGAACAGCTCTAGAGTGAGCTCGTCTGTTTGCATTTTCAAACTCCCGCCGTGCTGGTGGCAGATTTAAAGTTGTGAGCGTCACGTGGATCCGCTTAGCTCGGTCGTTCCTGGACTGGCGTCATCTCGGTGCCCTGGCCGCGCGTCCGCATATGTTCGGGCCAGGTCACAGCCCCGGGCTAGATCCCAGCTCGGAACAGATGCCAGCTCGGACCAGATCCCAGCCCGGACCAGATCCCAGCTCGGACCTGATCTCAGCCGGGCCGGACCCCAGCTCGGACCAGATCCCAGCCAGGCCGGACCCCAGCTCGGACCAGATCCCAGCTCGGACCATGATCCCAGCTCGGGACCTGATCCAGCTCGGACCAGATCCCAGCTCGGACCTGATCTCAGCCGGGCCGGACCCCAGCTCGGACCAGATCCCAGCCAGGCCGGACCCCAGCTCGGACCAGATCCCAGCTCGGACCAGATCCCAGCTCGGACCTGATCTCAGCCGGGCCGGACCCCAGCTCGGACCAGATCCCAGCCAGGCCGGACCCCAGCTCGGACCAGATCCCAGCTCGGACCTGATCCCAGCTCGGACCTGATCTCAGCCCGGACCAGATGCCAGCTCGGACCTGATCCCAGCTCGGACCAGATCCCAGCCCGGACCAGATGCCAGCTCGGACCTGATCTCAGCCGGGCCGGACCCCAGCTCGGACCAGATCCCAGCCGGGCCGGACCCCAGCTCGGACCAGATCCCAGCCGGGCCGGATCCCACCCGGGCGTCTGAGACGGCGGAGGAGACAATCTTAATTATGATTATTCTCACCGCGTCAGTTATGTCAAAAAGCCATATCCGACTCATAATTATCACTTTGGATTGCACGTCACACTGCAGAAAATCATCCGCCAGCAATGTTTTAGTTCGAAGTACCATTTGCTCCTATTGCACGTGAGTTCCTGCCACCACAAGGGCGTACCCACGCATCAAAAGGAAATGGAGAACAATCTACGCGGATACTGTTGTAAATACCGAACTACAGCCATAGCGTTATCATTCGATCAGTTGCTGCGGTACGGACTCTGTGGACTCTACCTGTGGCAGTGCCCCTGATCACAGCCTATCGCTTGCTCCAGCTGTGGCAGTGCTGATCACAGCCTATCGCTGACCCCAGCTGTAGCAGCGCTCCTGATCACAACCTATCGCTGACTCCAGCTATGGCAGCGCTCTTGATCACAGCCTATCGCAATAAGCACTACACCCGCTAGCCCAATGGCTAAAACCCGCAGTCCACGGCCATAGCTGGCTGTGATGTAACTGCGGCTTCATCCCCACTGCTAAGGCGCACCTAGTGTCAGTGGAGAATGGCACATGGCCTCCCAGCAATACATCGGAGGAAGGCACTCGGTCTCCCAACAATACATTAGAGGATGGCACTCGGTCATTGCAGCAGAGGATGTCGCGCTGCGGCCGGCCAGCTCTGCAGAGGGACTGCGGGCCATCAGCCGGCGGGCGCCGGGGACGGGACCGGACCGGCTGCTGCAGCGGAGGATGGCCCCCGTCTGCGTCCGGCCGTGTGCCCGCCCGGGAAAGCGGCCACGCCGCTGCCGTCGTCTTTGTTCCGGTGCCGCCGAGCGTGGTGGCGCCGGTAAAAAGCCCAGCCGGCTGCGTGCTATCGACGCCGGCGATCGGTGGCGCACGGCAGCGCTCGTCGCGGCTGCGGCCGGCCGCTGTCGGTGCCGCGGTGTCGCAGCCAGACCCCGGCGATCGGCGGCGCACGGCAGCGCTCATCGCGGCTGCGGCCGACCGCTGGCGGTGCCGCGGCGTCCCAGCCAGACGCCGGCGATCGGCGGCGCACGGCAGCGCTCGTCGCGGCTGCGGCCGGCCGCTGTCGGTGCCGCGGCATCCCAGCCAGACGCCGGCGATCGGCGGCGCACGGCAGCGCTCGTCGCGGCTGCGGCCGGCCGCTGTCGGTGCCGCGGCGTCCCAGCCAGACGCCGGCGGTCCGCCGTCGCAGGCGCGTACCGGATGGGGCGCTGACGCCCGCCGCGGGCGTGGTAGTCCGCATGTGACGGCTCCGGTCCAGCCGGCCGCTGATGCGTGCAATGTGCGGCGTGCCGCACATTTGGACTCTCACGCACTGTTGATGTCCTTCCTTATATGCACATAGCGTTGAGGGCACTAGCCCCTCGGGGTCTACGCAGCTCGGGCTATCCTGACCTTGGGTTCGGTCCACCGAGCTGGATCTAGGTGATGTCGCCGGGTGACTGTTGACCAGAGCCCGGCCGCCACCCGCTCAGCCGCGTCTCCGTCCCTCCATGTCCCCTGCCGCGGTGCGGGCCGTCCCACCTCGCCTCAGACCGTCGGCTGAGGCGGACACCTCGCGGCTCGCCCGCCGCGTCGGATCGGGGACGGTCGGCGGCGTGCGATGGCCTCGGGGCGGCCGCGGGCGCGTGTGACGCTCCGCGCGGCCGGGCGCTGCCCGAGGCAGCCGCGAAGGCTGGGCGGCCCGCGCGCCGGCGGCGGCGGCCGTGCTGGCCGTGGTCACGGTGCCGCTGGTGGCCTGGTTTACAGCGAGCCAGCGACTCATGCAGCGCTGAAATGCGCGCGCGGTTAATGGCTGGTGGACGCTGAAAGCTTCGCCAGTCAAATTACGACGGATTTTTCACAGATGGCTTTCCGGTAGGGGCGTGACGTGACGTGGCGGGTGAGGGGGGTTAGGGTGACATGGAGGCTTGTGTCTCCCCCGCCCTCCCCCTCGCCTTTGCGCCAGCGACCATTGCGTGATATATATAGCATAGACCAGTGGTCCCATTTTGTAAATGGATTGGTCTCCGAAGGTTACGGTTTTGCCCACCTACTCTACGCAGCTGCCCTACCCACCCTATTTCGACCAAGCGCCGCGGCCGGATGCAGCTGCCCGCCTCACTTCGTTACAGAGATACATTGTTAGCACATGGACCTCGGCCGTACGGGACGCACACACCCAGGAGGGGCGCTCGCCAGACCCGTTGCGTGCGACGCACTCCGGGCGCTGGCGCCGGACCATGTGGAGGACCGTGGTGTGCGGAGGGGGGGGGGGGGGCGCGGGCAAACTTTGGTGATGAAGCTTACCACAGGCTCGGCACGCGGCAACGCACGCGATGGGCTGGCGAAGCGCCGAGCTGTGGCCGAGGGCATGGGGATGTGGTGTCGCAGGAGGCCTCGCGGGCGTTGTTTGATGCGCGGTGACCCGTGCCTGATGGCGTTCAGTTCTTGCGCCGCTTTGGAGTGTGCGGACCGATTTGTTCACTCAAGTCCCGTGGTTTGTCTTAGTGTATACGCCATTGTGATAGCTCTGGCGTGCCATGTTTGTGTATTCCATCCGATGTTTCCACCTTCTGCCTCTCATTTCCTCAGACTGTTTCTAGATGGGCCAAGATGTTCTCAATATGCGCACCGGCAAAGCTCATCGTTTGATGGAGCTGAACGCAGCTCACAGCCCGTGCCACAGCGCAAAAACCGGTGTCCATTGCACCACTGTTGTCGGCGTGGAGGTTCTTGCACTTGGAGCCAGATGGACCAGTTGTTTGTTTATGCCCAGCTCGTGCGCCCGGTGATCATGTTGTTATGTGTGATCCACTCAGCACGCCACGTGACTGTAGCGTTGTGCGCTTTGGCCGCGCTGTGTTGTTGGAGGTCCCTGAGCGGCGCGGGCCGTGTCGTAAACACGTGTACGTGCTGCTGTCAGCCGGCGCAGGGGTGCGCCTCTGCCAGCTCAAACTGGCGGCTGTGTGTCGCCTGCCTGTCAGGCCCAGACGCTGCGTCCGCACGTCGCGGCAGCGCCCGGTGCATCGTCAGCTCTCGGCCGGGGTGGGGCGCCCGGTCCAGGCGGCGGTGTGTCTCGTCGCCGGAGCGGGGGCGCGCCGGCCGCTGACTCATCGCACCCTGTTTTAGCGCTGGAGCGCAAGATCT
Source organism: Pollicipes pollicipes (assembly GCF_011947565.3). Taxonomy (NCBI): domain Eukaryota; kingdom Metazoa; phylum Arthropoda; class Thecostraca; order Pollicipedomorpha; family Pollicipedidae; genus Pollicipes; species Pollicipes pollicipes. The sequence goes on from NW_023596818.1 coordinate 8,339,442, forward strand.
CAGTACGCGCCAACCGGGAAGATCTGATCCAGAAGGGGATCCTGATGCCGGACACGCCTACCTCGCCGCCGCCCGGTCCCGTCGGGGAAGCACCAGGTCAGTCAGCCGCAGGCCGGCCCTCGCGCTTCGCTCGCCTTGAGGGCAGCGGGAGAACTGGCCCATTCATACCAGTCAATGGTTCTTTCGTCGATCATTTGAGTGTGCTTGGCGGCTCTATCGAGGTTTACGATGCAGCGTAAATATTGCCGGCCAGTACAGCGCGGAGGTGCTCCCCCACCTAGCATTTCTCCATGAGAAAAGAAATCCCCGTCAGGTGGGTAACGGTCGCTCTCCGTAACACCACCCATTCGTGGTTTTCTGGCAGTGTGGCGCCGTTCGGCGGATCGATGGGGGCGCCATCTGTTACAGAGAACGGTTACCGTGGTATCCACACTGGCTGACCGTAGGTTGAGATTTGATGGATGCTTGTCGAAGAGATCACTACGCGGCGTGATGCTGGCGTAGTCTGTATTGTCCTCCTGGCGGTGACCATGAGCGGGCTGACGCGCTGGCGGGGATCTGGCCTTCGGTCGTGTGAGGCGCACGGTCAAGTCATCAGACATTTCAAGTTATCGCACTGGCGGCATCCGTGGAATTATTAGTCGCCCGAGTGGCCGAGAGATGGCGCTGGCTCACCTCGCCCGCTCCGCACCGCAGCTGTCTGTCGCCGTGACTGAGGTGCCGCACTGCCTCTCCAAGCCTCAGGCCGAGCCGCACTATTGACCCCGTGTTATCGCTGCGGGGTCCGGCACCGGCGGGGGCATCCCGCGGCCGCGCTCCGTCGGGCGAACCGGCCAGCCCGCCGCGACTGAGAGCGGCCGCCGCGCCTGCGGCCATGTGGCGGAAGGCTGATGTGCCGGTTGGCGAGGCAGACGGCTCGGACTGTCGAGCTATTGCTGGTTATGAACTGCGTGATTAATCGCTGGAAAGTTGTTGGAGGGATGGGAAGGCTAGTTTCAGCTGTAATGAAATATTGCTTCTGGGAGCTATTTCTGTTATGTGCAGTGTATGGTCGTGGTGGTCGTATATTGTACCAAAGATGTTTCGATTCGATATCACACTTGAGCCGTTGATCAAGCTGGGTTATTGCAAAAATTTTCCAACTAAACGGCCATGTGTTCTCCGTTGCTAGTAACCTCTGTTTAAGCGTTTTATCTTGCATTTACAACAAGCACTTTTGTCTTGCCTCCTGCATTTTTGTACACCCTCCCGAATTTTCGTGTGCGGATCACCGCCCCGGCCCCAGTCATGGTTGGAGGCGGGAATATCATGTCGGCGGCTGCTCGTAGTCAGCTCGCGGACACCATATTGCTGGCCGTCGCCGACTGGTGACACCAGCCGGCCGCAGCCATGTCTGTGGGCCGCCGCCGCAGCCGGAGACACTGCCTTGTGCCGGCGCAGGAGGCGGGAGGGGCGCACGTGGCGCTGTCATTAAGCATTATCGAGCCAGGCGGCTGGAGGTCCTTGCCAAAATGATGCGACCAGGCTCATTACAAGACAAGGCCCTGAAAGACCGCAACAAAGACCCGACCGTCAGCCGCGCGCCCCTTCTGACTGTGAACGCCAAGGTTGTTGGAGAGGCATATCAAATGATACGCTCGCCGACGAGGTCCATTTGTCTACGCTGCTGCTGCGGCGCAACCCACTGGTAATCAGACAGTTCAGCGAAATTATGTGTTGCGAACCTGAGGGTGGACTGGGGTGAAGTTCCGGATCTGAGGTTGGCTGGGCGAGCGGATCTTAGGGACTGTGACCGGTCAGTACTGAATTCCGGATCTGATGGGGACTGGTGTTCTTCCGGATCTGAGGGGGGAGGGGATTTCTGGGTGGACTGGGTGTATTCCGATCTGAGGGTGGACTGGGGTGAAGTTCCGGATCTGAGGGTGGACTGGGGTGAAGTTCCGGATCTGAGGGTGGACTGGGGTGAAGTCTGAACGTGATAAATGGCGCGGCTTTCAAAAGGGCCCGTCGCCGGCAAAACCGTTGTTCCGTTCAGGGCTGCTTTGGGCCTTTGAATGGGCGTGATATATTGAACAGGCCAGGCTGGTACAGCCAGGTCGTTCGCCTAACACCGCACGGGGGGAGACGGGAGCTGGCGTCCGCCTAACACCGCACTAGGGGAGACGGGAACTGGCGTTCGCCAGCATTTTATCATTGTGCGGTTGAGTCGGGAGCTGACGTTTGCATATCACTGCGCGGTGGACCCAGAAGCTCCAGTGATTTTCAGGCGATTGCGTTGAGGGAGCAAAATCTCATGCAAACTCATAAGCGCTGGTGGTACTACCACATAGCCCGCCTGTTCACGGATCTATCTGATCATCGCATTCGCGTGTTTTGCCCACTGGCCTTAAGCCAAGCTGATCAGGGTTCAGCTCAAGTGTAATGAGCTTGAGTGTTTGAAGCCCAGCGTTACCTTCCTCGCATACTACCGTGCGTAGTCTTGCTAGGCGCCTCGCTGTTGCGTTCGTCGCATCCGATACTTGAGACCGAGGCTGTCAACTGTGCGTAACACATGGGGTCTACTATAACACCGATAAGCTTCCCGACTCCACGGGCACTCAGATCGTTTGTTGGCTCATCTCGCGAATCACACGGGCAGCGGCGATCCCCTGCATCGCAGGCCTGCCTTCTTCACACTCCCTCCCGTGGAGTAAGGTTGATTTGGCGCACAGCAAAGCGACGCTGATAAATGGCCGTCGATCGGCGCGCGGGAGGACGCAAGGTCACCGACGGCTAAAACGGGACCCGCCCGCGCGGGGGTGGCCGGCCGTGTCGAACAGGCGCGGCGCCGTGCTCGCCACCTCTGGTCGCTGTTTTCGCAGATGCGGTGACAGATTATCCCAGGCTGTCTTAGTTTTGCGAGAAACTTGACCAGGCAACGCAAGGGGAATGTTTCTCGACGTTTTTTTGTGCGGCTCTGGAACTGGAAACATCCAGTGCAGGGAAATCCGACTCGTTTCAATTAGCTTGTCACTGGCAGCTGTTCAGCTTGTGGCGGAGTGGGGAGACAGTCCGATTGAACATGTGCCGTACTGCTAAAGTTGCAGAGACGCATTTGTTGCAGGCACCCTCCAGCATCTGCTTGCTGTCACGCTTGTGGCCTAGGCAAAACAGTTTCTCCAGGGGACCTGGTGTAGCGGTGCCACTTCTTTCGTGTTGTGGACCCGTTGGCTGTGGTCCATCGATGCGCGCCTGGTCGCCAATGAGGACCTCGATACCCCAGCTGACGCCGGGCACTGCTTGGCTGGCCTCTGCTGAACGGCGTGAGGGAGGGGAAGGGTGTCGTCGTCGCTGGTTCGTCTGTCCGCGTTGTCCGCCACAGGCGATGGGCGATGGTGTGCCGTAGACCAGGCACCAAGTCTGGCGGGTGGTGCCGGGCCCACGGCAGGCCGCCGCAGCCCAGCCTTCCTCGTCGCCCAACAGGGGCGGTTGAGAACGAAAACGTCCCGGGCAGCGGAGCGACGCCAGCAGCCAGCCGGGCTGAGTCCGGTGCGTCCCGGAACGGGCCGTGGCGCGGCGCGCGGCCGCCGTCGCCTGGCCGGCGGCGACGCGGCCCGGGCCGTGTGTGTTGGCAGGCGCCGACCGTGACGCCGGCCCGGTCCGGTCCGGCTTGGCCGGACAGCCAGCGGCCGGGCGGCCCGCCGCCGGCGCCGCTGACTCAGGCGCGGCGGCACGCGGCCGCTGCGACGTTGGAGGGCGGCCCGCCCACCAGCCGGAGAGGGTCTGTCGGTCAGCCGGAGAGGGTCTGCCGGTCAGCCGGAGAGGGTCTGCCGGTCAGCCGGAGAGGGTCTGTCGGTCAGCTGGAGAGGGTCTGCCGGTCAGCCGGAGAGGGTCTGCCGGTCACCTGGAGTAAGCTGAAGAGGGTCTGTCGGTCAGCCGGAGAGGGTCTACCGGTCAGCCGGAGAGGGTCTGTCGGTCAGCTGGGGAGGGTCTGTCGGTCAGCCGGAGAGGGTCTGCCGGTCAGCCGGGGAGGGTCCGTCGGTCAGCCGGAGAAGGTCAGCTAGAGAGGGTCTCCCGGCCATCTGGAGAGGGTCTCCCGGTCAGCCGGAGAGGGTCTGCTGGTCAGCTGGATAGGGTCTTTCGGTCAGCCGGAGAGGGTCTACCGGTCAGCTGGAGAGGGTCTGTCGGTCAGCCGGAGAGGGTCTGCCGGTCAACTGAAGAGGGCCTGCCGGTCAGCTGGAGAGGGTCCGCCGGTCAGCCGGAGAGGGTCTGCTGGTGAGCTGGATAGGGTCTTTCGGTCAGCCGGAGAGGGTCTACCGGTCAGCTGGAGAGGGTCTGTCGGTCAGCCGGAGAGGGTCTGCCGGTCAACTGAAGAGGGCCTGCCGCTCAGCTGGAGAGGGTCCGCCGGTCAGCCGGAGAGGGTCTCCTGGTCAGCTGGATGGAAGGAACCAGCCAGCTAGAGACGCATCAGTAGCGCAGTGTGTGCTAGTGCGCGTGCCGATGTACGTGGAGTCATCTGTCGGTGGGGCCCGGGACATCAGGATGGGCCCGCTGCGTGCATGCGTGCCTATGACATACATCCTGACAACAAGCGCATGGTCAACACGGTCCCACAAGGCGTGCCGACAAACTGAAACCTTTGCCGTGCATGATGGTGTGTGTTTAGGTGAATGGCCACGCAACTAAACCCAAAATACATTTTTGGTACGTCACATATATCATAAAAAGCAGTCGTCCAGCGAGAGGCCCTCACGTTTGTTTATTGCATCAATCGAGGTCCCCTTCACGCGGCCGAATGCTCGACGGGTTTGCGAATGCTGAGAAAATGAGAACCCTCAGACGGCCACGTGCCGCTGCTGCCATTGGGTCTCACAGCTGAGGCCTTTCATGCTGCCATGGCAGCGGCGGGCGCCCTGGCGCAGCGCGGCTTCATGGCATGCCGACCGGGCGCGCTGCGCGTGGCTTCGCAGTATTGCGGCCATGCTCGATATTGCGCCCGGGCTGGAGGGCAATAAACCTGCCTGGCCTTTGAGATTTCGGTCCGTTCGCGTCCGCCGGGACGTCTGCCCGCTGGCGAGTGTTCCCCGGCGCTCGGCCCAGATTGGAGTCGGGCCGCTGAGAAGCTCAAGCCGTCTGCTTGTCGGTTGCTGTCGGCATCAGAATATAAATAACGGTTTGTGTAGGCAAATCGCCGAGTTGGGCTCAGCGTGCCATGGCCAGCGTGCGGCTCATTCCGCACTGCGCCAGGCATTTCGTTCAAGTTGAACACAGCTCGATTGGATCGCGTTCCCCCTCCCTTATCCGTTCATGAATCAGCTCTTGTCTTCTGCGTGGTTTGTCGGGCGCTGGTGGAGCTGCGCTTTGCCACTGAGCTGATCGTGAGCCGTGCTCCATTTCCGTGCGACGAGTGGAACTTACCGGGTCATGCTGAATCTGATACAGGTCCGTGAACCCAACGTGCCCTTTTGTTTTCATTTTACAACATAGCGCGTTTGGGAGGTGCTAGGATCCATCGTCAGGTGGCTTTGGATTCCTGTATGCATATAAACATACAACATGCATGAGACGACGGTAAATGTCCAAGGGTTTTGTTTCGCAAAATATGCCGGAGGCTAAGGCTGAGCGGGGAAAATGGGTTTCTGTCCGGATTTGCCCACTCTCTTCTCAAAATTGGCGAGGCTGCAGCCCCCAGCTGAATAGGAAACTACGCCCCTGTAAATACCAGTTGAAGAATTCAAAGAATTCATGCATTGTATGTTAATGAATCTATGTCGATTTAGCTGCATTCTTAGAAAGGTCTGAAACATGACGCTAGCGTATTCGATGCTCTTGGTCAATCTTTTGTTAGTTATTTCACGAACAAGCCGGTTTCCTGCTGGCTGCTGACACAAAATGGCATTATCAGTCAACGCATCTTGCTCTGTTCATGCCGCGCGGGAAGCTGAGTCTGGTACTTTCATTCGGCTCACAAGAAATTGTCCCTCAAGTCGGCAGATAGGCTGACACAAGGGTTTGGAAACTAGCCAGTCGAGAAAGAATCTGTAGCCTTGTATCCCTGAAGTAAGCAAACGGCCATTGCGGCACAATCACCTGTTGTCCTCGTGCACCGGGCTGGGACATTTGCTTCAAGTTCGCACCGGATCCTGACTGGGAAGTGACTCCTTGTGTTCCGTCTTAGAAGTGCCCCCCTGTGCTCTGTCTGAGAAATGACTCCTTCTGCTCCGTCTGGGAAGTGACCCCTTATGCTCCGTCTTGGAAGTGACCCCTAGTGCTCTGTCTGAGAAATGACCCCTTCTTCTCCGTCCGGGAAGTGACCCCTTCTGTTTCGTCTTGGAGGTGACCCCTTGTGCTCTGTGGGAGAAATGACCCCTTCTGCTCCGTCCGGGAAGTGACCCCTTCTGCTCCGTCCGGGAAGTGACCCCCTGTGCTCAGTCTCTGTGAAAGACATCGGGCAAGATCCGGCTTCGGCGCCAGCCAGTTTCATGAAGCGAGTCTACAGCTTAAGTGTGTTGTGAATGGCACCATGCGGTCGCGTGGGCCAGGAACGGCTCAGTTTCACTTGATATTGTTTCATTCATTATTTAATGAGACGGAGGAGCGAAGCTGCGCACTTTCCGCCCCGTTTCCCCGCCTGTTTAAAAGCAATGTAAGTCATAGTTTTGCTTTGTTAAACTGCCTGGTGGCATTCGGTGCACTGTCGTGGCCCTCTGGCACTGTCCGGTGCACTGTCGTGGCCCTCTGGCATTGTTCGGTGCACTGTCGGGACCCCCTGGCATTGTTCGGTGCACTGTCGGGGCCCTCTAGCATTGTGCGGTACACTGTCGTGGCCCTCTGGCACTGTTCGGTGCACTGTCGCGGCCCTCTGGCATTGTTCGGTGCACTGTCGTGGCCCTCTGGCATTGTTCGGTGCACTGTCGGGGTCCTCTGACATTGTTCGCGGCTCGTTGGCTGGCGATGCTGAGTCGTCGCGTATGCGCCTCGCGGTCGGCCGGACCTGAGCTGGCTGCAGGCCAGGCCGGCCCGGCCCCCTCCCGCTGTGAATGGGCGCCACGTGCCCGCTGGGGGAGGGGGAAGTAGCGGGGTATGGGTCAGGCTGGTCAGAGGCTTGGTATTGCGCTGTTCTCTGGACGTTGGGCATGCTCCTCGAGTCAGGGGACTGGGACTGGGGCGAGCCCTGACCTGGCAGGGTCGGGATCGCTGACCTGACCGCCGCTGACGGCGCCCCTGGACATGACCTGACCGCCGCTGACGGCGCCCCGGGACGTGACCTGACGGCCGCTGACGGCGCCCCGGGACGTGACCTGACCGCCGCTGACGGCGCCCCTGGACGTGACCTGACCGCCGCTGACGGCGCCCCGGGACGTGACCTGACGCGCCCTCCCAGAGCTGGGCGCTGCTGCCACGCTCACCCGACAGCCGGGCGTGATGCTGGAGGCGTTGTGGGTGCCGAACCCGCGACGGAGGCGTCTGGAGCGTCCGACGCTCAGCGCGTGAGGCACGACCTGTCCGACTCCGGCCGCCGTGCGAGGCGGCGTGTGGAGCGGGGAGCTGTGGCCAGTGACCTGTCGGCGGGGCGCGATGGCGCCGCTCCCCCGGCGGCCGCCGGCGGCGGGGTCGGACGCTGACGGAGGGCCCGCGACGCTGCTGCCGGCGGCGGCGGGGCCGGCCGGCCGGCGAGGGTCACGGACTGCGCTGGCGGTCAGCCGCAGGTGGCGCTGCGTGTCACAGGGACGGGCCACAGCTGAGCGGAACAAAAACATTGGCGGTCGCTAGTTAGTGGAGGGAAGTTGTAGATTACTGGCTGAGTTACTTGTGTAGACATTTTGTTGGCTTTGATAACTAGTTTTGTTATGCTTCCTGGTGGCTGTCAAGACAAACGCTAGTGAGCTTCAGCTTATTGCACGGTAATGTTTTCTGTTGCTTTTGGAAAACCATGAATACACATGAGAGCGGCCCCCCAACCTTCTCACTCCACGGTCTCATGCAGCCCGGTAGCTACCGTCAGGGCGTCATCCCCTGACGTGAACACGTGTAGCGCCACTGCGCTTCGCGCGGTCCATCGCCTGGGCCGTTCCGTGCCGTGCCCTGCCGTGCCGTGCCGTGCCGCGCCGTGCCGTGCCGTGCCGTGCCGTGCCGTGCCGCGCCGCGCCGCGCCGCGCCGCGCCGCGCCGCGCCGCGCCGCGCCGCGCCGCGCCGTGCCGTGCCGTGCCGTGCCGTGCCGTGCCGTGCCGTGCCGCGCCGCGCCGTGCCGTGCCGTGCCGTTCCGTGCCGTGCCGTGCCGTGCCGTGCCGTGCCGTGCCGTGCCGTGCCGCGCCGCGCCGCGCCGTGCCGTGCCGTGCCGTGCCGTGCGTCCCCGGGCCCGAGCCCGCTGGCCGCCTGTCTGCTCCGTGGATGGACTGTGACGCCGCCGGCCCACGGCCCTCGGGACATGGCCGGCCTTATTAAGAACGGCGAGTGCGTATGTGTGTGCCATAAGACCTCGTTAGCGGCCGCCCCCCCCCCCCCTCTCTCCGCTGTCAGAGGGGAGGGGCGGACCGAACCGTCCCCGCCGCCGCCGTCAGGGGTGAAAGGGGTCGTCGCGTCCCGCTATGCGCCGCGTGCGTCGCGCAGTGCCGGCGACAAAAGCAGCTGGGTGGAAATTCCCAACACTGCGGCCGTCGGTTGTGTCGGGTCCCGTCGGAACGTCGACCGCAGCGTAACCCGGTACGGCGTGCATAGCTTAGGGATGAGATCAAGACGTATTCCCGGATCCGGGATTGGGCTGGAATGTTGATGCTCACAGCCAGCCAGAAGCAGCGGGAAGCCGCTGTTTCCATTTCGCGTCGGAACGTTGGTGGAAAATGCTCTGCTCGTCGGTGCTGGGTGTGCCGGGCGCTCACAGTGCGCTCCGGGGCGGCTCCACTGTCGCCGCGAGAGCCCCGACAGGCGGGCGACTGCGCACCAGCTCCGAGAAAGCGCCGCCGCCCGGGCGCGCTCCTCGGAGCTGGGATCCCGGAAGGTCCGTGATGGTGTCGTGGCGGCGCTCCGCGGAACGTCGGCCGACGACGCTGGTGGCGACGCGCGCCGACGGTGTCCGGACAGCCCGCCCGGCCGTCCTTTGTTTTCTCTGGCCGTGGCATTCGATTACGCTGCCGCAGCAGGCCTGTCAGCGGTCCGCCCGGATGTGGTGAGCTGGGCGCGGGCGCGGTCGGCTTCCGTCGCACCGGCGCGTCTTCTGGCCTCCGCTTCCGTCTTCTGGACTCCGCGGTGTGTGCTGACGCGCCGGTGCGTGCGGGAGACGCCCGGGCGCACGAGCGACAGCTCAGCCTGACGACCACGAGGTCGCAGGTGCGAGGCTCGCCGCCAGCTAGGCTCCGGTTTCGCCCGCTGGAATCGGCGGAGACTGCGGCGCTCATCATCACGGCACTGGGGTGCGTCATCAAATCACCGGCAGAATGGCAGACCTTCCATGGGCGTGGCGTACCGTTCAGCCTCTATCTTTTCCTGTCATCTGCGATCAGGTAACCGGTAGAGCCCCTCCCACAGCTCAGCGGCCATAGAGCCACACGTTAACACTACAAAACAAAAGACAAAATCAAAATGGGCCAGTCTTTGCACTCCCAGCTGAGAAATAATCAAATAGGATAAAGAGGTGACCAGCAGAGGCAAGCCTTTTTACATTTTAGATGAAACAGTGATCATTAGATGCGGATAGAATGTAGTGACAGCTGAAGGTAGTATTTGACTGGCCACTAACCCATCCCAAGTGCCAAAATGTTCTTAAGTGTTTTTTGTGTTTTTTGTGTTTTTTTAATGTTTTCTTCAGTGTGTTGGGATGCACGCGGAGCTGGACAAACTGGTCAAATTCATACGTGGCTCATCGGGTCGTTTCCTGCAAGCCCAACCAGCCATGGCAGCCTTGTTTTCGGCTAGGCCCAGGCCTTCACCCACTCCCGGCCGGGGTCAGCGCAGAACCCCCCCCCCCCCCTCCTCTGCCCCAGCTCCTCCCCGTCCGTGTGCGGGGCGGCACCAGCTGGCCGCCCACCGGTCGGGAGGCGCTGGAGCTGGCTTGAGCGGGCGGGTCGCCGGCTGACTCAGGCCGTCAGCGATTCTGACGCTGTCGCGGCTCGAGCCAGCCTCCGCGGCCGGGCCGCGCGTGGGGGGCACGCTCCCCGCCGCCGCTGGCAGATTCTTGGCCGCCAGTCGGAGCGGTGTGGGTGTTTGGAACGGCTTCCTGTTGCTGCTTCACAGAAGGAATGGTTGTGACGGCGGATGCTGATGCGGGTTTTCATCGCGGCGTCTCGTAGTTTCGACGATCAGCTTCTTTGAGCAACTAGGGCTGGCGAGGATGCCCATTTGGCGCCTCCCGGTTGTAGCTCGTGCTTCTTGCTATATCTTTTCTCCTTGTCTGTTACCTAACTGTCGTTCTTGCCTGACGCGTTTCCGGCCTATGATGGATTACGTCGTTACTCTCGGCGTGTCCGTCATTTCACCTTTTCATTCGGTCTCTTTCTTGCCGGGCATTTTTTGCCGGTACATTCCGTTCGCCAGCTCGTGGCGAGCAAAAACCGTGCGGGGCAGAGGAGAGCGCGCCTCCGCGCGCTGGCCGTCTCCCGCGCCTCAGTCGCCTGACCGGGTCGTGCTCGGTCGTCCGGGTGCCGCACCGACCGGGCGGCGCGCGCAGCGCCGGCGCCGTCGGCCGTCGGCGCCGATGCCGACGCCGGGCGCCGCCAGTGGACCGGCTGGTTCGGGGGCAACGGTCAGGTGGCCTGCCCGGTGTCCGACGGCGGCCTGCCAGACCCTGGTGCGGCGCTGGCGGACCCGTGGAGGCGTGCGGCACGGCGCGGGGACTCGGGATCGACGTCAGCGACGCGGTGCCGGGACGCTCGGCTCGGTGACGTCGCCGCGGTCGGGCCGTGCGGCGAGCTGTCACGGCCTCTGACGGGCTGGTCCTGGCCGGTCGGGTTCGGCGCCGCTCTGTGCGGGCGTGAAGCGAACTCGTCTCCGTGCCGTGACGCGCCGGCCGCCGGCGGTGACCGGCACGGAGCGCCAGCTCTCGGAGCCCCGGTGGTAGCCGGCGGTGGCCTGTGCCGGGGGCGTGGACGCCGGAGCGGCCCGGCCGGCGCCATGTGTGACAGGGCCAGCAGGTCCAGTCTCATGTCGGCCGTGAAGACGCTGACCCGGCGCAGCGGCTCCGGGTCACGTGACGGCTCTCTGGAGAGGCCAGGTAACGGCGGAAGGGTCCCCTGGAGAGGCCAGATAACGGCGGGAAGGTGTCCTGGGGAGGCCAGGTAACGGCGGGAGTGTCCCCTGGAGAGGCCAGGTAACGGCGGGAGGGTTCCCTGGAGAGGTCAGGTAAAGGCGGGAGGGTTCCCTGGAGAGGCCAGGTAACGGCGGGAGGGTCCCCTGGAGAAGTCAGGTAACGGCGGGAGAGTTCCCTGGAGAGGTCAGGTAACGGCGGGAGGGTTCCTTGGAGAGGCCAGGTAACGGCGGGAGGGTCCCCTGGAGAGGTCAGATAACGGCGGGAGTGTCCCCTGGAGAGGTCAGGTAACGGCGGGAGGGTTACCTGGAGAGGTCAGGTAACGGCGGGAGGGTTCCCTGGAGAGGTCAGGTAACGGCGGGAGGGTTCCCTGGAGAGGCCAGGTAACGGCGGGAGGGTCCCCTGGAGAAGTCAGGTAACGGCGGGAGAGTTCCCTGGAGAGGTCAGGTAACGGCGGGAGGGTTCCTTTGAGAGGCCAGGTAACGGCGGGAGGGTCCCCTGGAGAGGTCAGGTAACGGCGGGAGTGTCCCCTGGAGAGGTCAGGTAACGGCGGGAGGGTTCCCTGGAGAGGTCAGGTAGCGGCGGGAGGGTTCCCTGGAGAGGCCAGGTAACGGCGGGAGGGTTCCCTGGAGAGGCCAGGTAACGGCGGGAGGGTTCCCTGGAGAGGTCAGGTAACGGCGGGAGGGTTCCTTGGAGAGGTCAGGTAACGGCGGGAGGGTTCCCTGGAGAGGTCAGGTAACGGCGGGAGGGTTCCCTGGAGAGGTCAGGTAACGGCGGGAGGGTTCCTTGGAGAGGTCAGGTAACGGCGGGAGGGTTCCCTGGAGAGGCCAGGTAACGGCGGGAGGGTTCCTTGGAGAGGCCAGGTAACGGCGGGAGAGTTCCTTGGAGAGGTCAGGTAACGGCGGGAGGGTTCCCTGGAGAGGTCAGGTAACGGCGGGAGGGTTCCTTGGAGAGGTCATGTAACAGCGGGAGGCCCCCTGGAGAGGCCAGGTTACAGCGGAAGGGTTTCGTAGAGAGGCCAGACAACGGTGGGAATGTCTTGGGAAGGCCGGGAGACGTCGGAAAAGCCTTTCGGAAAGAGAGCAACTGTGAAAGGACTCCCTGGAAAGGCAAGGCAGCGGCGATGTGTATAACATCCCTCAGTTCAGTGTTTTGCGCATCGCCTCCGTCACAGTGCATTGTAAAGAAGAACAGGTTGTACACGCGTTTCGAACCACTTAAGTAGGTGGATCAGGTCAGAGATCCTCTTGTGTAGCCGGACAAGTTTGTTTCGAGGCAGACGTTATCCAGCTGCTCATCATTTGCCACCGGAGGCGACGCTCAGACCGATCAGTCGATGTCAGCAGTGTTTCCGCCGGCAGATTTGCGGCAGATTTCGGCCATGCTCGGAGGGCTGCTCGTGCCGCCGTGGGAAAATGGCCGGCAGTCTAAGTGGATGCGTGAGGGGGAGGGGGACGAGTGCTGGCTGCCGCATTGTCGGCGGTGGGTAGGCCTGAGGACGATCGCGGCGCCGCACGGCTTTGTGTGCGCCGGGAATCCACATTTCTGTGTGGCTGTACACTAGGGTGTCGCTGTGCAGAACGCGTCGGCTTATGTATGCCGAGGGCCGGGCTGCGCCCGCGGCGCGTGGACGACCGAACCGTGTTTGGCGTCCTTCGGGGATTGAATTACGGGTGACGGCGGAATGACCAGAACACGCGGCATTTATGTATGCCGTGACCTATTTCCTGCGGCAACGTTGTCAGAATGTTGGCACACTGGTGTTTGTTGCAGTCTAGGCTGTGATCCAGCCATGGTTGCTGGAAGGGCGCCAGCTGACTCCTGGCGCATCGTCCAAAAATATGGTGGGGAAAGGGCAAACATTAGAGTTTCCACAAAACGAAAATAATGTTTTCTGTTTGCTGGTTGCAGCGTTTTCATAATTTTGTGCAATTTTGCTCAGTATTGCAAACCCGAGACAAGCAATGTGTGGGAGGGCATGACTGCTTTAAACAGATCGAGACCCCAACCAAAACGGTTACGTAGTCGCCTATGGCTTACCGTGGCGGTCATTCCCATCACAGCTTGACGGCCTGCTCGAGGTCGGCGACCGCGGCCTCTCTGGGAGCCAGACGGCCGGCGGCCTGGTGTCGCCGCGCGTCCCGGGTCGTTTCGTTGATCTCACGTAACGTCGGCCGCGGCTCGCCGCCGCCGGCCGCTCCGCCGCCGGTGCCGTGATGTATGTACCGCCTCGTGCCGACGATCAATGCCGGTGGCGACCCGGCCCGGGCCGCCGTGTCCCCTCCCCCTCCCTCCCCCCGTGTCCCGGACCGCGGCCTGGCCTGCGACAGCGCCGCTCGGAGCTCTCCGGACCCGCTGCTTGAAGCGGTCGTGGGTGACTGCCGAGACGCCGCTCCCGACCCGACGGACCCGAGAGACTCGATCGATGAGGCTCGGTCCCGCCTGTCTTTGTCTTGATTAGTTGGCTCGATTGTCTATCTTCTCCGATAGCGTGATGTATGTTTCTGCTGCTGCTGGGCCGTTCTGGGTCGCGGAGCTGTGAATTGAAGTAGATACCGGTGGGCTGTTGCCAGCGCCACAGGAGGCCGAGCCCCACTCGTCGCCGGCGCCACTGATTGCTGGGCGGGCAATAAGGCGGCATTGTTCCCCGCACTGGCATGGCATGCCCTGCTGGCTAATGTCGCCGCAGCACGCTGTGGCGGTGGACTGCAGTGCGCTTGGCCACCGGACAAACAAACAGGAGACCTGATGCTGAAGGCTGGTTCTGGGAAGCGGGGGGGGGGGGGGGGAAGGGGGAGGGGTTGCAAGTCTCTAAGTGAATTTTCGCCGTTTGTCAGTCGGGTTCGTGGCGATAGCTGGTTGCTTTGCGCAGCCATAGATTCGGTCATGAAATGTGTTGAAATTGCTGTTTATTATCGACAGAAATGCGACACCATCTGGTGGCTCTCCTTTAGAAGCTGGTTTTAGAAGAGAGCTGGGTGTTGGGACCAGGATATACAGAATATAGCTGTACCGTGTGAACCTGACCGTAGCTCATGTGTGGTGGACTTCATGCTTTGTGTTCGGTCCCTCGCCGATGTTCGTCATTCATGGGAGCCCGCGGCAAATTGGTTTTCAATTAGATCGCCTCGAATGAGTCTGCCTGAAACGAATTGCCCAGGACCCCATTGATGGGATGGAGCCTTGCACGTCCGGCCGAGCCCGGCAGACCGGGAGCGGGGCCCAGAGGCCCTGCGAGCCGAGCTTCGGCAGACAGAGGCCCTGCGAGCCGAGCTCGGCAGACCGGGAGCGGGGCCCAGAGGCCCTGCGAGCCGAGCTCGGCAGACCGGAAGCGGGGACCAGAGGCCCTGCGAGCCGAGCTCGGCAGACCAGGAGCGGGGGCCCAGAGGCCCGGCGAGCCGAGCTCGGCAGACCGGGAGCGGGGACCAGAGGCCCTGCGAGCCGAGCTCGGCAGACCGGCAGCGGGGACCAGAGGCCCTGCGAGCCGGGTTCGGCAGACCGGAAGCGGGGACCAGAGGCCCTGCGAGCCGAGCTCGGCAGATCAGGAGCGGGGGCCCAGAGGCCCGGCGAGCCGAGCTCGGCAGACCGGGAGCGGGGCCCAGACGCCCGGCGAGCCGAGCCCGGCAGACCGGGAGCGGGGCCCACAAGCCGCTGCGAGCAGCCGCCTTCTGGTGATGCCAGACCAGCCGCGGCTAGCAGGCTGCGGCCGCGGCTGGCGCCGCTCCGACAGGGAAGCCCCGGCTAGCACGCTGCGGCTCTGGCTGACGCCCGTCGCTGGCCGCTCTGGAAGGGAAGCCTGCCGCCAGGGCTGTGACGTTGATTCGAGCGTCGCTCTCCATCCGTCGGGTTCGGGTCGACCCTGTACGGCTTCAGATGCCAGAATGCGTCTTGAGATCCGCGAGAGCTTCTGTCGTTTTCTAGCCCGGCTTGGGAAATGGCGACCTGGATTTTCTCATTGAAATCTGTTAGTGGAAGAAGCCATTTGAAGTTTGAAGCCATACGTGTCTGGGTCGACTTTACATTGGATTTAACACCTGAAAGTGTGTTCAGATTTTCAGGAGATTACGTCGCCTTTTAGCCCGACGTGGAAAAGGGGCACCACTCAATGCTCACCATTTATGATTCCCACACAGGCAAGATTCTTTCGTTTTGATGCCTATGGTACTGGCGACGCTACTGTCGGCTGTTTTGGAAGCCAGGGCCATAGGAATCCTCAGGGAATGACAGGCCCAGCACCGTCCGCAGCCGAGCGGCCCGACCGGCGCCCTCCGTTACATCCGTGACGTCACGGACACCTGAGTGTGCGGTTTTTGGTTTTTGGGGCGCCGCGCGGCGTCAGCGGTCGCCTGCGGCCGCGCGGTCTGGGCGCGGCACGTGCGTGCCGTCCGATGCCTGGGGTGGGGAGGGGGGGGGGGGCAGCCGGCCGTTGTATCGAGGTCGATCACCGGCCGCCAGCTCGCGCGTCTGGCTTCTACCTCTTGTGACCATTGATCGGCTTTTTGCCGGTGTTGTTCTTGGCTGCTGCCACACGGCGTTGCTCATTACGTTTTTGCCCCCGGGGCGTTCCAAGTCGAATACCGGTGTATTGCGGGTGCTGTTACCAGGCTCATCCGGTGTCTGGGACTGGTGGACGGCTGCTGGCTATCGTTAGCCAGTCCCCGTGAGTGCTTGTATCCAGCTGGTGTCCAGTAGTCATCGATGTGTATAACGTAACTAGCCAGGAATCTGAGGGCTTACGATGCTTTGACTCCATGTCACTTCTCGCTATCTCTTTCTAAGGTTAACTGTGGACTTGTGGCTCAGGACTGGCCCACCATGTTACATCAGTACACCCGCGTTGCTAGTGCGAACAATATGTCGCGCGCTCGAAGTGTCCCCGAAACAGCCGCCACTATCTCCGCCCACCTAACCGGTCCGTTTGTGCGGCAGACCTGCTGAAGGAGCGGGACCACCTGAACGGCACGGTCAAGTCGTCGCCGCAGGCGCAGCACCAGGCTCCGCCGTACAGCGCGGCGCCGCCGCCGCCAGCCCCGGAGGCATCGGCCGGGGCGGCGGCGGCGGCGGCTGCTGCTGCCGGGCCGGCGCCGCCGCCGCGGCCAGAGCGGCCGGCCAGTCTGGGTAAGTCTGCCGGCCGCCACTCGCGGTGGCTGCTCTGCTACCAGTCGAGCAGCGCGCCGGCGGCGTCGGGCGCCGGCGCGCCGCTCACGCCGTCGCCGCCGCTGGCGCCGGCCGCGCCGCCGGCCTACGCCGCCGTCTCCTCGGCCCAGCGGCCGGTCAGCCTGCCCACGCCGCTCTACCGTCACGCGTCCGGTGAGTGTGGCCGCCGACGCGAGGCGGCCGCCGGGCCGAGCGCCCGCCCGTGCCTGCCGCCAGCGCGGCTCCCAGCCCGCCCGTGCGTCCGTCTTCTCTAGCTGTCTGAAGCCCGTGGTGTCGGGCCGACCGACCGCCGACCGGCCGGCCGCACGCGCCTGCGCATGGCGTGCGTCGCCGGCCGCCGGTGCCCCGCCTCTGCCTGGAGCCGTCCCGACGAACGCTGCACGCGCGCCCCCTGTCCAGGTGGCTCTCCCAGGACTCGCCCTCCGGTCTGCACGCCTCGCTCCGGCTGGCTGGACTGCGCACGATGACGTCACTGGATGCCGGTGCCGTGTCAGCTGCTGACGAGCAGCAGCCACGCCCGTCATTAAGCTGGCTGCTCTTGGCACCGTTTTCGTCTGTGTCTCACCGAGTGATCGCACCGTTTGTTCGTGACGTCAGCCGCATGGACGTTACTCCGGATGTGGATGGTTTCTCAGGTGTGATCGTCTAGGTTTTAGAAGCCTTCGGGTTTGCCTAGCTGTGAATGTGATGTATCAGCTACTTTCGATGCGTTCGATGTCGGCTGATTTCTTTGGTCTTCTTTCTGTCTTCCCAGGTGTGCATCCCTAGTTCTTCTAGCGTAGCGCTGGATCTGCGCATGCGTTCTCATGAATCTGCCTGCGTTCCTTCGGAATGTATTGTTATCTGGCGCAATTTTTCGTTTAGTTATCGTAGGTCTTGCAATGCGCAAACTATTTGCTTCTTTCAATCTTCCTGCGCATTTTCGGGTGATTTCCCACTATCTGGGATATAGCTGGTCCTTATATTTTGGCCATTTATCATGATGTAACTTACGCTATCGTGACATGTTTGATGCCGTTTAGTGCCAAGCTTGGTGTTGCATCAGCGGTTATTAACAGTCATTCACCAACTATGTCACATGTGTTATAATGTTGTGCGTTGTGCATGCCCGCGACGTTATTTGTGTAGTGTGATAGTTCTACATACATGCTCCCTAGCCCAGGGCCAACACGGGCAACACCATATTGTCCTGTGCCTTCCACTGGTCCTGTGACGGTCCTGTCTCGCTGTCTGTTTTAGCCCATGCTGCACTATTCTGATCTTCAGTTCAGAGGTCGTTTCACATTTGACTCATTTTATTTCTAAATACGACGCTCACGTACGATATGAGTCAAGGTCACCTCGTTAATTCTATGTTGGGCGCCATGTCGGCCTGCGTGGCCTTGGCTGATGCCTCGGACACCATCCTGACACCCGCCATGACATCCTGACACCCGCCATGACACCCTGACACCCGCCATGACATCCTGACACCCGCCATGACACCATACATCACCTCTCTTCTGATCCTCCACACCAACTGCACACTCTCACTGGCATTGGCTGCTTATACCCGCTCCCTCCCCGCTCCCGTACACGGCGCCGCCGCGCGCTGACCCGGCCGCTCGCTCCACAGCAGCGCCGCCGGTCGGCCGGGCCGAGTACGGCGCGCCCCCGCCGCTGCCGGCCGAGCAGCGGTTCTCGCTGTCGCGCCTGCCCGAGCCGCCGATCGCCGTCACAGACATCGGACCCATCCCGCCGCCGCCCATGTTCTCGAACGGGGCGCCGGCGCCGCTGGTGCCGCCGCCGCCGCCGGCCGGCGCGGCGGCCGGGGCCTCGGTCAGCACGGCCGTGCCGCTCGACCTCAGCGACCCGCGCTACGACGACCTCGAGGAGGAGGAGGTGAGGTGGCCGCCGGTCCCGCCGGGGCGGGGACGGGGTCCGCAGAGGCCGCCTGTCGCTGGCCGCTGATGTTCGGGCGGCGGGCCGACTGTGGCGGTCCGTTGTGAGGCTCGACTGCGAGCCTTGTGCTGGTGAGGGTGCTCTCGTTAGCTCGCTGCCTTTCACGGTTCATTGTTGTGCCCCGAGGCTTTGCTGTTGGTGAGGAGACGGCGCAATCAGCGCGGTTGTTCAAACAACGCCGTGTCAACTCGCACCGCTGCCTTTCACGCGTTGTTTGGACCAACACAGCTGGACCTCCGCTATGTCCAACAACGGTTTACACCTATCACAAAGCCACTGACGCGTCTGCCGGCAGGTGGTGTGCGGCGATTACGACGACGACGACGACGAGTACTACCCGATGGCGTCCGGCGCGTCGGGTCGTGGCGACGAGCCGCCGCCGCGCGAGCCGCGGCTCGACCTCAAGCCGCTCAAGTCGGCGCTGAAGAAGCCGCGCGCTGCGGCGCCGGAGCCGCCGCCGCCGCCGCCGGCGGCAGGCGCCCAGAGCCCAGCGCGGCCTCTCACCGTGCGTCAGGAGACAGCACCGTGAGTGGCGCGCGCCGCTGGCGAGGGCCGGCTGGGGCTTTCGGCGGGGCGTGTCGCCCGCGCCGCCGGGGACGTCTCGGGAGTGGCCGGGAAGGCGCTGAGTGGTGTTGGTGGTTAGTGAGGGTGTGCAGGGCAGTCCGCGCTGCGTCGGTGGTGGTGGTGAACAGATGTGAGACGGTGGGATACGGATGGTGGGTTGCGGGGAGAGGTGGTGATTTGGATGGGGAGGCGGGTGCCGGCGAGGTTACTGCACCGCCAGTGGTTCAGGGCGCACGTGTTGGAGGGCAGGGCGTCTGGCCATGGTGTCAGATCATGTTTGAAGACGAGTGGGAGAAGTTCAAATGTTGGAGCAGGAAGCATTTGGTCATGGTGCGAAGCGACGCAGTGGGTCACGAAGTGTATAGAACACAACATGATCAGGTCACAAGACACGTGACCTCACACTCCTACCCGTGTTGCCCTCTGCCCGTCGATGCCCGTGACCTCTAGTCGGCGCCTCGCGACCTTTTCCGAGCGGCGTGGCGCGATGATGGCTCATCGCGCCAAGCCTGGCTCACCGAGTCAGGCTGCCAGCCGTCATTATGGCCGGCGGTGCTGAGCCTGGCTTCTCCGTCCCCCGCCGCCCACCGCAGGCTCGGTCCGTCCCGGCAGCGGGGCGCCGGGGCTGACTGCGGGCTGCGGCGGAGCACGCCGAAGCCCGGTGTCGATGGCCCTTATGTTGTTCCCAGCATCGCCGCATGGACTTTGTTCGTAGTTTATTGAGACTAATACGTTGGCGGTGAATGAGACCTCGTATAGAGTCTGAAGAAATACGCTTCGTATAGACTTTCCACTAGCAACACCCGTTTCAATTTATGCTCTTCCCAGCGCGCCGTCTGAAGGTTTTATCCCCTTGAGCTTGTGCTAATATCGCTGTCCTCCGCGGCCACCGTCCTCCATCACATTCTCAGTACCTGGCTGCGGTGCCCCTTTCCCCCTTCGTGTGGCGTGCGGTGCTTCTCCCCTGCGTTTGGTGCCCCTTTTTCGCGTGCGGAGACCAGCACCCCTCCCTTGCGTGTGGTGTTGAGCTGCGGGGGTCCTCCCCCGTGTGTGGTGTGCGGTGTTTTCCCCGTATGTGTTGTGTGTGTGTGTGTGGCGCCCTTCCTGCGCGTGTGGAGACAGGTGCCCACCTCCCACCGATGCTCGTGTGTGGCGCCGAACGCCCCTGTGTGGTCTGACGCGTCCGCCTGTGCCTGGCCGCCCTCGGACAGGACGCGTCGCTTGCCCGGCCTGCCCAGGCTCAGGTTCAGGTAACGCTCGCCTACCGCCCCGGCGCTCGCCGGCTCGGCTGCCGGCCGCACGTCGCCGCTCGGCCGGTCTCCTCCGCCTGCCGCCGCTGTCGGTGTTCCGGGCCTCCCACCCTCGCCGGCCCTCGGCACCGGTCTCCTCCGCCTGCCGCCGCTGTCGGTGTTCCCGGCCTCCTACCCTCGCCGGCCCTCGGCACCGGTCTCCTCCGCCTGCCGCCGCTGTCGGTGTTCCCGGCCTCCCACCCTCGCCGGCCCTCGGCACCGGCCGCCCCCGCCTACCTTTGCCGCCTGCCGCCTCCCGTCCGACCGTCTGTTGCTTGCTCCACCTGCCCGTGCGTACCGTCTTGTTCGCCTCTCTCCGTTGTTCTTCGCCTTCCTTTCCTCTCCTCCTTCCACTTTGCCCTCCGCTTGTCTGTGTCGTGCGTTTGCTGCCCATGCCTTCTCCGTCCGCGCGCCTGCCCGCCCGCGTTCTCGTCTGCCCGTCTTGTCTGCCCGCCTGCCTGCCCGTCTGCCTGTCTGCCTGCCTGCCTGCCTGCCTGCCTGCCTGCCTGCCTGCCTGCCTGCCTGCCTGCCTGCCTGCCTGCCTGCCTGCCTGCCTGCCTGCCTGCCTGCCTGCCTGCCTGCCTGCCTGCCTGCCTGCCTGCTTGTCTGTCTGTACACTTGTCTGCCTGTCTGCCTGCTTGTCTGCCTGTACACCCGTCTGCGTGTCTGCTGGGCCCGTCTGATCCGGCTGAGCCCGCCGAGCCCTTTCAGTTGTCCGGCGCTCGGTCTGTCTGCCGAGCTCTCCACCAGCTGCTGTCTGACGCTCGGTCCGCCCGCTGAGCCCTTTCAGTTGTCCGGCGCTCGGTCCGCCCGCTGAGCCCTTTCAGTTGTCGGGCGCTCGTCCGCCCGCCGAGCCCTTTCAGTTGTCCGGCGCTCGGTCCGCCCGCTGAGCCCTTTCAGTTGTCCGGCGCTCGGTCTGCCCGCCGAGCCCTTTCAGTTGTCCGGTGCTCGGTCTGTCTGCCGAGCTTTCTACCAGCTGCTGTCTGGCGCTCGGTCCGCCCGCCGAGCCCTTTCAGTTGTCCGGCGCTCGGTCTGCCCGCCGAGCCCTTTCAGTTGTCCGGCGCTCGGTCTGTGTGCCGAGCTTTCTACCAGCTGCTGTCTGGCGCTCGGTCCGCCCGCCGAGCTCTGTCCCAGCTGTTGTCCGGCGCTCGGTCCGCCCGCTGAGCCGAGCCCTTTCCCGGATGTTTTCGACGACCTGCTCTCCGCATCCGGGACATGGCGTCGTCACGTTACGTGGCCGTGACGCGCGTCTCGGCCGAGGCCGGCTGTGGCGGCGGCTGGTCCGTGGCGGCCGGGCTCCGTGACGCGCTCCATACCGCGCCGCCGGCCGTGGCCGCCCGGATGTTGAGCATCGACAGTGTGGCTGCGCGCGACGCGGCGTGCGGGGTGCCGCCGCGGACCGTGGCGCCGCCCCGGGCAGCCGGCGCATGCGGCGGGCCCGCGGCGAGCGGCGCCGCTTCTTGTCCAGGCCGCGCCATGTGGGCGCTATGCGTGCACGTGCCTTTTATCGTATGCTGCCGCTGATGTGTGGTGTCCATAAGTCACGCGAATGCCGCGTTCTCGGGCGTGCTTCATGACCGTATTCGCCTGAAAGCTATCCGCGCCATGACGGGCGGCCTCTTGTCGAGCATGTGAAACGTCAAATGGTGGTCTCGGGGCCGCGTTATGGCCGTCGACCAACATGGCGCCATTTGTAGATGCGTTTGCTGTGCATGTTGACCGTGCTTTGCTGTTGGTGACGGCTGTGTTGGGTTTTAGTTTCTGGTCACATGCCCAACGTGTTGCTCGAAGTTCAGCAATGTAGGCGTAACCGATAACGGGTGGTATTCCTGTGCAGCCCGAGTCCCGCTGCTGTCGATTGATCTCATCTCGGATGGGTGCAGAGGCGCTGCAGCTGTGGGTGCGCACGCTGAGTGTCCGCCATCTTCCCTCCTGTGTTTGGCAAAACCTGCGCTGCCCTGTACCGACCCTGACTCACCGCCGCCTCATTCTCTCGCTCTCAGCGCCGCCGTCTGCCTCAGGTCATTCCGCTTCGGCGGCGGCGACCGGCAGGCGAACAAGGAGAACCAGCCGTCGGCGGCGGCGGCAGCGGCTGCGGCGGCCGCCGCCGCCGCCGCTGCCGCCGAGGACAGCGACGACAGTGACGGGCCCATCCCGTACCGCGACGACGACGAGGAGGCCGGCGAGAGCGGCGTGCTGACGCGGCTCGGCTCGCGCGTGCAGCGCACCGACAGCCTGGCCGTGAAGCTGGCGCTGCGGCCCGGCCGCCAGGAGCTGATCGACCGCAACATCATCCACGTGCAGACGGAGCAGGACCGCACCGACTGGCGCAGCGAGCTCAGCGCTAAGCTGAACCGGCGCCTCAGCCTGCGGCCTACCGCCGAGGAGCTGGAAGAGCGTAACATCCTCAAGAGTGAGCGTCCCCCCTCCCCCTTCCCCCCGCACGCCCCGTGGGCTGGTGTCCGGCGCCAGAGAGCGGGCAGGGCAGGGAGGAGAGGGCCCACAGTGGGAGCTGTTGGTGGCGTTCGTTAGAGGTGGGGGCCGGTGGTAATGAAGGCGTATGAGACTCCCGGGGTCATTTTGCGTCGTGCAGGGTGCTCAGATGGTAGCCTGGGTTATGAAAGTGCATACTCAATAAGGCCAGTTGCGCTGAAAAGAGGTGAGTGGTTGACATCCTCGGACATTATTGCAGGGAAACTGTTCCTAACGTTTTGAGTCCCAATAGGAACGGGGGGAGTGGGGCGGGCGATTGCCGTGCGTGGAGCTGGTGTTTGGGCCATCTCGCACTGCTGCACATACGGCCAAACAAGATAGGAGCTACTTCAGTCTCCGCTGGCTTTACGATGACGCTGATCTGGCGGCCTTTGTTGGCAAGTCAAAAGTTATGTGGCTGTAAACTAGCCCCGTATTAAAGATCCTTCCGGACAGTGCCGCGCAGATGGGTGACTGGTGGGCCCTAATAAATCATGGGCTTTTGAAACTTTCGCTGTTTGGTATTTTGTCCAGTTGTGCTCAAATGACCCCTGTGTTCCCTTTCTTGCGGTGATTCCTGTCTAATCAGTCATCACATCGGATTTCACTTCTGCCTTTTTATCAGTTACATCTCGGCAAACGATGTTTTCGCCATCGTGTGATGAGCGTTGCAACAAGCCCAGTCGCCAGAAGGATCCGACAAACGGTTCTGAGGCGTCTGGGCTGGTTCTCCGGACTCCTCAGTTCCTCGCGCGCCCGCAAGGCGCAGCGCGAGGCGCTGATACAACGTTGCCAGTGAGGCGACCCGCGCTCGTCCTCATCGAAAAGCCCCAACGGCGAATGTCTGTGTTCCGCCAGAGATGTCTCAGGAGGAGTCGCAGCGTGACATGGAGAACAAGAAGGCGACCCTGCTGCGAAAGCTCAGCTTCCGTCCGACGGTGGAGGAGCTCAAACAGCGCAAGGTGCGGTCGGCGACTGTGTGTCGTCCGGAGGCGTTCGGGGCGGCCGGCGACTGTGTGTCGTCCGGAGGCGTTCGGGGCGGCCAGCGACTGTGTGTCGCCCGGAGGCGTTCGGGGCGGCCGACGACTGTGTGTCGCCGGAGGCGTTCGGGGCGGCCGGCGGCTGTGTGTCGCCCGGAGGCGTTCGGGGCGGCCGGCGAATGTGTGCCGCCCGGAGGCGGGGGGAGGTGGGGGGCCGTGGTTGGCATGGATGGCGTAACGTCCTAAGGTCCGGCATGCGCTTCATTCCGTCGACTCCCGAGCATTAAGCCGCGGTTCGAGCCAGCTCTGGACTCGCTCAGTGGATCCGCCTCATTTCCGGAAGCGATGCCGAGAGAGTTGGTCCGGTAACGGATCACCTCCGGCACTCTGCCAACTGATCCGGCGTTGGGGGGAGGGGGGATACTCCGGTCCGGGTGCGTCACGAAAGCATGGAGAGTAAAATGTTTTCGTACAACCGCGAATGTCTTTGTTTTGTTAGTGATGTCCCAGGAGGCACAGCTCACATATTTGTTGGTACATCTGCTCTAAAATTTCCTCCACATATCTAGCCGTGAACTCGGGTGATTTCAGTAAATTCGGTCGACTCAGCTGTGATTTTTGCGCCACATAATTTTCGACGGAATATTTTCCACCTTGACTGAACATGCTTTTAGCTTTTGCCGGAGTCTGCTCCAGTTCCACCGCGCTTTGAGCACCGCTGTCTGACAGCGTGTTGGCGCCGTACCTCCATACGGTGACATAACAGACAGACATAACGCGGCCGGTACCGGTGTCAGAAGTTTGTTGCTCACCTGGTCTGCGCTCGCGCCGTGAAACCCAAATTGTCACGTGATGAAGATGGATCCGTGTTGACAACCATCCGTGTCTGTTTGCTCGCGCTCAGTTCGCTCGGCTGTCATCCCGCTCTCGGGGCGTCGTCTCGTGACTTGATGAGGCTTGTTAGCTTTCCGTTCTACCGCTATCCAACGCGCTCTCTCTGCCCTTGTGCTCTCGTGTATGTCGTGCCGGTCGTGATCAACCTGTCTGCGTTCCGAACAGCCCCTGCTGATCCCTATGCCCGCTCTGGCCCTGGGGGGCCCCCTGACCCCTCACTGCGAGCGGACCCCGTGACCCCTGACCCTGGGCTGACCGCCGTGACCCCTGACCTTAGACGGCAGCCGCAGCGGAAGCCGTCCGTGTCCGGCCGAGAATAGGCGGCCAGCCGATCCGGCAGTCTATTTCGGCCGACAGCGCGCCGGCTGGATTGTTTTGCTGCCGGCAGACAGGGCGAGTGGGCGGGGCGGGGTAGCGGCGGCGCCGGGCCTACGTCGCCCGTGCCGACCTCCATCTCCGGCTGCCGGTCGTGCTCGGATGCGGCCGACTGCAGCCGGCGCCGACCGCGCCGCTGTCGTGTGCGCTGACGTCGTGGCGCCTGGTTCGCAGGTGATCCACTTCAACGACTACGTGGACGTGACGCAGGCGCACGAGTACGACCGTCGCGCCGACAAGCCCTGGACGCGCCTGACGCCGCGCGACAAGGCCATGATTCGCAAGGAGCTGAACGACTTCAAGTCGTCCGAGATGGACGTGCACGAGGAGTCGCGGCACCTGACGCGCTTCCACCGGCCTTGAGTGGCCCGCTGTGATAGCCGCGCCCCCTTGTGATAGCCTCCGTCTGCCGCGACCAGCCGCCAGAGACATCTGTCGGCGGCGGCGTGCAAACAAAGTGCGCGTGGCGGCCGCCCGGTGCGCGCGGCGCGACGTCATTTGTATCATCGCGTGACAGTTGGTCGCGCACCACATCATGATCGCGGGCGGTTCGTATCATTGATCAGGTGTGTTTGAAGGGGTGTGATGATGTGAAAGCGTCCACGATACATTGTAGCCGTGAATCAGGTGTGTAGGCCTTAACTCTTGTCCTGTCCCTCTGTTAGTAGATTATTTAATCATCCTCAAAGCTAATTCCAGCGTCGGATCCATCTGCGCGTCCATGAAATGTCCATTTGTCACTCGCAAAATGTCACTGGTTTAAGCGCTCGCCATGTGCAGAAGTACCGGCGCTATGTAAAAATAATTTTGTCGATGTAATATCTGTTTATACTTGTTTTAATAAAGGCATTGTCTTCCGCATTGATATGGCGTCTTAGTTTAATCGCATTGTAATAATGAAGAGGTGAGCATTGAGATCGGTGCTTCACAAAAGCATCAGCCGAGACTGCGTACAGTGAGCGCGTGTTCGAGGCATTGCCTTCAGCAGAGCTCATTAATTCTCGACTGCTAGTGAATAGCGCAGAGTGGTTTGATCTTTGACTTCGTGGCGCCCTGGCAGAGTCGTGCTGTCTTTCCCATGCGGAGGAGGATTTGGTTTATTCTGAAACCATTTCAGAGGGCGTAGATGGGAATTTTGAGACATTAGTTTTGGTGTCTTCATAACGGGAGCACAGCATGTGCGCTGCATTTCATACCGTTCGAATATGGTTAAGCCCAAACATGTCAAATACAATTGTTACCGCGCCATGTGCGTGCAGACTTCTAGAATTCGACTAACGTTCGATTAACCTTCGAGATAATGTTTCAATCATGCGCAACGCATATCCAGGGAGGGCAGAGAGGTGTGCTTGGGTTTGAGATTCTGTTCTTGTTATCACTCCAAACGATATTTGGCGTGAGCTCTGAACTAAAGGACTCCTCCGGCGTTAGACTGCCTGGTGCTGCTGTTGGCTCCAGGATCCTTAGGCTCCCCAGGGTTGGCTCCAGGATCTTCAGGCTCCCCAGGTTTGGCCTCAGAACCCCCAGGGCCTGGTTGGGTGTGGCCGGTGGCCTTCTTGGCCTCAGGCTCCCCAGGGCCTGGTTGGGTGTGGCCGGTGGTGCTGTTGATGTCAGAGATCACATTTCGCGCGGTCAGTACTAATACTGGCGCATTTTCGAGAGCTATATTCGGTCGCGAACGCTGCATTATTTGATAAATCGCCTAGACTGGTTGGTTGGTTCAGCACCGTTGAACCCTGTAATGAGTTTTGGCGAGGGAAAATTGTAATTTTACGTAACGTGGCTTGCAATGCGATAGGGTTAATATCAATAAGTCCAGTGGCTACGCGGATGTCCAGTTTGCCCCCCCCCCCTCCCCACACCCCTCACCCAGGGCCCCATCATTCCCGGCATATATTACTTTCCCAAGCCACAATATGCCGATTCATGCGGTGTACGCGGAAATTCCCAGTTCAAACAATGGTATCCATTGTTGCCAACTTGACATGGGAGAGGCTCGATAAGAGCCTTTGCTGCGCAAAATTTCCCGACGCTCTTCCTGGACTTCTGAAGTTCTTCGACCCTTGTTCCTGGCAAACCGCTGGTGCCTTACAGTAGACTTCACATGACACGAGCAACTTCTGAAAATCTTTTAGCGGTTCGATGTATTGTTAGATACTTCCTGGTTCCCCATGTGGTGGTTCGCTGCGACTTGGATATTCGCATCCAATATTCATAAGCACGAACGACTGAAGTGTAAAGCGGCTCGAAAAGATGAGGTGTGCTCAAGCTCTACAAAGGGGCGAGTATTTTGAAGGTTGGCTGTGTTTTGATCTCCACTTGGATGTAAATGTGGTTTGAGATACTCATCAACCCTTGTCCGATAGCTCCATTCTTACTACACCCTCGCGGGATGGGAGGACTGACAACCACTTCCAACCCCTGAACAAAGACATGTAGAGCACTAGGATAAATCCGGCGCAATCCACATGATTTTAGGTATTTAGGTATATCCAGGTTTTGGGTTTCAGGTCAATAGATGACCTTCCAGGTCCCAGTAGTGACCTTAGTGAGGCCTTATTAGGAATGAGACGGGATGCTGTCGCCGATACGATTCCCAGACTGAAACTTTTTATGTTTTTCTTTTTACTTCAACGAAAACAATTTCTGTAAGCATCATCGCGTTTTGTGCTATCTTCCGGTCCTGTTGACGACCCGGGTTTGAGGCCGGTGTTTTCTGAGGGACCTCTCAAGGTCACGGAAACACCACCGCAGTTGACCTGGCCACTGGAGTACATGATACACAATCCGTCCAACGGCGCTGCCATGCTGAAGTATGTGGGATGAAGGGGAGAAGGCTGATGCAATGATAATCATTTAAGCCGCCTTTCACTACTCGCTGTCTTTTAGGATGATTTGTGACCTTGTGGGTCAGCCTTGGCCGTTGAAATCAAGCATTCTATATATTGCTTTGCACTGCAGAAATTTGTGCCACGATCACAACATCAAATTGATCAATTGTGTGACCAAATTTTGTTATGATATTTCAGTTGGGAATCATTTGGATTGTATGCATTTGATATTTTGCAAAGGCAATGTTAAACAACTTATGAGTGCAACTTATAGTTAAATATATATATATATATATATATATATATATATATATATCAGAACCACTCACGTTACGATGAAGTAAGATGCATAATAATAAGATATCCGACCTTATGTCAATGCAAGATTAAATACACTCTGCTTATAATTGAATACCACGTGAAAGACCTGCACCAGGCTAAGTGAGGTTGCAGCGTTACAACGCAGCGCGATGATAGTCAAAATGCAGATGTTACGCAGTGAATGACAAGGCTAACCACACGCGCTCAAGCTGTACTGGACTCGTCTTGCGAATGTAATAAGCAAATGCCAGGAAACTAAGATGATGCATGCAGGCACCAGTAACTTAAGTTTATGACCTTACTTGGCTTCTGGAAGATCTTTGCCGCTCGCATACAAGTCGGAATAATCAAAGTAGGTTGAAAAACACGCTGTCACCAATTCATTGCATGTATTAGTGTTCAGTATGCTTACTTTTCTATTAATTGCCATCCATATCTGAACCTGTACGGTGAGTTTGCACCAACCACAGCACAGACTACGCTTATTGGTAATAACCTGCTTTGTATCACAATGTTCGTCAAAATACTAGTGTGGTGGATAGGGGGGAAATCGTGGCTTTAAGCGCAAGCGCCATAAATGCCGTGCAAAAGAAGAACGCTTTTGACAGAGCTTGAACTGTGATGACCTGACCCTTCGACCTCAGACACTACACGCCTGATATCAAGAGATATGCGAGTCATTCTCATCAGGAGGTATTAGAGCACATGGTACGCAAGCTTCCATGTATCATAAAAACTAACGTGAATGGAAAGTCACAGGCAGGGTGAGAACTGCATTCCCATGAGGAATATAATCTTGATAACACATTTGAATCGCCATCTGCGAATGAATGAACAGGACCGTCCCTTTCACCCTCTGTGCGGCACACAAAACCATCGTTATCACCAAAATGAAAGACATCAGCCTTTTTATCGTTTGTACAACGTGTCACTCCTTCATCAAGAGTGAGGAGGGCATAGTGGACAACCGGCAGGCATTAAATTTCTTTGAATATTGCCAGTGAGTTCATAAAAATCGCAGAACACGTCCTGGTCAGCAGCCCTCCGGCGTTAATGCTGACAATAAACAAGCATGCTTGTGGAGCTCTATAAGCCAGCGGCAATGTTCCTTGGATAGATCTGTATCATTATGTAAACATATAATTCTTATCTACACACGCATTGCGCGCGATGTCTGCACTGGAAACACCGGGGGGTTTAGAGGCGTTTCCATTCGTCCGGAGCGTGGTAGCGCTCAAAGACTTTTGCCTCTAGCTGGGATGTCGGCACCATCTCTTTGAAAGCACCCATATGGGAATCCCCTGGAACACATGCCGCATCGTAAACCGGAAGTCACTCCAGCGTGGCCAAGTCGGCTGCCCCAAGTCACGTACCAGTGATATGCAGGCACATTTTTCCCAAACGTAACGACACTGATTTAATTATGGGTTAAGAAGCACATAAATGGCCTATGATCGTCGCTGACCGTTGGGGATGGGTGACACCTCCCACATTTCGATCACTTATCGTCCCAGATTACTATGCTGATAAAACCGGAGGACATGCGTCGCTTAAGTCTGCATAATATTCGGAGGTTCGCATATTCGACACAATCGATAACTACCGGCCCCTTCCATTTTGTTGAAACTTAAATAAAATGTACTAGTGCTGGTCACATGCTGGTAAAACCGTGAAATCACACGTCTAATATTTTGGCGGTTATCGGTTACCGAAAATCCCATCTGCCACAGGGCTACACGTAAAACATAGTTTATTTTAGATGACTCATTTCCGAACCGAAGCCGCACCATCAGATAGCACTTCATTGACCAAGTTGAAGAGTGATGACGATATTGATAACCTATCAGCTCAAGCGATATGAGTTATCAATGAGTGACGATTCGTCAGACTTTGTCGAAGCTTTTGTACAACGTGTGGCTGCTGCCCGATCACATGCACGTAAAATCACATAGTCGCCTATCTTATACCTCCGCAGCTATTGGTTACTGAAAATCCCATCTGCCGTAGGGATACGTGCATTAATATTGTTGTTTTAGATAAATCGTTTTTGTTTCGTTTTCAAAGCGAGACCATTCGATAGCACTTTATTAACAAAGCCAAGGTGTCATAAGAAAATATCGATAACCTTCCTGATCAACTGATATTAGCTGTCGATAAATGCAAGCCTCTCCTTTTCCTTGGAACTTAAGCGTGATGTACAATTTATGCCCGGCCACAGACTGAAAAAAATCATGGACAAGCACATCCGATAAGCTCGATAAGCCGATCCAATTTCCAATGACTCATTGAGCTACATGTGAAAAATGTTTGCTAATGACCTGCTGTTACAATGTTAAATGTTTTTAGTGACCTGTTCTTACCAAAAGTTTAACATAATATAGCAAGCTATGAACGCAGCCATGGTATGATAAAAGCATATCGATAACATGTTAGGCCAAATGGTGTATGCTATCGATAAGTGTATATGTCAAAAGCCCCTGCGATTTCGTTGAAACTTAACACGCGCTCGGGTGGTCGCTTAACACGCGCTTAATTGACCTCCCCCCTAAGGCTTTTCCAGAGTGGTTTCCGAACAGCGTGGTGTAGTCGCGCCAAATACTGCATAGCCATAGAAAATTGAATAGAGGATCGTTTGGCATAAATCATTTAGATGTACCTTGTAAGGTCGCTGACCTATCGCAGGTCAAAGTCAGGCCATGGTTTCAGGGAAGGCAATTTCTACGGAATCCTTCCATCTGAGCCAACAACGGAGTGTTAGACGAAGCCAGTCATCTCTGAGATGCTTTTTTTAGATGGTAACGCAACAGTTGAAGGAGAAAATTACACTTAAGGTCAGGTATGAAGGTCACACCAAGGTCAAAACCAACCTGTTCTGTTACCCTAGGGCTTGCTGTATGGGACAGTTTGTGGTGCTCATTTCGAATTTACTGGTAGCAGGAACCGCATCATGCATCTTTCATGCACTTCTTAGAGGTCAGAATAGGTCACTGGTCTAATCTCATTTTCAACATTTTGTTTTAGAGTCAACATTTTGTTTTAGGAACACACTGGCTAGCGTAATCTTAGCTGCTTAGTCAAATGCAAAACTCAAAGCAATATTGTATGATTTTGGTCACCTCGACCTTCAAAAGGTCAAATAAGGTCACTGACCTTGAATGAGCATGTCATCTTTTGCTTAGAAACAGCTATCTAGGTTCTGGGGTCACTTTGAAGACCAACCTGGAACTTGACCTTGTTTAACCTTTTTGACCCAAGGTCATGACCTAGGAACCTGAAACTTTGACCTAAGTGAGTTCACGTACAGATCAACACACCCTGTAAATTTGGTGTCTCCAGCTTTTTTAGTGCTCGAGATCTCCGGGGGGTCAAATTAGCCCCCCACCAGAGCGAAGGGCATCTAGCCGGCTACCCGGGCGCATGTTAAGTGTAATGTACTTTCTGGTTACGAACTGTCAGAACCATGGAGTTATATCTATGATTCTGTGTAGGTAATTAATTATTGAAGTTTTCGTTGCCGTAGAGCTACATTTTGAGAAATAGGGAGAATAACTCATTTAAAACCAAAACCATATCTTTAGAGAACAGTTTATAAACAAAGACAAGATATGATAAAATACCTATCGATAAAATCTCAGATCAGACGTTTTAAGTTTTCGATCATTACCACCAGCCTTTTGATTTCGGCGAAAGTTTAGCATGACTAAAACTCATGTATTCAGATGCTTATACTTAAGCTTAATATTTCAATATCTGTCTACCGGAGGGATACATGCAATTTTTTAAGGAATTCTACAACCCAAAACAAGATCATTAAAAATAGAACTTCACTAAAGCCAGGGTGAGAGAGCAGAATATCGATAACTTTTCAGATCAACTGATATAAATTTTCGATAATTGCCGATCCCTGTGATTTCCCTGCAACTTCAGTATGATGCGCAATAAATCCTGGTTACATGCTGTTAGAATCACGGAATCGCATATCTGATTAGTTGGCAGTTATCGGCTACCAAAAGTCCTGTTCAGGGGTGGTAAAACGTGCCGATTTGGTTGATAATGCCGGCGACAAAATGCATATTTTTACGCAAAGATTGGTGCCACAAACGTTTTTGACCGCAAATTTTGGTGACCGCCAACACAAATAATGCAACACACACGGCACCACCTAACAGGAGGAGCCCATATATCGATGACATGCCTCCATGGCAATACATTTCGTCACACAACATAAGCATCCATAAAGTGTCTTACCGTTCCCTACGGCACCATGGCATCTGTTTTAGGTTTTATACCAGCTCAACGGCAAATATCTCCCATTGTAGTCGGTCTCGTTGGTTAGTCACTATTTTAGTTTGACTCGGTGGCAAATCGGCGACAAATCATTGTATTTCCCATGGCCTTCCCGGTCAGCCGATCGGCCGTTTTTACCAGCCGACTCTCAGTGTCCCAGTATAAAACGCTCAAAAAGATCCAGATGTGGGCAGTCATTTGACCGCAAGGACATGTTTCAGTAGTTGCGACGCGACTGATATGAGGTGGGCGGTGACCCAATGCAGCGCAACTGTGAAAGTAAAATTCGCACCGCAGCATTATTGATATCTACCTCAAGTTTAATGTTTGGGCCTCGTTGACTTAATTAGCGACGTCGCGGTTCATCATTTTATCTTCTGCGACGAGAATCATTGGCAGTTCAGGGTAAGTCAGCGATCGAGGTAGAGATTACCCTGTGATTCTCCAGACCGCCTTTCCAAGACACAGGAAAGACTGAGGATGTAAGGGCTGTAACTGTACGCTCCTTTGCACGCTACTGTAGCACTTTATTGCTAAGCTGCAAGTGGCGCTGTGACGCTGCGGGTGAGGTGAAGGCCGCGGTCGCAGGAGTGACGCCCGGATCCTGGCTACGGGAGGTTGTGTCGGCGCAGCTGTGCTGTAGAGCACAGTGCCTCTGCATGTGATGGTGTTATTGATACCAAAGGCCAAAGGTCCGACAAAGGCCTTTACAGAGACTTCATTTCTTCATGCTTGGCGAGAGAGACCTTATTTCTGACTTCATGTGGTGGCGTTGTTGATACCAATTGGCCCGACAAAGACGTTTTCAGAGACTTTGAAGACCTTATTCTGAACAGCTGAAAACAAACGAAAATCACGCAGAAACGACGATAACGACTGGCCACCTGCACTGAACCGAGACACTTGAAAGTTAAACGAAGTCATGCTGTAAGCAGGTGCCGTATAAGCCAATGCTAGTTCAGTTTTACACTCAATGCCACGCCTTACAGTAGCATCAGTCATCAACAATCATCACGAACGGCGCACAGAATCCTGCGAAAGAAGACCGAAGTCCAGGCTCCAAAGTCGCCCGGGAGACGGACGACCGTCGGCGACAGATCCGCGCGGCTCTCCAGACGAGTCCAAGGGCGGTCAAGGTCAGCCGGTCAGCTGGCGACGCGAGGAGCCCGGAGGTGCAGAGATGCTGACACCGCTGCTCCATCATCCGTGCCGTGTTCATTATCGGCCACGGCTGCTGACACCAACGAAACCAAAATGTTGCCACTGCTGCTTGATGCTTGCTTGAATGTCTGAATGCTTCAAATGTTTGCGAAGGCAACGTGCCACAGGGGCATGCCAGCGGTGGCGAGGCTCCAGTCCACATGGCTACCGTAACGCTGATGAAGCGGGCGCTAACTGGGACGCCATGGCGGACCGCCCACCGCTGCCACAAATTGTAAAGCCCTTTATCGGACCGATTGGTATCGATAGCGCTATCACATGAGAAGACGCTATATTATACAGCACAGCTGCGCCGACACAAACGCCCGCAGGCAGGGTCAGGGTGTCACCACTGCGGTCGTGGCCTTGGCCTCACCCGCAGCGTCACAGCACCACCCGTGGCTATGCAACTAAACCGCTGCAGGATCGTACAAAGGAGCATATAGCGGGCAGACTCTTGAATGGGCTCACCGTAACCTCGCAAGCGACTGGCCTTCCTTCCTTTGAAAAGAACCGTGGGCTCGGTGTTAAAGGCTCATGGCATTCCTCGTGAAAGGGAATGAGAGGATGTGCGAATGGCTCTGCAGTGCCAATCAATGCCATGCTTCGCTTTTTTCCTGATTGGGGATGGCTCCCAGTTGCATAGATGTTCATGTCAGGGTTGCGTCTCATTTCCTATTCGGTTCAGTTCTCCAGACCCCCCCCCCCCACCCCAAGTTTGTGGAGATGTGCGCTATTCTGGGGGAAAGCCATATCGTGGTGGTAGATTGCACAATCATTCGTTGATTATTCCCCCATCTATCTTCAATAACTATGCTCCTGCTTAAAATGCAAACATTTCATGAACGTTTTATCAGCATAACAGTTATGCCCAGTACAACCTTTCGTTACTATTTATCTTTGTTGCTGGAAATTTATATAATAGCCAATGATGTAAGCAATGCCAAGGCAATGAGAAGTGAGGAGTGAGGAGGCAATGAGGAGAGAGGGGGGGAACAAACAGGTTTCATTGTCATCTCCCCGTTTACCAAGAGCCTTACTTTAAAAAGTGGGAGGTTTGTGGTCCCATTGCCATAGGAATTGTGGTACCATCGTGGCCCAATTATCATAGGTATTCAGTTAAAGAATGGCATTTGATTCTCTCTGAGGACAATGTTGGCTGTCTGCTGATGATCACACCTCGACTGTAACAGGAAACATCTGCAAGTGAGTCATTCTGCAGTGCGCATTCATATGCATATTTTCTTTGCAGCTGTGAACATGACATTTGCATGGATGCAAATGTGATACATATTTCATTTGAGTTGTTGCCAATATTAAAATGAAAATTTATCCTGATGGAACCCTGCATACGATCGTTGCATATATTAAGTGAAAGCTGTGAAAGCAGACAGACTGCCTTATTCGCAGCTTACGTTGATGGCGAAAACCAATGAAGTTTGTCTGGAGACGGCATAATGAACAGAGTGTCAATGCTATGCGTGACTAGGGGGAGGCGTGGGCCTCATAGCCTCCCCTCCCATAAAAGTGGTTGTTCACACATTTAGTCTCCTTTCTATTGTTAGTTTGTTTCTTTCATTTAAACAAATCATCTCAACAGCATAACGGACATAGAAGTGAATAAAACCCAGACGATACAGACCTTTGCTCATTTGTTTACTTTCTTTTTCCGCAAACAGAGCGGCGCTCCACAACCAGGCGAGATCGTTTACATAAAATACAATACATGTGCTCTCTTAACGTACTCCGGACGCCTGGCAGCCTGCAAAACAGACCGCTCTCTGTCTGTCTGCACGCGAGCGCGAGGCACAACGAGCAGAGTTCGAGTGCGGGTCGATGGAGGCGGCACAAGTAGGGGGAAACAGCTCATCAGGAGTTGAGAGGCCAGTTTACCTTGGAGGATGTTCCACAGTAAGAGTAAATCGTGCTACACTTTTCGTGCTGCTGGGAATGGGACTTTGAAATGGAGCAGAAGGCTGTCATAGGAAAGAGAAGCTGTTTGCCCGGAGAATGTGCGCGTAAGTAGCCGAATAGGAACATTTTGTTGCACTCGATCGACCCACACTGTGTGGAAATTGGCCGCCACCGTCCAGACCACGCTACAATATTCTGAAACCGATCACACGCTTGCAAAACACGCAGCCATCACAGCGCTTCAGCTGAATTTTGACCTGCTGGTTTCAACTGAAAAGTACAGAATAAGGAGACCAAATGCTCGATTGCTCCTATGGACTATGCCAGAAACGGGAAGTAAAGGTAAGTTTGGTCTCCAGCATTACACCAAGGTTCCTAATTTTTCACACATGTTCAAGCTCGGCTCTATCGGTAACGAATTTGGTTTGTACGGAAGCACGCCTGAGGGCCGCCGTGAACGTTTCACATGTTAGAGCTGAGGGCCAGCCCCCACCTAAACGACCCCGCTGCCGGATAATAGAGATCATTCTGCAGCGACAGGCCGTCAGCCGGGAACGCAATTTTACGGAAAATTTTAGCGTCATCGGCATGATAGGCAGCCTGCTGCAATGACGCACGGAAGATCGCTAATAATCAAAAAGGGAGGGGAGTCAAGGGTGACTTGCCCGGGACGCCAGAGGTCTCCAGTTTCCAATCGGGAGATTTCCCGTTGACGATAGCCTCTGACGTCTGCCGGACAGATACGAGGCAAACCCCTGTGCTGCAGGTTCCGCCAATGGGTATGGATGTCTCAGGCTGTGGATTAGGAGCTCATGATAATTGTTCTGAAAAGCAGCCGAGTTATCAATTTAAATGGCATCCGCCTGGTATCCATCCGACATGACCTCCCAGGCCGATCTCACGTAAACACATAAGTTCGTGCTGCACGATCTCCTAAGAACAAAACCATGCTACTGATGGCGCAACACCTGCGAGACGAGGCGCAACAGCTCATCATACGCTCCCCGTTCCAATATATTTCCGAAGACAGGAAGTGGGAATGTACTTTTGTAATTTGACGGCTCCTTTTTGTCGCTTTTTTTGAAAATCGGGATGACGCTTGCCTACTTCTATCGCCTCGGGAAGACAACAGAACTCACAGCAAGCTTACAAATATTGGTGAGCGGAGCGACTAACTCGTCCGCGTACTCAGTGATTATGCGAGCACTGATATTGTCAGTCCCAGAGGCCTTGTTGGCACCGACCATGGTTATCGCGGACCGCACGGTATGATAAGGTTCTTGCACTCATGTCCAAGTACCAAAATATCACGGAAATAAGACTTGTAATCGAATAACTTAATAAAAGCGCCACAACCCGAGTCCGTGAATACAAGTAGACACCTTAAATTCACGGAAAAACGTGCAGCAGCGCCAGGAGAAAGGGTCGAAACATGAGCATATAACGATATTTGGTTCTGCAACACCGCCAAGGCCACCTCTCGGGAGATTCGAGTAATACGAGGGAGTGCTAGGATAACAACTTCGTGCGGCCAGATTTGCAGCGCCTCAACGTCAAACCAATGCTCCATGATGCAATGAAACAAAGTAGCAATCAAACAATGACGCAATCAGACAATGCCGTCTTGAGAAATGCATTTACTAAGAATAATCTATTTGTGTCCAAAGCAGTCTTTTCCACTTCTAGGTATACAGTATAGAATCTATACGTGAGCTAATTTCATCATGCCCTAATGCTTGCTTCGATATCTTCGAATGTGGAGCATTCCCTGTAACAACCAGCTACTGCACGGGCCTGGTCTGACGAACGGCCTGGTCGGGATTCTGCTGAGATTCCGCAAGGAGCCCGTCGGAATCGTGGCTGACATCCACAGCGTGTTTCATATGGCCCGCATTACAGAAGATGCCGTTCACTTTCTAAGGTTCTTGTGGTGGCCAAATGGCGAAACGTCCCGTGAGCTACAGGGCTGCCAGATGCGCGTCCACCTCCTGGGGGCCGCCTTCTCTCTGGCCTGTGCAAACTTTGCCCTTATAAAACGCAGCAGAAGACAACTGGGCTGGGTTCGGAGCGGAGTGAAAGAATACGACGAATAGGAATTTCCGTGGGTGGCTGTCCGACGTTGGGAAAGGACACAAAGACAACCAGCATACTATCTGAAGACCTTTGCTTAGCTTGCCACAGAGGAGAATTTTGTGCCACAAAATTCGTCGCCAGAGAAAGATCAGTACTGAAAAGCTTTGCATACGAACACATCTTTGTCGATCTCTAATGAGGACTAGTGCGTGGTGATGCAACAAAACATATTATATTAAGATACCTTTTCTCATAATTTGCTGACCTTCAGTGAATCATTCAGTCACCGGTCCTATAGTCTGAGCTGGTTGACCAAGTGGACGCTGCAAGTACTTGGAAGAGAGGAAGGTGGCGACGCAATGGCATACCACTATCTTCCTGATATTTCGATGGTTCTGTCTTTCAGACCAAAGCATAGCACTAGCAGTGGTCATCAGTGCACTGGGGGTGTAACCGAATGGCAGAAGCGAAAATAACTCGAGGTCGCCGCAGTAACAACGCGCTGTTACTGCAGAATTACGTCGACGTATGGTAGATAATGGGCCAAGTATGTCATGACAAATCCGCTCATGGCCGACTTCATTATGAAGGAATGTAGGCGGAAATGTCGGAAGTTTGAAGGACTTCGGGCATCTCCGGTATAGCTGCTTTCATTGTTAGGCTTCGTAATCGTGAAAGGAGACGTCGTGGGTCCGAGGATATGAATGTCGCCGCATGTACATAAGACTTGTTTTCATCTCTCACAATAAATAAATAGCCAAATGTGATGATAATACGCATATGAAGAACAGTTCTATGCAATTGTTGCAAACAAGTCGCATATAAAAGAAAATAGATGGAATGGTAGTTCGCATTTCGCTGTCCAGTCAGGCATGTGTCAGCGTCAGCCTCCGTCACTGGGCTCCAAAACCCCACCATAGCACATGTCATAGTGCATGCCATGTACATTCTAGGTAGGAGCAAACATTCTAGGTAGGTAGGTACATTCTAGGTGGGAGCAAACATTCTAGGTAGGTAAGTACATTCCAGGTGGGAGCAAACATTCTAGGTAGGTAGGTACATTCTAGGTAGGAGCAAGCAGCGCGAGTCTTCCCGGAAGTGTAACGCAAGAATCGGACGTTATCGTTCAGATACCCCCTGATCGTTTTGTCGTATTGTCAAAGGAGCACGTGACGTGACGCAAGAAGCCGGGGAGTGACGCAGCCTATCCCGAAATTAATTGATGACGAAACGAAATGACGAAACGAAAAAAGCGGCCTTTTTCCGCCTTTGGTCACTCTCTTCTCAAAGTTGAGCGGGAGGGGGGCGACACAAAATTGAGGGAGGGGGTTGGTGTCACCTCAGCTGAAAAGGGAACTACACGCCTGAGCGCGCCTCTTATGAAAGGCATGCACAGTAACTAGCAGCCCATGCAGCATGCTGGCCCGTCGTTTAACATGCGCTGGGATGGAAGGGGAGTTAAACAATCCCTCCGCGAAGGTTTTTGCTATAAAAATCCAAACCGCGCGATAAAGCGGCACCAAAGTCGGCACATCTGTAGGTATTTAAATAGCCGATGTTTCGGTGCAGAATATTAGATATACCTTGTATGGCCGCTGGCCTGTGGCAGAACAAACCCAGGCTATGTCTGTCAGCGAAGGCAATTCTAAGGAAATATTTCAACATGATGCAACAAGCAGTGTTAGACGAGGCCATATAATTTTGAGAGGATTTCTAAGGCAGTTAGGCTATGGAAATTAGGATTACGACCAGTTCCATTGACCTCGGGTCAGGTACGAAGTCAGATCAATGTCAAGACAAAGCTGTTTTGTTACTGGAAAACTTGACTTATAAGGTTGACTTCGACAGTCATTTAGGACTCTTGGGTCACAAACAAGTCACAAGATGTATCATTTTGACGCCATGAAACTCAGGGGAGGTTACTGACCGAAATTGACCTCGATCAAACTTTTGCTTTGGGGAACATGCCGCTTAGTATAGTATTTGGGGTCCATCGTAGATTCAAACATTTCAATACTCCCGAAGGCGTTAGGTCATTTTTACATTCTTAAGGTAAAAAAGTCATTTACCTGCAAGCAATACCATCGACATTTTTCGTATGCTGGTATTTAGACCAAGGTTGGTTTCGTGAGAAGGTCTGAGAGCACTTCGGACACCGATCTCGAGTTTGACTCTTGTTTGACCTTTTCAAGATGCGGGATCTTGAAATTTGGCATAGTTGAATTTACATCAAGCTCTACTTACCCACAGATTTTGATGGCAGCAGTTCACTTAGTTTTTGAGATATCGGGGGTCAGGTCCCCCCCCCCCCCATTCCCGCCACATCGATGGGTGCTGCAGCCATCAGCTGTCAGCAGACCAACTGCTGCACCCTGGTGGTTAGTCCAAATGGGGCTGCTGCGCTATTGATTCCAAGCTCGCTTTTTGTGTGCGATTACAATAAAAGATGGTTAGGAACATCGCATTTTCAACAAGAAGAAAATGCTCAAAGGCGGAAATTCGGCCACTGCGGGTTGCTCGCAACACGACAGATTCATGAAAGTAAGTGAACCCCAAAGTTAAGAGAGTCAAGATACGCTAAAACAGCCTGTGGATTAAATTGTAACGATTATTTCGCATACATAAAAACGGGATGGTGTCCCAGCCGCGGAATGACGTCTCTAAAATGTTGGCGCCACTCTCTATTGGTTTTGCCGCAGTTTAGCAATTTCTAAATGCTCCACTGGTACCGACAGATGATGGATCTGCCCTTTGAGCATTGGGTACTAGGCCTGGCAGCTCCTGCAACCCACGCCCATGAGGTAGCCATCTTCCAGGATGTTTGCTTTCCCCAACCACGCGTGCCGTATGATAGTTTTGATACACGAGGGCCAGGTATTTGTAAGAAGTGCCTGGATTGCAGGTTGATGTGGGCGACTTCCACCAGTAGCCAACTTATTGTGCTCGTAGTTGTAAACAAATCAACTGTAATGAGCCAGTGGTTAGAAGTCGAGAAGATGTCTGAGGGATGAACGTCAAGAAAAGAAGAATGTAGGTCAATACAGCATAGATCAGGTAAGATCGCTATAACTGGACTCCAAATAATTGGGTTCGGCATTTTGCGGAGGGCTAAAATAGATAAGTAGGTGCAGTGTAAAGCTCAAGTGCAGTTGAAACACAGCACTCATCCGCCAAACTGGGTCAAAATAACAGTCTCAATTTGTTAGCGGACAATGATTTGTCAGACTTTCCTTCCATGAAAAGCCCGAATACTTAAGAATGCGTAATACCATTTCGAAATTTGCAGAGAAATGCATTTAAATCGAAGGTTGCTCTTTTTCAAGAATCCGTTAGAACATGCCGCGCGCATACCGCATCAAGCCTGAGCCACATTCAGCGCTGCCGCTCGAGACTCCGGTGCCCGGAGCCTATCGGCCGAGGACACAGTGCCCATGCGTCCTGGACATACCTCACGCCGTGCACTAGTCTGCGACGCAGCTATGCTACGCGCCAGCCGCAGCATCCGTTCGTGATGTCGCAGGCTGCGTCTGGCTCGCATACGTCGCATTCGAGATTAGCCCAGCTTTGAGTTGACCTCCTGGACAGTGCCAGACGGCATGCAACCGGGGTCGACGCTTCATAGCCGTTAAATGAATGTTCTGGGCACTAAATTTGAAAGCATAACCACGCTCGTTAATTACACTAGACTAAATGGCTGCATGAATTCGTGTCTACTTCACGACGCGGTTGTAATGGTTCCCAATTAAGACCATAGAATGGACGGTAATTGCAGGCAAAGTCCCTCGTTATCCTGTCACCCACTGCTTTTTGATGCTCTTGTTGAAATAAAGACGCACTGAGTGTGAGAAATGTTTTCCAGAAATGCGTCTCTGTTTGTGGAGAAAGAGTGTGGCAGTACCAGTCGGGAAAGGCAGAGCGGCATTCTCATTCCGTTGCAAGATGAAAATAGATGACACGGGAGAATGCAGTCAGTCGTAAATATCATGGTCACGTGAAAAACGCAAGTAAATTTGGAAGACTGAACGTCGGTCGCAACTAATGGCGAGAATGAAGCAGACTCAGGCGTACATCTATTGAGGCTTGGCATAGAGACGATATCTGCAAAACTGGCGACAGAGCATGCGTATTAATTACGCAGCCACAAATTATTTCGACTAGCGATTCTTGCCGTTTGGTTTCGTCTCGGTCACATCTCTCTCGATCAGTAATGACCATTTCAAGAGGGACGGGTGCAACTCTCGATTGCCTGCATGTTGTGTATGTCACGCCCCTTCCGACCGTGCGTCCGGTGACTCGTGCATCACCATCACCAATCAAAGAACTTGTGTATCACCATCACCAATCAAAGAACTTGTGTATCACTAGTCAACAGGGAACGTCATACCCCCCGCGCGCCCGTCGACTTCACCGGAAACGACGGTTGCTGACTGCTTTGTTTGCGCAGCGTTTCAAGTGATCGCCACCTGCCAGCGTTGGAGCTCAATGCGTTTCCGCGGACTGACGCGGTACTTCCTGGGGGTTCCTCTTATCCCTCACAGCCTGTCGCTAGCAGGTCTCAGGCGCGTTTAGTACCGTGGTTTAAGTCTGCACGACCTCACTTCGGGTCCCAATGTGTGACCTAAACGCCATGATTCTCAAAATCGGCTCCGACTTGGATTGCGTGTCACGTAGTCCAACGGCTGTCTCTCAAGGTTCAAGCGCCAGTCGCCTGCCGGCCTCCAGCGCAACCGTATATCACAGTTCCATTAATGTCTGACAGATGGCAGTACGGGTGCGCCGGCGGGGGAGGCTGCCACCGCGGCCTGTTGACGATGCCTGACCTGATGGCCGCCAGGGCGGCCTGCCCGCTGCACGCAGCCGGCAGCGGGCATTCCCGGAAGCGGTGGGACGCTGCCGACTTCCGCCGCCAGTACAATGCACGGCGTAGCCAAGCTCCTCTTTGTTGGCAGTCAGCCCGCGCGACGGTTCGTTTGAAGCCGCCGGTGCCGGCTATGTGAGGCTGCGGCTGGAACGAAGGCGCCGGACGCGACTTCGCCACGTTTCGAGGAAGCCGCCTTCTCCGAACGAGACGACAGACTGTCAACATGGATGGCGGCGTCGCCCCTGCTTGAGGCTGCGATTTGCACAGTCGATGCAAATTGCAAGGCGAGGCGATGGCATTGCATTGCAGATCCTCTTTGCCTGAGGGTGAGGCTGTAGCTGACGAATGGTCTAAGTGGATGAAAAGCATGCAGATACGTCAAATTGTCACATTTATCCATAAAAGCGAGAGGCGTACATACAGAAAACGTGCGTGCACTTCGTAAGGTACGTACAGAGCGAGACACAAAAAACTAATACAGATGTTTCTATCTAGCATGAGAATGCACTCGCACCCAGTCCTCGCCTTGAACTCGACAAGCCAGTTAAGTTCGTACGTATAAACGAGCACCTATCAGCACATACGCATATTGACAGTGACTGCAGTGTGAGGTCAAATTCTAGCAAGAGGCATTTATCGTGCCAAACACTTAAGTGAAAAAAAAAACAGAAAGGCCGCTAACGGCATTCAAACGCGACGTCTGTGAACTTGAGAAGTCCATGGCCCATCAGAAGTCGCCTGGAATGAGGTTGATCGAGAGGCATCAACGACTTTTT
This sequence comes from Pollicipes pollicipes, assembly GCF_011947565.3. Taxonomy (NCBI): domain Eukaryota; kingdom Metazoa; phylum Arthropoda; class Thecostraca; order Pollicipedomorpha; family Pollicipedidae; genus Pollicipes; species Pollicipes pollicipes. Next base: position 8,382,595 of record NW_023596818.1, read on the forward strand.
AAACCTATCATCCACCACGGCAACCAGTTTGCTCGGAACGTGACCGACCACCAAGGGATCAACCGTGACAGACAGCGTGCTTCTGCTTAAATATTGACGGACATGAGAATAACGGGGCATCTCAGACCAACCCACACCATCTGTTGACGATAGGTCCCGATGTCTTTCCATGAGTAGACAGACTCCGTGTCACAGCCCCGCCCCCTCCCATCCCCACCTCGCGTCGGTCACGGCAGACAGAAGAGTGAAAGACACGACAAAGGTTGCAGTCTGCGGTGACTAGGCAGTGCTGTAGATAGACACGTGGCTCACCTTCCTCCAGGTCCGTTCAGCAGACACGCCGGCTTCACTACGGCGTGAGCCCCGCTCCAGGGCCGTGTGTGAGCCGTTCCCGTCACTTCCTATCCGGAATGGGATCTCCTGACACCCACGGGGGGAGCTACGGCAGGATCTTAGATCAACGTCTTCTCTCAGACCCACCGCCAGGCATCACGTTAAAACTCGAACACATCAAGATCGACGGGAGAGAGGAAAGGCAGGAGAAGCCCCTGACCTACCCCCAGAAGGACGAACAAATCACCGATTCGTCGGGGGCAACAAACTACCAGTCGCAGCGAAACCACCTGTTAGCGCCTTCCTCGCTGGTGCAGATCGCTACACACCGCACCGCGCACGGCGCACGCACGAACGCTCAGAACAGGCTAACGGCGTTGATGCAGCAAAGAGGCCGCACAGAACTGAGACAGCCGGCGTGCTCAGCACGAGCCGGCAGAAAGGCGTGGCACCCGGCGGTTATGTACACACCAGCCCAGACCTGCCCGGCCTGGCGAGACGAGTCACGACCGCGGCGCGGCGCGGCCCGGCCAGCCACGGCGCACTATCGCCGCAGAAGCCCGCTGGCCTGCCAGAGTACGGCCGCCGCCCACGGTTCGGCGTATTCACAGTTGATATCAGCTTCGACGCAAGCTTCTGACAGCCTCCAGCGGTGTTTGCGTTATGTCGCAGCGGACACTGTCGCCTGATCCTCATTCCAGCGCGCGTCCTGGCTCCCGGTCGGCGCCCGGCGCTCGCCGAGGTGCTCCTATCACATCTCACAGCACGCGGGTACAGTCCACCTCCCCACGCCGCCCTACGCCATGTTCTTGATGAGGAGGTCACCGTCGGAGAACTTGAGCCCGTCGGGCGTGCGCGGCGGCTCGCCACCCTCGATCTCAATGGTGGCCAGCGTGGAGCGGATGTTGGCCAGGGCCTGGGGCTGCACGGGCAGCCCGGCCGGACCGCTGCGCTGCAGGGCCGAGCTCACGCGCGCCTCCAGCACGCTGTTGAAGAACGCCGCCATCACCAGGTAGATGGAGTACGTGTTCATGATAAAGCTGAAGGTGATGTAGAAGAAGAAGAGGCCGACGGCGAGCGGCGGCATAGTCATCGGGCTGCGGCGCGCCAGCGCCAGCGCCAGCACGATCAGGTAGACGAGGCCGTTGAAGGTGACAGCGAAGATAACGCCGACACCTGCAGCCCAACTGGGCGCGGTGGCAGCGCGTCGCTCGCCCACTACGGCCGTCGCCTGGATGAACACGCCGCCCAGCTCAGTCAGCATGGCGAGCACGGCGAACACGAGATTGCAACGCGTCTGCAGGAAGAGCAGGTGGCAGACGGCTGAGACGGCGTGCGCCACACTCGGCATGGCGTTGCGACCACTGCGCCAGCCGCGCAACCTGCAACGAGGCGGGTCAGGTCAGGTCAGGCCAGGTCGCCCAGACGGCGCGGCCGCCACGCGGCCTGTACTCGGCGGACAGGTCAGATCAGGTCAGATCAGATCGGAGTGCGTTAGGCAGACGGCCGCAGCCGCCACACCCGCCGAAGCATCCGCAACACGGCCAGGTCGGGTCAGGTCAGATCAGGCCAGGTCGGGTCAAGTCAGATCAGGCCAGGTCGGGCCAAGTCAAATCAGGCCAGGTCAGGGTCAGGTCAGATCAGGCCAGGTAGGGTCAGGCCAGATCAGGCCAGGTCGGGCCAAGTCAAATCAGGCCAGGTCAGGGTCAGGTCAGATCAGGCCAGGTAGGGTCAAGCAGGATCAGGCCAGGTAGGGTCAGGTCAGATCAGGCCAGATCGGGGCGCAAGATGAGTCACCCAGACGGCCGCGAAGCCCGCGACGTGTCGAGAGGTCGAGGCCAGATGTGTTCAGCCAAACGTCACTCCCGCGGCACACTCTGCCAGCCACGGATCCTACGGCCGTCAGTCAAGGGCGGCGCAAACAGAAAATAAACATCTTAACGAAGATAAGACCAGACATCTTTGGCCTGGCTCAAACGTCACTTCTGGAGAAGACGCGACTGAAACAGTGCAATCCATAATCGGAAAATGAATCATTAGAACTGGATTGCACAGAGGAAATTGACAACGCGTACCTTAAATCCGCACAAACAAAACATACTTTAGTGTGTATTAACTATATCCAGCTCCGACATGGCTAACATCTGACGGGCTGTTCTCACCGGCAGGTACATACAGATACCCGCAGATACCATGCGTACCTGGCGATAAGGGGCGCCAGCTCAGACCTTTTCCAGGTACAGGAATGACGAGATGCAATCAGGGGAGGATGTGAAATAAACTATGACGAAACGGTGGTCCTTTCTACCATGCGGTTTCCTGTCGTCTGCCTGAAGTGCCGCGGCGTAACAGGGCCCCGGCACGTCATCTGTACCTTTTGTAGACGGCCGCACTGCAAAGACGATTTTCTTCTCCGTGCCCAGGCAACCGAACGACCTTCACGGTTTGGTGAAAGCTCTTGGTATGAAAGCCAGGCCTTGACTTAAATTTTTACGAGAACTCCTGCTTGCGGATGAACAGAGATAAAAGACGTAAAAGTACAGGGGTGTTGATAACATATGCATCATGTTTGCACCTGTAACTGACTGCAGCAGTCTAAGTGGTCCACATGCCGAGTGGTCTATATACCTACATGATCGGCATGTCTACGCAGCGGAAGTTCTTTTGATGAATGGTGGCGGTGATGATGTAGCGAATGTGCTCGTAATTCGGATTCATCCCAGTACATCTTGACTCTTTTTGGACACGTGCACGGCCGAAGGCACTCTGTCGCTATTTTCACTGTTGTTGTAGCATAAGGCCTTGCTTAGCCATTCAGTCAAGCATAGAAAGGTAACCTTATCCTGAATGTGATATATGCCACCATTATTGGTATCTTTTGGCACTAGTCGTCGTCCCTCAAAGCAAAGTATATCTTGATGGTATGCATGGCGTTTCCTGGAAGAATACAATGCATTTACATATGATCCGTTGGGTGATAGGGATAACGCTCTACATGAGCAGAGGTTTACTTAAGACAAAAGTACTTCTGTAACATTAACCTCGCGCTAAACGAAGATCCGATGCGTTCTGTTCCTTGAATCACGCCTCGGCGGTGACAGCACCGGTGCAGATAAGACATGTTTACGTCTGTGTGCCACCGCGTCTGCCAGTGCCGTTCCCAGTCGGCGGTGCCACAGGGGGCCTCGAGCCCGAGCGATCATCACAGGAGGCCTCGAGCCTGAGCGATCACCCGCCGCGCCGCCTGCCTGGCCGGTCCCACCAGGCCCCTCTCGACTTGGCAGCGTCGCGGGGCGCCCCATGCAGGTAAGCCGCTTAGAGTAAGCCGGCAGCGCCTGTTGGCCGCACGCGGCGGCGGCGGCGGGGCGGCGGCGGCGGGGCTCGGGCAGCCGACCTGAGTCACCGTCCCCAGAAGCCCCGCCGCCGTCTGTGTGCCAAACCGCCCGACCGGCGAAGTTCTCGGCATCACAACAAAGACGAGCCCGCCCCAGGGCAGCGGGCTCGCCCGCCCTGCAGAAACCCGCACCACCTTGCGTCCGCTGGTTTCGCTAGGCGCGCGGCGGTGACTGCAGCTGGGCGGCTGGACGATCTGACTGACTTTGTTGTGGGCGGCTGACCAGTGGTGTGAAGCTTTACAGTTGCAGCTATAAGTAGTGCAAGGCTACCTCAACGCTTTCCAATCAGCAGCACGAAGATGCACCAGTGTGACCATGGAGATGAGTTTGCATCAGTTTTCCGAGCGCTGTGTGTTTGTTTCATTACGAAAAAGTACTTATTTCCCGCAAGTCGAAACAGAGACGTCCGGATCCAAGAATCTATTTTCTAGCATGCGCTCGCGTGAGGGGTCAAATTGGCCGCCGAGTATTTTTCTAGAATGATTTCCGAACGTCACGGCGTAGCCACGCCAGACTTTGCGTAGCTGTCAAAAGTTGAAAAGTGGATCTTTTGATCAAAAAATGGATGTACCTTACAAAATTGCCGACCTATAGCAGGTCAAAATCAGATCATGGCTGTCAGAGACGGACAATTCTGGGAAATCGTTCAAGGTGATGCAACAAAGGAGTGTTAGACGAGCCCATACATGTCGGAAAAAGTTTCTCAAGCAAGAAACTAATTGATTGCATAATTGCAACCAATCCCATTGACCTGGAGTCAGGGGTGAAGGTCAGAATGGGGTCGGAACCTAATCTGCTTTTTTACTCGAGCTTGAGCTTTTTTACTCGAGCTAACATCCTCCATGGACGTTTTAAAGGTCAGAGAGGATGACTGACCTAAAATGATCCAGGTCAACATTTTGTTTTTACGATAAGACCACCTAGCGTAATCTCCGACGCTTATTGGAATGGCAAAATAGTAGCAATCGCGTCGATATTTGGTCACCTCGACCTTAGAAAGATCAAAAAAGGTCACTGGCCTCATTGATTCTTTTATAAGAACAGGTATCTCGCTTCACGGCGGTTGCATGAGGAGTTCTGGGGGCGCTTGAAACACCAATCTGGAGTTTGGAATTGTTCGACCTTACTTGACCCCAAGGTTGTGACCTAAGAAACTAAAATTTTGAGGCGAGTTCAAGTCCATGTCAATTCAGCTTGTGTCTTTGGTGTCTCCCGCCATCTTAGTTTTTGAGATCTTAGAAGGTGCTGTCAAATCGACCCCCAGCTAAGCGAAAGGCATTCAGCCGGCCGCCTGGGCGTGTGTTAACGTTCCAAACCATTAAGAGCGCAATACTGGCATCTTAGAAGGATATGCTCCGGTGCAACCAAAGTATACCTGTCGCAATGAAGACCGAAGCCTTAAACTGCAAGCTTTTAAGACTCACGATTTACAATTTTCCAGAAATACAGGAAACGCGGATGTCAGTCACAAGTTGCAGAAATTGTCCTGCCTACCATACATTACTTCCCAAACGTACCTCTGTGGCCTTGCGGCGGCACGCTTAGAGGAATACCATGCAGTCAAAGTGCGCGAAATATACGATTTATCTAATTCTTTAAAATCAATGCCTCAAAATGGAAGGCATAGCGCCAAGATGACGTTTTCCTACCTTTTTTTAGTGGTTATAGTAGAAAGGCATACAGCTTCTCCATAAGTTGTCGGACCGCGTCATTCTTCGAACAAAATTTTGTATGTGTGAGTTAATTGGGCTGGAAACGATACAAGCCTTCTCTGGACAGCGACAAAGGCCTCGATAACAACCCGTTCTGGGAAATGAGTGCCGGAAAAAAGAAGCATCGAAAAAATCAGAGCCTGTCGCGACAACATTGAAGTCATACATATCATGATCATGTCCGTTCTTTGCTTACAGCGCGCCTTATCTTCCGAACGAAGCGTGTGTTGTGCTTGCACAATCGCGCCTGTGTTTGCCTACGCCTGCTGTATAACCAACATAAAGTATGGCTGCATAATGAAGTGTGCAAGCGGTGCGAAAACTGGAAGCGTATATCACTTACATATAACTGTTTCGATTTTTCATTCATGATACCGGAATGATCATAGCGTGCCCCACCCACGTTCAGTGAATGCTTGGACGTGGAAATTCCACACCTCCGCTTCTTGGTCTGAGAGTGGGAGTTTTCTAGGTCTGGTGATCTTCCAAGGCAGGCTGACTCCCACCTGGGATTTTTCTAATCCAATGCGCACGGAGTGATTGCCAATCAGGTACCACACACTAACGGGGCGAGGTAAGGCTCCTGTAGGCACAGATGTTCTAGGTGCATGTTCGGCACGCTCTAACACAGCTGCAACACAAAACGCACGGAAAACATATGGGAAAACACATGGATGTGCCGGGTTTACCGAACAGAATTAATCAAACACATATATTTTGTGCTAATTGGTATGCCAAATTGTGAAGCAAACTTCGTCAAAAGGCGTGTAAGGTCGTGTGCTTATCAGAAAAGCACTGAAAATATTTTGACAAACTGACTACTTGCCACATAGCTGGTGGTCGAAATAACAGAACGACGCTTCTTTCGTCCCACGCTCACACCGAGTATCGCGAAGGGTCGATGCCAGCCACCCCCTTAATGGCATGGCTGGCTACGGGCCTGCCGCGCAGTCGGTCAAGCCGTTCGGTCCACTGATACCCGCCTCAAACATGGTTTTCCGGAACAATGCAAACACGCATGCAAACGGCCGCCATGACGAGCCGATAGCCCGCATGGCGCAGTCACATGACCCGGCCCGGTCACAGTCACAGTCACAGTTACAGTCACAGTCCGGCCCGGTCACAGTCACATGACCCGGCCCGGTCACAGTCACAGTCACAATCCGGTCCTGTCACAGTCACATGACCCCGCCCGGTCGCAGTCACAGTTACAGTCACAGTCCGGTCCGGTCACCGTCACATGACCCGGCCCGGTCGCAGTCACATGACCCGGCCCGGTCACAGTCACATGACCCGGCCCGGTCGCAGTCACAGTCACAGTCACAGTCCGGCCCGGTCACAGTCACATGGCCCGGCCCGGTCGCAGTCACAGTCACAGTCACAGTCCGGTCCGGTCACAGTCACATGACCCGGCCCGGTCGCAGTCACAGTTACAGTCACAGTCCGGCCCGGTCACAGTCACATGACCCGGCCCGGTCGCAGTCACAGTCACAGTCACAGTCCGGTCCGGTCACAGTCACATGACCCGGCCCGGTCGCAGTCACACAGTCACAGTCCGGCCCGGTCACAGTCACTTGACCCGGCCCGGTCGCAGTCACAGCCACAGTCACAGTCCGGTCCGGTCACAGTCACATGACACGGCGCGGCCGACCCGGCACGCCGATCCCACGCCAACAGTGAGACGGCCGAAGTGAGCAGAACGCAAACGTTGTCGCGCGCTACTATCAAAAGCAGAGCCAAGAGAAGAAGCTGAAGTGCATGCTATGGGGGGGGGGGGGGGGGGGGGCCTCTACGCACCTCACCAGCACATTTGTCTCCGAGTTTCATCTCTTTCGGATGGTTATGCTTTGACCGAGCCGCACTTGCCAACCGGAGGCAATCCTACACACCTCCGCCTTCTAACCTGCTGCCCTGTCTCGCGCTGCCTGGGCGCACACCGGTCGCCATCGCCCGGTGGAGCCGAGCGCCGCGCCTGGCCGACGGCGGTCAAAACCGCGCGGCGGGGATCTCCCAGCGCCCGGGGCCATCCGACGGCTCAATACGAACTTGCGTCGCCGCCGACGCCGAGCGGCGGCCGGCCGCGCATCCGGCGCGACCCCAGCTTTCTTGCGCGGCGTCAGGGCGGCGGACGACGGAGCAGCAGCGGCCGCCGGCTGGTGACGGCGCCTGGGCGACTGTCAGCAGCGCCGGGCCGGCAGCGGCATGGCTGGGCGTAAGACTGGCCGGACGCGCCGGCTCTGTTGCGTCAGCTTTGATCACGGGCCAGCTAGGCGCAGGTGTTCGCGGACCGCGTGCGAGGTGTAGCATTGCGGTATCCGTAACATAGCGCGTGTCGGGTGTAGAATGCGAATGCGTTCATTACCAGCCTTATCACGGCCTTATCGTACCTAGGATATTTGCGCGACCTGACTAAAGATACCGCGTTAGAGACGCTACTTTTTCCAAAATGTCAGCCTCCGTCCGGCCAGATAGAGATCCAGCCCGCAAACACCCGTTTTGCTACAATGCTGATCCAACGGTAACCCGCAAGTACTGGCATAATTGTAATCTGCTCTCGTTTCTGCTCAGCTTTGGCCACAGACATCCATCAAGTGTGCAATAAATGTCACGTCAGTCATCTAATGCACGACATTTTTGGCTAGCAACTGCGATGTTGCTTAGCCAGCAGTGATTAAAACACCAGGACTATGGGATTTCGATTGTGCCAAGATAGAAGTTGATCACTGCGACGCCATCTTCTAACTACAACTAAGAAGGAAGGGCGGGGGAGTCAAAATAGCCATGACAAAAATGCACCAAAGATTTTAACCTTGTATCTCTTTCGCAGCAACGTGACGCAACGCGACGCGACGCAGCGCAATGTCATAGTCCGGCATTTAATAGCCAAACGCAGGCTCTGATGCGGTGTCTGTTGTCCTGAGATGGATTCCACATTCATCGCCGAACTGTTTGTGATGCTACGTACCAGCAATGATAGCAATCACATTTGACAGCCTGGTGTGCTGGTGTATCAAGTCCGCAATGGATTTCTGACACTGAGGATCTCGCTAGAAAGATCAAAATACCTTTTATCATTGTATTGTGTTGAGCGGCACTCTTAGACTTTTCGTGGTTTGGAACTTAAGCAATGACAAAATTCCATTACTTTGCTTGCAAAAATAATTAACCCATAAAAACCCACCAAGCCTGGCCCATGTCCCGGCCAAAAGCCCGCGAGTTCCTACGGGTCACATGTGGAGGGTTGGTGGGATGAAAAGTCCCGTCTCCAAACCACGTCACCGTTGCCAGATCGAGTCAGACCAATAGGAACTTAGGCTTAAACTGATTACGCCGTCCCTTACTTCTTGCAGAGCAAAGATAAACGAACATTCTAAAAAGACGGTTGTCAGCCCTAACAATGTTACGCAGGAAAACCACAATTTTGCCATCTATCCCCCATTTTTGTATTCTTAGCGCGGCAACCGTATGCCGTAACGCGTAACAATACATTATGTGCTGTAGGGAGCTCTTAAAGTGGACGTTGTGTTATGACCTCATGGTGTCTTCACCAGTTGGAATGCTACTTAAATGCTGCAGCCCTGTGGCCAATGACTGATAAAAAAACGTATATATCCATTGGTGAGTCGGTCCCTTTCAGCGCAGGATAGCCCCACAGGTGAGCATATGTGGGCAGTGATACCCCCAAGTACCATAAGGCAACCAAGAATGACGCGCGCCAGATCCAGCCTGAGGTTCGAGCGCTCGCTGCCTCGTCATGCCTAGATCTTACGAGCGCACATTTCACAGCCCCTGCAGAGACAATGGGTGAAAGAGGCCGCGTCGCAATAACAGCCATGGAAGACCCATGCGCCAGTAAAAGCATGCACTTTTACACAATCAATACTGAATTTGGTCGTCATAGAGCATTAACCTTGACAGACATCTAGAAAGTTTCGTGGCTTTCATGCCACGTTTAAGATTTCGGGTCATTTTGCGTCTGAACCCCCTCATGCTGATAACCACGGAGGATGACGAAACTCCTGAAGAGAGCCAGGCTGAAGTCCAGCAGCTCTCCGCGCAAGGTCGCCGAGCAAACCATCTCACGACTGAGTTACCCCGCCACCACATAACACTTATACAAATCCTAAGATCGTCAAGGCACTGGAAGACAGGACCATCACCGCTGACCATCACCGCCTAGCGCACCCGCCATGAGTTTCGTGCCAGGCAAGAGTATTTAGACGGTCCCGTTGTGCAATCATTGTTCGCTTGTCGTTATGTTCAGGCGTTGGCGATTTTTATTTTGTTTACTCACTTTGTTTTGAACGACGCTTGTGTGAACGACTGGATGGTTGGTCACATGCAAATGTGGTCGCGTTGTTGTCATGTTTTAATATTGCTTTCACGCTTCTGTTGCAATTGTACCAAACCAAGCAATTAGCTACTTGTTCGAACGATCCGCGAAAACAGTAAACATGCACAGGACCATGAACAAGCCGCTCGAAAACGGCAATGTAATCACACCAGTTGCTTACGAGCAGAAGACGTGTCGTCCGATGCCGACGCAGACGGCGGGCAGGGCGAAGCGGGCCACCTCGGCGGAGGCCGGCAGGAAGCTCTCCTGCAGCAGCGGCAGCCAGAGCAGCAGCGCCAGCGCGTACAGCGCCAGCGCCTGGCTTAGCACCAGGTCCACCAGCCTGCCGGCACAGGAGGCCATCAAACTCGGGTGAGACAGCCCGAGGACACAGACGGGGTCAAGTTCGGAGCAGGCGGCCTGTGTGCACGGACGGGGTCAGCCGGCATTCAAACTAGATCAGTCGCATGTCAAACAAAACGGGGTGTGTTATGGCTACGGGCAGAGGCGGGGGCTGACTGGAAGGCAGACGGTTTCGGTGTCAGACAGATGCCAAGCACAGGTCAAACAAGGCTCCAGGGAGAAACAGGGGTCAAGTCAAACAGCTGCGGGCTCAGAAAAGGTCTGATGCCAGATAGCCTCCGGACATTACCAGGCGTTTTATGCTCCAATATCCCAGGTATTCCACCGTTTGCCCCACATGGTGTGCACAATCGCGTCGAACACGCCAGATAGGAACTGATGTTTACCGTACCGTGATATCTACCCCGTTCGGGTCATAGCCAGGCGTGGGCGTATTTGCAGCTAGGCCGGAAGAGCACGGGGCTGGGAACCGAGAGGGAGAGAGAAAGGTGGGATAGAATGGTTGCATATAGGGACACACTTGAAATAATAAATATTCTGCACCAAATAATACGTAAATACCGAGAGCAAAGGGGCGCATTGCACATCACTTGAATTGTGCTAACGTTTATATTTCTAACCGTCCTGTTACAAATCCACCGGCTTCTGGGGCTGAACACGAGTCATCACCATCAGCCGTAAAACAGCAATCTTGCAAAGGCGGCATGACGGGGAGCTGGTACAAAAGACACAGTGGCAGCAAGGTCACCCTACAACCGGCTAAATATCGCATCAGCTGCTTATAACCCCAAGCGGCATGCCAACCAGTTTCACCGGTTTCTGGAAAACGCGGCCAGCTGAAGGCTCTGAGTCTCCCCTCGTCAATGGCCCATGCAGTTCTGCTGACCGGCCCGGGTGAATGCCTCAGAAATGGGTCCTTGACTGCACCGGTCATCCGATTTGTAGCCGGTGACAACACTCGTGGGACGGGACCTGGGCGGGCCTGTCAGCCTACTGTGTGTAAGATCAACGGGTGCCACGTGCTGAGTGGAAAAATGCCAGAAGTTACGAGAACAGAAGTCCAGATGGTCAAAGTGTGAGTCAAGAGTGGCAAAGTGGGCAGAGTGGAGACCAGACAACTCTTCCCAGTGAGTGGGCAATGATCGTCCAGACGGCAGCCACAGGCTCTTGCAAACACTTGCGGTATCTTAAGAGAACAGACTTCTAAAACATTGAAAACAACAAAAGGGCAAACAAAACCAACCAATGAAATAGGGCAAACACGGCAAAACAATACATTAGATTGCATTTTCATCGTTTCAGCGCTCACCAAATGATGAATGTACATGGCCTACAGCCAACACCTTACCACATCCACTGAAAGGCCAGGAACAAGCCTCCAAACAATTGATACCGCTACATTACTTTTTGACTCTTTAGGATAGCATGGGACCCCATACAAATCCATATAATGCGGGGTGCATCCCTGGAAGAAGGGCGTGTCGTTTTGTTCTGGAAGGACTTGGGTGAGTCAGAACAAGACCAGCGAGCGCCGCGCCCGAGTCGGCCCCGGGACCCGCACTCGCCCACATTCCGCACCGAGCCCACGGTATCACTGCCAACTGCGTTCTGCGAAACCACGGAGTCATTAGCCTTGCCGCTCAGCAATTCATTAGCGATACGTTCTCGTGAGCGACGGCGTGACGCGCCGCGGCGCGCGCCTCGCCTGCGCTCTCTCCAGCGACGACTTGGCACACACCTTGCCCGGGGCGCCGGACCCGCGGGGAGCAGGGGGAAAGGGGGAGGGGGGGGGAGGCCGCCGCCGAACGGCGCCCGAGGCGGCTGGCAATGGCCGAGCAGCCAGCATGCAATGCCACCATCTCGGCGGCCGGCCAGCAGTCATGTCATCGCAGCCCAGACAAGGGCGCCGCTTATGGAGAAGGTCGGACCCGACTGCGGGCGCCGGCCGCGCTGACGGACGGCAGTCACGCCAGGTCAGCAACGGTGCCCGGGCCTCCGCCGGGCGGCGCCTCCCGGGCCCGGGCCTCCGCCGGGCGGCGCCTCCCGGGCCCGGGCCTCCGCCGGGCGGCGCCTCCGGGCCCGGGCCTCCGCCGGGCGGGCGCCTCCCGGGCCCGGGCCTCCGCCGGCGGCGCCGCCCGGGCCCGTGTACCGGCCCTGGCCCCGGGTGTGCCGGCTCTGGCGCCGGGTGCCGGCCCCTGGCGCCGGGTGCCAGCCCTGCCCGGGTGTGCCGGCTCTGGCGCCGGGTGCCAGCCCTGGCGCCGGGGTGTACCGGCTCTGGCGCCCGGTGTAACCGGCTCTGGCGCCGGGTGCCAGCCCTGGCGCCGGGTGTGCCGGCCCTGGCGCCGCGTGCCAGCCCTGGCGCCGGGTGTGCCGGCTCTGGCGCCGGGTGCCCGGGTGCCAGCCCTGGCGCCGGGTGTACCGGCTCTGGCGCCCGGTGTACCGGCTCTGGCGCCGGGTGCCAGCCCTGGCGCCGGGTGTACCGGCTCTGGCGCCGGGTGCCAGCCCTGGCGCCGGGTACCGGCCCTGGCGCCGGGTGTACCGGCTCTGGCGCCGGGTGTACCGGCTCTGGCGCCGGGTGCCCGGGTGCCAGCCCTGGCGCCGGGTGTACCGGCTCTGGCGCCGGGCATCAGCCGTGGGACCGGGTGTACCGGCTCTGGCGCCGGGCGATAGCCTCTGCCTCACTCTGCTCTAACTCTGCCTCAGGCGCGGCCAAAGACTTCGGCCCCCGAATTGGTCACGGCAGGTAATGACAAAATGCCATGAGTTCTCATGAGCACTTCCCAAGAAAATTCGACACGGCCCGTAATGCTGACGTGCATGCCCGGGGTTTAACTGGATGCTCTCTGTAAAGGTCATTCACTCCAGGTAATTGCACAGCATTTGCACCTAAGTGGATGTTTTCTCGACCGGCGGCAACAGAATGTGCTGACAGATCATTGCGGTGTGCCATGGTAGTCCCTCTCACTCGATTACGAGCTAGCTGCCAGAGAGTGATAACACGACAACATGAAGATCTATTTTATATAACGGGCACGCGGTTAGGGTGTTAACCACACCGCGCTTGAGAAAATTGCATCGTTTACGTGGACCGTTTAGATTCAACAGGAGAACACTTGATTACGAACATGATCAGTTTACAGGTCGATTTGGGTTAAAAGACAAAGTCTTTTCGCCCTTCCACCGTGAAAAGCCGCTGTAATGCCGCATCAACGTTGTGAGCCGAGAAGCAAGCGTGCTTTAATCAACAAGGCTACAGAGAGCTCCGAGAAGTGTTAATGAATTTATGGCATGCCTTCTCAGCATCTCACCTCAGCCGTGTCGCCCCCCCCCCCCCGCCGATGGCGCATGCGTGCACCAGTGCAAAAATGCCCAGACCGCGCGTGGCACGTCCGAGGAAAATTACACGGAATGACGGCAGGAAACTCCGAAGGACCGTTCTGTAGTGTAACGCCACGTTTCAGGCGCCCGGCCTCTCTCACGCTTCACGCTTCTCCACGTGGCGACGCCAGGCATTTCCGCCGCGACGGCCCGCTGCTGGTGGGCGCATTCCCCGCCGTCCCTCCTTCGCTCGAACGGGGTCCCCGCCAGCTTCTGCGAAGGGCCTGCCGCCTCCCCGGCGCCGCGCGGCAGCCGCCCTTCCCCGAACGCGGCGGCGCGCCACCCCCGTGGACCGCGCGCCGCTACGCCCCTGCGGACAGACCCACCGACGGCTGTCGGGGCGGACGATCGAAGACGAGTGCGGCCCGCGCCGTACGCCACTCATCGAACCGCCGGCGGTCACGACGGCTAATCGGCTCCGGGCCGCGAGGGTCCTGGGGCCCGCCCCGTGTCCACCAGCACCAGGCACGCTTCTGCGAACTCCCCTCCCCTCCGGTTCCCCACGGTCTGGCAGACCACGTCCCGGTCTGGCGGCGCGCCCTGACCGCCCTGTCCGTCTGCTGTTGCCGCCGCCGGCGCCGGACGCACACGTGTGCCGGCCCTGGTCAGCAGGCGCGGCGTCTGGCTCGAGCAGATGTGCTTGGCGCATTACATGCTGTACTAAGCGGCCCTATGGGGTGGGTGATGGCATAGGCCAGATAGTGCATACGAAACGCACAGCCTCATTACAAAAATATCAGCCCTTCAGCTACACACAAGTTTGCTAGCGATGTGCCGACCACCACAATAGTTAAAACGTGTCACGCGACAACCAAGCTGATATCGTTTTTTCATTACTTCATCGAGTGTCACTATATGAAACGAGTCTACCGAAATAATAATTGCGTGGATTAATGCATCCGAAAGCATCATTCCATAGAATGACACTTCGAAAGCAGCATTCTTTAGAATAACACTTTCACTATCACCATCACGAACACGATCATCACATGGAAAGATTCCGCCGAAGCAATCATTCCGGAATGAATGAATTCCAGAACGAAGTGATGCCTCCGAAATAAACATTAAATGAAACAATTTCCAGAAGGCTTCTTCATTGCGCGCCGCACATAAATGCGGCAATTGTCACCTGAGCATCGTGGTTCGCCGTTTTCCCTCGCACTTCGAAGGCGGCTTCTCCGTCGAAAATAGTACTTAATGCTGGGTCGCGTAACGCATGTATCACCGTTACGGCTGATCGTTTTAGACAATGGGGAAATCTATTTTTTACGCTGGCTTTTGTTATGAAACGCGCCATGGTTGGTGTGTTCCTAAGGTGGGAAAGAGGGCTGTTGCTTTGCCTTCACTGTTAAAACTACTCCCTGATGAGGAGCATAGCTATTGCCACATTGTCTGGAGTTTTAGAAGCACTAGCGTTTTGTCGAGAGAAGGTATACTGGCCCTTCTTGTAACGGCAATAAAAAAAGAGTAAACTGTACCCAGAACTCACCCTGTGTTCCCACAAGCTGTCTTTGTCCCTGCCCACAAAATTATGACTTGATTAGTACCACTAACTCGGGTCTATCTTAACTCAACCCACACTCGTCGTGCTCAGCAGTTGACGGCGCTCTCACGTACTTTCTCTGCCCTTTTACTTATCAATTCTTCACTTCTGTCTCGGCACGCTGATCGGCGCTGGATGACCAGTTGCAGTCGACGCGCCTTAAAATTTCGAATCATCATCAGCCGGTGCTCTCATGACATGGAGGTCGTTCGCCTGGCTGTGAGAGGGCTGCGACGAGGCTTCAAGCCGCGGCAGAGGGGCGCTGGGCGGGACATGGGGAGTGCCAACTCACCGGGAGGGGTTTGCTTACCACTACAGCCGCCACCCTCGGACATTGACCGTACCCGGTCGATACGCAGTCCCGATGGGTTCTGTCCACCCAGCCGTCCAACGTGCGCAAAGTCTTAGGTGTGGTTATCAAAGAGATGCGAAATCCCTGCAGCGAAGCTTGATATATTCGCTTCGATAATTGCAAAGGTCGTGAGAAATCAGTTAATCTAACACATTGCTTGCAGCCCCTGCCCGTAATAAACGCTCGCGTCGAGACGTCGCCACGTGTCCAGCACGGCCCCACCAAGCCTTCACCACGTGTCCAGCACTGCTCCACCGATGCCTCACCACGTGTCCGGCACTGCTCCACCGACGCGTCGCCACGTGCCCAGCACTGTCCCACCAAGACGTCACCACGTGCCCAGCACTGCTCCACCGACGCGTCGCCACGTGCCCAGGACTGTCCCACCAAGACGTCACCATGTGTCCAGCACTGCCCCATCAAGACGCCATTACGTGTCCAGCTTGTTCCACCGACGCGTCGCCACGTGCCCAGGACTGTCCCACCAAGACGTCACCATGTGTCCAGCAGCGCCCCACCAAGACGTCACCACGTGTCCAGCACCGTCCCACCAAGCCTTCACCACGTGTCCAGCCGCGCCCCACCAAGCCTTCACCACGTGTCCAGCCGTGCCCCACCAAGCCTTCACCACGTGTCCAGCCGCGCCCCACCAAGCCTTCACCACGTGTCCAGCCGCGCCCCACCAAGCCTTCACCACGTGTCCAGCCGTGCCCCATCGAGACGCCACCGTGAGCCGTCGTGACCCGTTAGCTCAGACGCGCTCCCGCGGGTCGGCCTCCGGCGTCGCAGGCGGAAGACACGGCTGACGTGTTCAGGCGATGACCGCCCTGTACGCCGAACGCAGATAACGTCTGATCGGTTCGCCGATAAATTAATCATCGATGGTGTATCTCTTCGAACAGAAGCTTGAACGAAGTAAGTCAGGTTTCCCAACAATGGCACTGTGCAATGTTCTTACGAATTTATCTACGGTGAGAGGTTCGTAGGAAGAGCGCCGCAGGTCATGCTAAGTCACAGAAGTCACAGAAGCACGCAGCGTAAGTGCAAGAGGTGCAACACCGCGCAGCCATGCACAAGGCAGCGGTGTTTTTCTGCGTCAAAGCGAGCCGGGTCATAGCTCATCTGGCATATGAAGATTTAAGTGCAGCTCTTCCACTGTCCGTGCACGACGAACAGCCCGACCACGAAATCTAAGCCTTCAGTTTTCTTACTTCATCCGTCGTCCGTCGGCGATCATTGCATTTGCAAGGGACAGAAACCAACGTTTGTAACTGGGCGCAGTGGACCAAGCCTATGATTAGATGCCTGACTCTGTATTTCCAGTTTCTACCTGTTTTCCATGTCTTGGCGTCATCATCAGTGTCATTACGAGTAAAATAAGCAAGTTCCCGCATCTAACTAGCACTATTCCTTTCATCTCTCCCACATCCATCGTTCTATGCCGAGAAAATTGTAGTCCGTACTGCGAGCTCCGGCGGATAAATAATGCATTCCCTCAGGCTACAGCAAATGGGGCGGCACCAGACACTATGGCCTATTTTGCAATGCTACGAGCATAGTATCTGCAAAGGCGATGCATTATAATGCTTGAGTGCCTCCTGAGAGTGCCGTTTCGCGGGCCTGTGCCCACCAACCCGGCTTCGCTGATACTATCAGTGACCTGTGGCGGGATTAATCAAATGAGAGCCGCCTGTTACCGCCGTTATGGACAAAACGCGTGCCTTAATGACATACGGCCAACGTAGAACTCATCTATCGCAGCTCAGGAGTACTTCGGCGCCCGGGTTCACAAACAGATGAAGCCCGTTCGTAATCGTCCTCCCGCGGTCAGCGTAAGTACGACGGCCGGCGATGGGCCATGCTGTTTTCAGGCGGTCCAACGCACGTGACTGAAGCGTACAGCGATGAGCGGTGGAGCCTCCACTTGCATGGAAACAATCCGATGAGCGAATGACCTGATCTCCGAGCCCGCCTTCGGCTCCGGCTCCGGTCCTGATGCGACCTCCGGGTCCGGTCCTGACGCCAGCTCCGGGTCCGGTCCTGACCGCGGCCCCGACTCCGGACCCGGGCCGCCGCGGCAGCCGGGCCGCAGTCGCCGCGTTAAAGGTGCGTTCACACCGCCGCCGCCGCCTCTGTCGTGTCCGTCCGTCATTATTGGCAGGTGATGCAGCGCCGTTCCCAGAACGGCGCCGCCGGCCGCCCTCACGCCCCGAGCCCGGCTGGCTGTGTGCGGCGCAGGGGCGCGGCCAGGCACGACGCTGCGGCGGCGCCGCCCCCCGCTGGACGCGCCCCTGCAGCGGCCTCGGTCCGCCCTCGGCCGGCTCGCATGGCCGCGGCACTATGCGGCCGTGTCCGGCTCCGGTCGAGCCCAGGCCGCGGCCGCCGCCGGCCGCGCCCCCCGGGCGTGGCGCCTGGACGCGCCGCGCGCCGCACGGCCCAGCGGGCCGCTCGAAATGACCGGCTTGGATGTCTGAGGTTACTTAATGCGGTTGCCATCTGCCTTTGTGCCGGTAAATTGAAATCATGTGACTGGCTTCACGTGCAGTCGTCCGGGCCCAATGACTTATTACCATGAAAACCGATGCCGCCAGGCGCCGCCGCGGGCGTCAAGAGGCCGCTCTCCCAGAGTGCGGGGGTCCCGGATACCGCAGGGGGGGGGGGGGGGCAGCCCCGCCCGGCAACCTGGCCGAGACGGCTGCAAGGGAGTGCCTAACGAGATTCCAGAGCGCACGTCCGCACGGGCCTGGCGCAGACCGCCTGCATCGGCCCGGCAAACAATGTAATGCGGCCATGTACAAGCACGATAACACTTAGTGATATATCGATAAAAAGAAGAACTCGCGACAAAATGTCTAAGTCAGCATAAGGAAAGTCGTGAAAAAGAGTCAGATATTTCTTCAAAGATTCATATCCCTGTTAATGTGGTTGATTAATCAAAGGGCAGTGTTTAAATTGGGTTAATGAAATATGCCAGTCCTACGACCTTACTTGAAAGCACGACAGCTGCACCACTTGAAGACAAAATCTCCGATTGCGACGACTGAAGGAGATAGCTCGACTAACTGAGCGCGGCGTGCGATGCTTAACACCCAGTCAAGCCGGCCGCGTCCCGTCCATGGGACTATACAAATCATGAGAATTTTACCGCAGCGCAGAATATTCCTTAATGTGGCTGCGAATAACGACTCATGGAGGCATTTTGCCTCGAGGACTCCACAACTACCGTTCACTTCCTCAGCACCCCACCACAAGCATCCAGATACCGTGTCCTATATTGGGTCAATTACGGTGATAAACTTGCAAGGCTCTGTCGTGATTCGCAGCAACATAGGGCTTGGTATCTTTGCCAGGAATTTCCCACTTCCTTTTGAATTACTACAACAATGGGCCCAGCGCTCAGCCGCAAATGGGCTGTCAGGTAACAAAACATGATCATTAGCCTACCAGTGATGGTTACATTTTTCCAAAACATTGATCAAACAAAGAGACCAGGGTGTCGACCTATTCGATAGCCATGTTTATCATCCGGCTGACTGGTGCAGTCACGTTCGGTTTGACGTTGGAGCGAGTCAAGGCGCTGCCGTAACACCGGCTTGTTTTGCGAGCGACGATGCAAACATGGAACCATTCATTTGGTAGAACAGGTTTTGTGCGCATCTAATTTGGACGTGATCAAAGATAATTTACTACAGGATAACACATGAACAGGTACCCTGAAAGCAACAAACCTGATAGGTAAATTGAAACACAGGCATGCTGCACGCGTCAATTCACTACTCAGCACACTAAATTAGCCTTATCAAGATGCATGACCTAGGCAAAATAGCTTGACCCACCAAACACATTGCGTTATTTCGGTGAGCGTCACGTCAACTCTCTTAATGTGCACGATGGTTCGACACCGCTCGCCTACCACCTGTCTGTCACCTGCCATTGTCCGTGCCGAGCACATTTCTCACCAAGACACATGCATCCATCATAAGACCTAGAGGCCAGCAGCGACATGACGTGGCTGGGCGTCCAGGCAAAATGATCTCACGGGTTTGTTAGCACGAACTTCAACTCACAATCGCAACCTCACCCTGACGCTGAATCTGTGCCGAACCTGTTGCCCTGCGTTAACCACCGCGCGTCTGGGAAATCAGAGGTACCGGGTTCGATTCCCCGCGGTGCCCGCCCTTCCTGCCGGGGTGAAAGGCAGGCAACGCCACATAGCCTCAGCAGCTGAATGTAAATGATAACAACCCCGTTTCTGACTCTGGCCGGTGACTTTTGGCTGCGAATGTGACCGTGGCTATGACTGGGACGTAGCTGCGACGTGACCGCGCCCGCACCTGTAACCTGGGTGCGGACCGCACCTGGGAATGTGACTCCGTCCGTGACCGTGACCGCATCGCGACACTGAGACTGACTGTAACAGAGGACACGTGTGTGACGTTTAACACAAAAAATGAACGATCCGGCCCGTGATCATGGCTATAAGCGTGGTCATGACTGGAGCCATGACGGTGATCAGCAGCAGTGACCGCGGTTGCGACTGATCGTAAGCCCGACTGTAAGTGTGATTGTCACTTTATCCATGACTGGGACCGCGTCGGTGGCCATGACTGACCGAGACTGTAACTGTCATCGTGACCATAGTTGAGACCGCAATGACGGTCACGACGACAGCATTTGTGATTGTTCGCAGCGCCCACGACCGTGACTGCGCCCGTCACCGTGACCAGAGCTACGACCGGAGTCTGGATCGTGCTGACCGGTGACCACCATCGAATAGCGGTGCTGGCTGCCATTGTAGTCATGACCGCGACTGTGACCACCTTTGTGGCTGAGTGTGACCGTGACCGTGACTGGGACCGTAACCGTGATCGTGATCGTGATCGCTGTGATCGTAACCGCGACCATGCAGTGGCCGTGCAGGTTGCCGGGACGGCGCCTGTGACAGCAACATTGTCCACGCCGGTGGCCGTGAGCAAGCCTGAGCTCGCGTCCGTGACAGCAGCGCGTGAGTCCGGGGCTCGCCGCCGCCGCCGCCGCCCGTGGGGCCGCCGCGGAGGCCTGGGGGGGGCGCCGAGGCCTGATCAGTGCAGACTGTGCCGTCTCACGAGCACGACCGGCGGCCCGGCCGGCTCGGGCTGCACCTGTAATTACGGCCGGCACCTATAATTGTCATGGGAACATCGGGCGCCTGCTGAAGAATGCCTGCCGGTGGTGAGAGAGGCGGGCCGGCCTGAGGGGAGCCGTCTGCTGGGCGTCGAGTCCAGCGAACCCGCGCAGCCGGTGGGGTCAGCCGCCGGTCCACACCAGGACAGGCGGGCTGCGGCAGACATCCGCGCCAAGGCAGGCGGGCTGCGGCAGACATCCGCGCCAAGGCAAGCGAGGCTGCGGCAGACATCCGCGCCAAGGCAGGCGAGGCTGCGGCAGACATCCGCACCAGGACAGGCGGGCCGCGGCAGACATCCGCGCCAGGACAGGCGGGGCTGCAGCAGACACCCGTGCCAGGGCAGGCGGGGCTGAGTCGGAGCAAACAGCACGTTGGCGGAAGATAGCAGACTTCACAGAAATGGGTGGATGTATGTGACAGTGCAGACAACACGCGGCCTGGAGCGGACAACTATCACCCGACGCCCACGACTCGGAAAACTGTAAACCGTAGAGTGAAATCGCAGCCGATGTCTTCACTACCGGTGTCAATTCACGACAACTGCCTCTAGATCAGATCGACCAACTCGCAACATAGTTCTGAATTCGTGACCCCGTCCGACGAAGGCGTCAATGACGCACAAAGCGACGCACTATCCCGGCGTTTGAGCCGGCCATGCTGCTCGTAGCGCGTTGGTCTGCTGGAGCCATGCCCCAGATCGTTGGACCTGAACAGACGAGGCATGCACCGCACAGTGGTGTACTGCGCTTTGTGTAATGTGCAGGGCAGAGCGCAGGCGCAGGACATCGCAGCGCACGTGGGACCCCGTGCCGCGCCCGGTATGCCCGAGGACGCCGGCCGGTGCTTCACAAGTGCGGCAGCGGGAACCCCCGCCGGGCTGGGTCGAATGGTGCTGCGCGTCAATCAAGTACTATCGCGGCAACATAGCCAGACGGTATCAGTCGTTGACAATTCAAACACTTGGCACGTTGAAGAGTAAGCAATCTCAGCTAAGCTCGTGTCAACCACGCTCTCCACAGCGGCCGGGGCGGGACGGGAACGGAGAGCATCGGTTGTTTTTCGGTGGGCGAGCGGCGGGCGGGATGGCGGTCAAGATGTTATCGTACGGTCTAACGAATTCACGATAGCATTCCAGAGGACATCTGCTTTTCCAAATAATCATCAAGAGATGCGGTGCATGAAGCATTACGCCCGCGTGTAATGTTCGCTTTGGGAATGCACAAATTTGCCCCTTGCCACACTGAACAAACGTCACAAGCCAAATGAATTCGTAGTGCTGTTGTTATGCATTAACGCACAATTCATGTAAGATGTGAAATGCTAGACATATTGAATAGATTAGACAGATATAGATTAATATCAGTGCCCTGGAGGCGCAAAGATGTCATGATGTAATAATGGGGGATAAAATAATGGATGTATCAACTGCCCCTGCTCCCGTCCTGCACTCCGAGTGCTATCAGGTGTCGTAACATCAGAGCGTCCGAGCGTGACGCACGACGCCAGTCGTCCGTCGTCCGAAATCCAGCGGCCACTACTGACAAGGAGCACCATAAAATCGCTATCTTGCGAACCTAGGGCGGTAAAACCCAGTTTTCCACCCCGGCGCGAAATGCCAGTTCGGGGAAGCACGACACTCGCCGAGCATTTGCGACAAACGCGGTGCAGGGGCGCGAGCCTGCATCGCCTCGTCCCACGTCCGCACCCGATAAATGCACGTGGCCACGTGGCATACGTGACCTGGGCTGTTCGCAGCCTCCGCATGGTCGCGTGGAGAAAGCCGGCTGAAAGAGAGAGAGAGAGAGAGAAGAGAGAGAGAGAGAGAGAGAGAGAGAGAGAGAGAGAGGAGAGAGAGATAGAGAGAGAGAGAGAGAGAGAGAGAGAGAGAGAGAGAGAGAGGAGAGAAGAGAGAGAGAGATGAGAGAGAAGAGCAGAGAGAGAGGAGAGAGAGAGACGAGAGCGAGAGAGCGAGGATGAGAGAGAGAGGACAGAGAGAGAGGAGGAGAGAGATAGAGAAGAGATAGAGGAGGTAGAGAGAGATCTCTCGCAGAGATCTCGAGGAGGAGAAGAGAGGAAGGAGAGGATCTAGATTCTAAGAGAGAGAGAAGAGAGAGAGTTCTCTCTCGCTCTCTCGCGCTCTCTCTCTCTCTCTCCGCTGCTCTCTCTTCTCTCTCTCTCCTCTCTCTCTCTCTCTCCTCTCGAGATCTCCGCTCTCTCTCCCAAGAAAGGTCCAGGTCAGCAAGAAGAGAGGAACGCCTCTCTCCGCTCTCTCTCAAGAATTGAGAGGACGGGGGCCGAACAAGCCCATCTGAGTGAGTGAATATGCGCGACATCGCTGGATATCTGTGCCAATGGTCACGCTGTCGAGCTGCCGTAGGCCAGGCTGCCTCAATCCGCGCTGGATATGCCCACCACAGCTGAGAATACAAGGCTGTCGGCTGACCCGCCGAAGTCGACGGCTAAATTGTTCTCGGAGACCGGCACGGCGCCTGGTTGGTTCTCCTGGGCGTTGTGCGAGAGCGCGTGAATTCCAGAACAGCTCTGCTGACGGCAGTACCAGGCAGTGGCTCCTCGTTCAGGCTGACGTAATCAGCTGGATCTGATTTTACATACCGCTAGGAAAGTGTGAATGGCAACATGCTTAAGCGAATCATATGGCCAGACACAGCGGGCTGCTTCCAAATGAAGCGGCGCTCAACACTCATGTAGATATAGTCGCAAGTAAGCGTAAGCGGCCATACCCGTCAGCGAACCTTCTCTTAATGATGCTGGCATGCCTTACCAAGGTGATCAGCCGTCACGCAATGATGTAATCGAGCCATGAACTTCTGGAAAGTCTTATTACTGAGCAAATGTACACATAAAACGGCCACGAATGTGCAAAAACCGCAAATACAAAGGAGACGCGCATACTCGCATGTTAACGCCACTTCAGCCGAGCCCTTTTTGTTAAAAACTAAACTTAAACGTAGACGTGCTGGTGATCACGTCGGTACGCGGAAAACGTTGAGCCTGAACAATGTCAGGGATCATCAGATTGGCACAAGCGATGTTCAAGTAAAGGAGTTCTTAGAGATTTGAACAGCTTAACAGGGTGAGTACTGGGCTGTTGGATTGGTCAGACAAGCCTTTTTAGCTCCTGGTTGAGGCGCCAGTTACGACGCATCTGCGCACTTTTGATGTTAGGGATGTCCGCTAGAGAATATTCGTGCAACGATAGCCATCGTTTGGAGATTTTGTTAGGCGGTTTGGGGCAATTCCGTGGTGCCGATTCCAATCTCACCGCACCTCTACCTGTCGGCCTCATTTTTCTGAAAACTGGATGTGTTTGGCGGCAGTCCTGTGTCGGGGCGGTCGGGACGATGCCGAGTGGTTGCATAAACGACCCTGACTTGTTTTCCTATACATGCGAACGTTTAACTACAGAACGGCAGGGACGCAACGTATTGGTGCTGGTGAAAACTACATTTTTCACTTTTCGGGTCGAAAGAAGGCACACAGGACAAGCAATGGACGCCTCACAAAGGCTGTAGGACATGCTCGAATTTATCTTGAAAGGGTTTGCAGGCAAGAAAGCACGGATACCGTTGGCGGCTCCAGTGGTGTAGATCAATGGAGCCAACGGACCACCACATGGACCCGAACGGACCCCCACACTTGAGATTGCTTTTTCTGCATGAAAACGTGACGGATTTCATGTCCAAAATTAAAGCAAGCATGCGGCATCCAGATGTTCCACCCGTAATCAGACCTGTGGGTCACACAAAGCACGTACCTGTCCCAACCCCACCAGCATGCAAAGGTGTTCTGCGTTCAGATGATGATGACTAAAGTGGACACGAGACAAAACAGACAGCTACTGCTACTGATGGAGGATACGAATGCCACGACCTGAAGCTAAGGAGCTACAGTTGTTGACCCAGGATGATTTTAATGACCTCGCGCGTGACCTCAATATTCTCAAGACAATCTAAGCTGCTTGGCTTCGAGCTACGTGAGTGGAATCGGCTGTTCCCAGGCACCAATGTGACGGTGGCGGCGAACGACTAGGCTCCTTGGCAGCATATTTCAAAGCATAGGGCTCCCCTCCCGGTTTCAGTGACATTGAACGATTCCTTGGTGCGCTAGGAAAGGAGCATGACGCCGATGAGTGGAGGCTCCTCCCTGGTTCTGGCACATCAGGACTGACGGCAGCTCTACTCCATAATGGCCATGCCCTGCCAAGCGTGCCTCTAATTTTAACTGCTGAAATGAAATAAACGCACGATCCGTCCACCAGATCGTACACCCACACGGGAAATTTCGGCGAAAGATATGGTCGATTTGGAGGTAGCATCTGCTGGTCGTGTTACAAGGTGGTTCTATCAAATACTGTTGTTTCGTCTGCCAATGGCCAACAGCTGATATGTACAGCCATTGCATTTAGCACGAGTAGCCCGTCCGTGACTCATATGATACTGGTGTAAATCATGTTCACAATGCTCCACAAAATCACCAAACGGCATTTTCCTACCGCCTTTGCACATCAAGCTGGGCCCAATGACAACTTTGTCAAGGTTATGCGCATGGATGGGGCGGGTTTCGCCCACCTGAAGAAAACGTCTCCCAAAGTCAGCGACGTTAGACTAAAGGATGGAATTTTCATTGGCCCTCAGCTTCGTCAGCTGCTGCATGGCACTCATCTTTTTGCATCTTTTAAACCTGATGAGCTGAGGGTGTGGGTCTTACTCAAGAGAACATGCAAGAACTTCCTGGGTAGCCATCAGCCATCATGGTGATGGCTATGCGAATACGATCCAAGAGCTGTGTGCGTGTGTGTGTCATTGGGGCTTTACGACGCACTCAGCTGCTGAGGCTATATGGCGTCGCCTGCCTGCCACCCTGGCAGGAAGGGCGGGCGCCGTGGGGAGTCGAGCCCCGTACCTCTGGTTTCCCAGACGTGCAGTGGTTAACGCATCTGCGTTAACCGCACCACCTAGTCCCCGATCCAAGAGCTGCTTGACGACCTCCACCTACTTGGCTGACACGTGTCTCTCAAGATTTATATCATGCACTTGCATCTGGTTTTTTCTCCATCGAACCTCGGTGATGGCAATGCAGAGCAGGGAGGGCATTCCTTCCAAGACCTTGCACTGATGGAGAAAGGGCACCGTGGGAAAATGTGCACCCGTCTGATGTCGGACTTGCATTCGAGTCTCGTACGGGGAAGCACAGGTGTGCACATACGGACATCGCGAGAAAAGTGTGTTCTATGCATTTATGTGTATGCGTGCAATATACCATCATCATACATCATGTATGTATGATGCGAAATATTGCAGTCTCTAACATCCATAACTATTACTGCAGGGTTTTTACCGCGGCATTAACAAAGCATTGGCAACACCTAGACTGGCCGGTGCCCGACGTACAAGCGGGATGTCCTTATTATCATTCTCTTACCATTACAACAAAAACGTGAATTATGTTTCAGAGTGTTACTAAGCACCAGCGATCGCTGTATTCGTTGCATGGAATGAGAAGATTTTTATCAACAGAATAATGGCCATTCAAGTTACATGATTCTCCAGTCCCTAGCTAACGTTGTGGCATTTCATGCTCGGCACTGCTGGTATGCGCGTTCAGTTTTTTGGTGTAGACCACTCGTCAAGCCAAGCCCAAATTAGCGTCACTAATTAACGTGACGTGACTTTTGCTGCAGACCAATCGTCAAGCCAAGCCCAAATTAAGAGCATGGCAACTTTACGTAAGTTGCTCAGCGCATTTGCGAGGAATATTGTTCACATAGATAAGACAGTGGTAATAGCCTTATCACTCGGAGAAAACCAGGAGAGTGCAGTTGTAGATGGGTTGATGTTTCGGCAACATGCCTTTATCGAAGTAATAGCAGCTTCATTAACAAGCTGTTCTGCTACATGCTGCACAGGATCAATAGTGCACCCGAAGACAAAGGATCTGGTGTCGTTGTCATAGATAAAAGGCATTATACGAGAAAAAACTAAAATAAGATTTGAATGACACCTCCACTTACAAAAACGTCTAGAAAGACATGACGAGCAAAGTAAAAAACCGGTTTAAGGCGTAGTTATTAGCGTATACCAGAGCGGCAGCATAGCAAAAAATCGGCGCAGACACATGGTTCCGGACCAGCTCAGATCAGGCCAGGTGCAAGTCAACCTAAAAGTTTTCAGGAATGGCATCCCTTTGCTGCGAGTTGTGAGCGGAACGAGTCATCCTGCTAAGCTGCAAGTCCTGCAGCGTTATTTATGTCATATGACGCAAGAAATATCGGTGGTAGTCTATGTCGGGGAAACGGGGTAGGAGGAGGAGGGGGAGGGGGGGGGGGAAGGGTAGTTACGATAAGTAGGGCAGGTGCGGTAAGCGTGCAAAAGTACCTTTCCTCCATTCGATCGACAAATCTCATTGTTGTCCTGCCGCAGATATTTCCTCCCACTTGACAATCACTCAGACCATGCTTGCAGCTGCTGCTAAAGCCGTTCCTGCCAAGATCATCATGATGAAAGACTGTGACAAACCTTGGATCAATGCTGCACTGAAGAAAGAGATGAGGACAAGTTACAGACTTTTTAGACTGGCTCAGAGATATAAGACTGATGATGGATGACCACTGGGACCGCTGAAGACAACACAGAAATCGGACCACACACATGAACAAACGGCTTGAGAACAACCACTCGTAACATCAAGTAAACACCCTCTTGCATGCAAAGCTAAGCCCACACGAGTACCATTGCGTTTTTAGGCAAATAATAAGACGGATACAATCGAAGACAGTGCCGCCGCTCGTAGGACCAGATGCAATACCATTGACAAAAGACTTAGATAAAGCTATCCTACCAGAGGACTTTTTTGCCAGACATCTCGTAACTGACGACCTACCTGTCCCCGAGACAGCCTCGCGGATCCACCACCCACGTTAGATGGCATTAACATTGCAGGGGACGAAGTGCTGAACGCACTCAACTCTTTTAATCCAAACATTTCATGCACCCATGGATATCTCGCATGAAAATATTGAAAATGACCGTAAATTTTGATACCTTACCCACTAAAAACTTAACCATACCACTAAGCCAAGGCGTTTTTCCTTCCACCTGGAAAGAAGCAAAAGGTTTATCTCATTTCTAAAAAAGGGTCAAGCTCGGATTCTGCCTACAGACCAGTCACTTTACTTCCTTGTGTGCCAAAAACTCTTGAAAGAATTCTCTTTAACAGTATGTACCAACACCTAATTGAGAATGGGTCGCTTTCTGAGAAACAATGTGGATGTAGTCCGCCACAAAACACACAGATCCAGCTTGCATATTTAATTAGCGATCTTTATGCACCTTTAAGCCCAGGCAATGAATTTGCAGTCATCTACTTGGACATCAGTAAATACTTTGGCAACATATGACATAAGGACCCCTCCTCAAGTGCAAGAACTGCTGGGGCTTGTCGGGGCCCCTCCCAAATTGGTTGAATCTTATCTCTCAGCGCGCAAGCACATGGTTAAGGTGCGCAGCAATTTGAGCACCCCTGGGACAATGCGCACTGGATGCCCGCAGAAGTCGATTCTGCTGCCGCTCCTTATGTTCAACGACCTAGCCGACAAGACTGACAATGACACATTGTTCTTTGCCAACAATACCTCACCATACACACCACACTCACACGACCTAACGGTCACACAGCCGTCACTCCTACACAACTTACACAGCAAACAAGAGTTTGGTAAAGACTGGCTCACCCCCTTCAACGCCACGAAAATAATTTAATTAACATTTACCGAACAGAAACGTCGAGTACTGTGAGCACGGCTGGTGGATTCAGTGCACGCTCGGGCTGAGTTCGCTGATACCTGTTGTATGTGTATTTGCTTGTGTGCACTTGTGTATTGCATGATTCCCTCTCCTCTTACCCTCGCACCAATGCTTTCAGTCTGCCAATGATAGCTGCGACAACTATCCCACTGCTATATATATATATATATATATATATATATATATATATATATACATACATATATATATGCATACATATATATATATATATATATATATATATATATATATATATATATATATATATATATTTAGCCAACAGCATCACAATCCGAGCAATGCATGCCGCCGTAATAGCGTACAATTCTACCATCTCTACCAGTAACAGACCAGCAGACAGGACGGCCACACAGTGACGCCGCCCAGGCGCACAAATCCGTAACCTGACATGCGGGGCCAGTAGGTCAGGGTCCAGCAGTGCAGCCACGCTCCCAGGCGATCACAGACCAGCAGTGCAGCCCCATCCCCAGGCGATCACAGACCAGCAGTGCAGCCCCATCCCCGGTGGAACACAGACCAGCAGTGCAGCCCCATCCCCGGTAGATCACAGACCAGCAGTGCAGCCACATTCCCAGGAGATCCGCACGCACGCAGTCCAGCCAGCGGCAGGCGATGATCCCGCAGACGACACGGCAGACAAAGCCAGATCGAACAGCAGCGATCTTTTCCAGGTGCCGCGGACAACATCACTGACGTGCCCTCCCAGCCGAAAGAGCAATATACCCGCGGCACGTCGTGGCAGAAGGCCGCTAATTGCCTGTGTTGCTGCCGCGTTCGGGCTCTCACGACGTGCCGGGATGTCCCGAACAAAAATATTGAAAGCCAAGGCTGTCGTTATTGACACAGACATCCTGGAGGCTGCTGGGTGACGGCGAGCACTGCTGGAGTTTGGACTAAAAATGCAATATGGTTGTACGATGGTCCGAAATTTGCAGGCGAACGAGCCTGTGGCTAAAAGCCATGACTTCTGAGAAGTGAATGCTGCAGGAGATTGGATCAGGACATTTGCTTCGCAGCAAGAATGAGAAGGATTTTTTACGGTGCACAGACACAATGAACATAGATGCAGCCTGCGGTAGCCAGGGTATGCAGATGTGCTATTTTATAGAGGATTCCAGGCATCACGAAAGCCACTCTGCCAGCAGAAGAAAGGAGCACTGCACCTGATGAACGATGTGTTATGAGAAGTTCGCGTTTACAGTTGCAGGAAGTGCTGAGTCAAGCTCAGCTGTATGTTTGTACTGAGAAGACTACATGCGCCTTTCACCAGTGACGAGATGGAGAAAGCGACGCATGTGACCGATTTCGACTTTTGTCTTGTGACCATGTAACGGAAGCCCCTTTGTGTAGAGGTGCTTATCAATGCCCATCAATGAACAGGTGTCTATCAATGCAGCGAATCTTGTTCATGCTTATGTTTCGCACAAAATCGATGTATTATAAGAAGGCACACCAGGTGAAATGCCCATCTTCATAGAAACGGCTTCGCCCACGACTCCAGCAACGACCAACAATCATCTCATTCCTTCACATACGAATGGAGTCGTGCATGTGGAAAGTTTATCCGACCTTTTCAACAAATGTCACGTCTGCACAGTGCATGGACCGCGCGGATCTCGAGCTACTGCTCCTCAAAGGAACACCATGGCTTTCCCCGAGAACCCGCGCGATATAGTGCGATATCGCGCGCCGCCCCGGCCGCGGCTGCCAGAGCCGACCCGCCACACCGGCACGTGAGTCAGTACACCGGAGCGGCCCCGGCCAGGCAGCAGCCAGGCAGCAGGCAGCAGGCAGCAGCCAAGCAGCAGGCAGGCAGCCAGGCAGCTCGGCGATCGGCGGACATCGCTGCTGGCCGAGAGGCGGCATCCAACCGGCCGAGAGGCGGCGTCCACCGCCCGAGAGGCGTCATCCAGCCGGTCGAGAGGCGGCGCCCAACCGCCCGAGAGGCGTCATCCAGCCGGTCGAGAGGCGGCATCCAACCGGCCAAACACACCACGCAACGATCACACGTTTCGAGAAGGGGTGAGCTCCCAGCAATCGCAGTCAACATGGGAGCTGATGCTCGCAGCAGCCAGCGCGAACGCGGCAGTCATCCTGAGGAGGTGTCCGCGGCTGCTTGGAGCCGGCACTGAGCTCGGGCGAGACGGGCACCAACACACGTCACGTCCACGCGGCGGGCCGAAGCTCGCTGAGCAGCGAGCGCACGGTAGGTGCGCGTCACATTTCATATGAGGTACGGAATCAAGGATGATCAAACCAGGATCGAGTGTCAGGGGACCGGTGTAGTCGGTAACATTCGCTGCAGGATGGTTTCAAACTAGGTTTAGAACTATGTAAAAACGATAGCTGTGTTATAAATCGCAAAAGTAGGTACGAATATAAGCGCATCTGTAGCACTTCCATTGGCTATTGGAGACGTGGAGGCCGAGTGGTAAGCGCCTTCAACTTCCACGTGGGGGCCTGGGTTCGAATCCCGGCTGTACCATGACCCTGAGCGCTGCTGGCGCTTCGTAAAAGTGAGCGTGATGATAGCGTCGCGCTCCTTTTTCAACAAGCGTTACCATTTCTACAATATGTTCCATATAAGTTGATCAGCGATCATTATTTCGCTTGCCTGGCGTGGTGGAGCGTGCCCACCCGTATGTAAGCGGTCCGGGGAGCGAGAGAATCGCTCTACACGGTCCAAGTCAGCCTGTAGAGAATGCCTGATCGTGGCTCCGCTCGCTCCCCCCCCCCCCCCCCCCACCCTTACCAGATATGGATTTCGACCCTTAATGCTTTTTGCGACGTTTCACCTACGTGTGTGCCTCGAAGGTGCCCCCACTACGTGTTTGAAAACACATGTCGAAGATTGAGCTTGTCACCATGAAACTGGCAAATCCACCAGTGGACAACATTTTCGGAGACAAGTTCGGGCAAACGGCAAACTCAGCCATTGGCCCCAGCGTTATCACCATCCCATCGCAGTCCAGCCCAGTCGTGCTCGTTCAGTAGGTCCAGGGCTCGGCCTGACCGAGAGATGACACGTGTCATATGGCGTCGCCTGGTTAAGAGGTTACAACCACCTGTTCATCAATCTTTGTGTCCGCATTGCGAGCGGTACAAGCCTTATCATTTCTCCCATCGAAGCACAGACTCGTGAGACCTGACTCACAAGCCTGTAGGATGTCTGCAGCGTTCTCCCGCGCTATTTCTGTTCTCGTGCGATCCCTGGCTCGCCGAATCTTGTAATCTTCCAGGACCTCACTCTTTTCAGCCACTATAGCTCGGTCAATATCAGCTTGGAGTCCGTTCATAATGAACGCAGCAGCTTGATCTGACACACCATAACGTTCGCAACCATCGCTGTCTGTTTGGAGCCTCTACGTCTCTGTGGTCGGCAACCCATTCGTCATCCGGCGTGCAAATCTCGTCATATCTGTTCTCACCTCATCTCTCCCCCTTCAGAACTGGAGAGATTGCAACTGGGTAAGCCATCACCGGCAGCACTGGGTCCAACAATAGGAGCAGAACACCGACTTCGAGCCTCAGTGTGCCTCTAGAGGTCCCGGAATTTTCCATGCCACATAGCCCCATCGTCGCTTTCTGATTCTCAGGATTTTGACAACCCCAGGATGTCATCGGTCACGAGACAAGAGGTTAACATGACGTAGAATTAGGAAAAATGGCCCTTGCCATTGGTTGCCGCTGCATTTTTTTCGATCCTATGGCTTGATTTTGCGACAGCGAGGAGTTGGCAGATGCCAGCAGGCAGATGTCGTCGGTGAAACATCTCAGCTGATGGCAAGGTAGAAGTGTGGCTCACTCGCTATGCCCCCATAGGCACAAGGTGGTTGAAAATTGTTACTGTACCTCACCATTTTCAACCGGGTTGGCGCCTTTGGCTTATTTACAATTTGCGCATACTATTATGCACAGAAACCCATACATGGGTATTAAAAACAATCGGTACTTAAGGCACGTAAGACGACGGAACTGGAAACCTTTCTGTCAAAATAGCTGTTTGCCGACGTCGACGCCAGATATCCAATTTCCCACTTTGAGAGTTATGGGTATACAGATAAAAACCTGCCGAAGGTGTTTGGATGGTTATTTATTTGCACAACAGGGGGCCGGCCATCCGTAACAGCGTCACTCACACCGACGGGACGAGGGCGGCCACACTGCCGGCGTCCGCGTCTGGTCTCGGAAACAGCTGGTAAGACTGAAAATAGGAGCGCCGCCAAATCTGATGCAGTTGGCAACCCTCCACTGCCCGAGATTTTGTATCGGGATATATCGGGTAACTCGGATCAGACACTGTTTCGTCTGACTTGCCGGGTGATTTAGGGTCAAATGGAGACATTACTTGTAGGCCGTTCTCAATTGTTCGCCTGCAGTCGCTGTGTACACGCTCACTTGATGAAATATGCAGCTCGAAAGCTTCTGTTTGCTTCTAGCGCAAATGCACGCATGCAGGACTAGCAGGCATTATAAACCATTAATCATTGCTCTATACTTTCCCTTGGAACGCGATGGTGTTTCGTCATAATGTGCCGTTGTAAACAACATGAAATTAGGTGCTCCTTGCCGTTCTGGCAATTTTTCGTCTGACGCCCGGGCCCTGCATTTGCGGAACCTCCACGCATCCGTTTGTATGCGCATCGTGTTTCCAGACAGCGTGGTATGCTGAATTGCGTCCCAGGGATGCGTATCCAATTTGCCGCAAAAGGATTTCTACAGCAGGAACATGTATTAGCGTACTTCGTAATGTCAAGCGCGTTGCGGAGTGCCTGTCTCGGAAGACCATTGGTTGGTCTGACTAGCTGAGGCTTAATATTTATAATCATAATATTTCATGGGCACTTAGCCATTCGTTTGCTCTTCTTTCGCAGGTATATGTCATTTAGAAGCGAAATTGCTGAACAGTGCTTACTTTTCTGACCATCCTCGCTCGAGACGCGAGTAAAAAGAGCATTGGGTTCGGGATCAAAACGAAAGCGCTGTATATTTCAAGGACGGTGATGGTTCACGTTGAGTAGAAAATTGAGGTGATACCTGTAATCACAAACATAGCAGCCCAAAAGGAGCTTCGCATTGTCACGCTAGGTCCATGCAAACCCGCTGATGTAGGGATTTCCCGAAGTTCAATTAAGGCCACTCGGTCGGCGGCTCGGCTCCTTCTTAGGAAAAGCTTGCAACTGCCTAACATGTTCCAAGAATTAAGCAAGCCGCATCCATATCCTGATGGGACGTGACATTTGCATGCATCAGCAAAGCGCTAATCCACAAGTGAGAATCGAACACACCCACCCGACACGATCCGTCTGTTTGCGGCAGTGCAGCGGCGGCTCGAGGGCGGAGGCTGGCTCCGCCGGGCTCCACACCTCCCGTCCCTGAGCCCTCTGGTCCGGGCCCGCCCCCCAGCTTAGCCCGGCAGACGCCACGGCAGCAGCCGGTCCGCGCGCCTTCACGACAGGCTCAGATGCATCGCGTCCGCGTCCTGAGGCTTATCACACGGCCGATCTGCTACGGGCCACTATGCTGGCGTATGTCCGTATGTCCAGGCCGATGCCATCATCCGCTGCAGCCATTGGCTGTCCACGATCGTGAACAGCAGATAGCTCCCAGCACGCGGCGGCGCGCGGCGCTGGCGCCGGTGGCGAATCCCGTTTTTTTCTCTCGTTTCTTCTAGAGAATGGGAAAAGTTGAGTATAAAATTGCTTGAAAGCTGTCCACAAATGTCATCCCTCATCATCCTGTGCATCTCGCCGCTGTGATATCATTGGTTTGGGAAATACTTCGGGGTTTGTCATGGACACTGAGGACCGTCATTACTTTCGTCGATGCCTGAGCTGTGTTGCGGCTCTGTTTCAATACCAGCTGATCCGCCTGCCGGGTACGGCGCCGTGACCTTACCTGTACATCTTGATCCTGTCGCGCGCGGGGGGCGCCGCTTCGGCGGTCTCCCCGGACCTGCAGCGGTCGGCGCGGTCCCTGACCGCCTCCAGCAGCCAGCTGCACGCGCCGGTCACATTCAGGGTCACAGAGATGATCACCAGCCAACAGAGGTCAACCGCCTGCGGGCCGGCCATGGTCGTCGGTCCGAGCAGCGGTCACCATCGACAGCGAGGCGCGCCGGTCGCCGCGTCTCGGCGGCAGGAGCACCACTCACACGCAGCGCGAGAGCGACCCCGCACCACCACCCAGCGCCTGGCAGCGAGTGAGCAGCGCTGGCGTGCGGTGGCCGG
Organism: Pollicipes pollicipes; assembly: GCF_011947565.3. Lineage (NCBI taxonomy): Eukaryota > Metazoa > Arthropoda > Thecostraca > Pollicipedomorpha > Pollicipedidae > Pollicipes > Pollicipes pollicipes. The sequence goes on from NW_023596818.1 coordinate 8,417,242, forward strand.
GGCCGAGCAAGCGCGCTGATTGGTGCCCGGCCACCGGACCACCCGCTGATTGGTGGGGCGGCAGCGCGCTTTGCGAATTGATAAAGACGGGGAACCCCGGGCTGAGTTTCCTTCTTTGGCGACGCAGCACTTATTTGCAGGGACATGGGAGCAGGAAAAAGCCTTCTGCGACAGCGATAAGGCCACTGGCCAGGAACCCCTCGACCACTTATGCAACCAATCGTGTTTGTGCAAGTCCGGGGCCGCCTGCATCCATCCTTTTGCTATGGACTGCAGTCCCCGTACTGCGTAAACAGCAATCAGGCGCGTTGTTTAGCTCCTGCGGAAATTCAGCAGTTGCTGTTGCAGCTGACGGCGTTGTCAAACTTTGCGCGTCGATCATTCACGCCCCACTACAGGGACGTCACTTCTCACGTCATGTTATCAATGTCAAAGACGAAAAATCGGCTTGCGGTACGCTTAAGTTGGTCGTCATTTGTTGATTGTGCCCCCCCCCCCCCCCCCCGCTCAACTGTGAAATCCTGTATGCGCCCCCGCGTAACAATATGTCAGGTTCGTAAGTAAGTATACTAAAAAGCGAGCTCATTTTGCAAAACTACGCCCTTGTCAATCATTCATGGCACGCACAGAGTGAAGAGATGCGATGTTTTATTTTAAGCCCTTTGTGCCTCACTGGCACCAATAAAAGGTGTCAAAAGCACCATTATTAAAAAAACAAACTACGGAAGAGAAAAACAGGCTAAATGCAGCTGCAACGATAAGCGGCCGAAGCTGTAAAACATGAGTATATGAATTTAAAAGAGCATTATGTTGTGCCGCGACCATCATAGCAGAGCAAAACATGGATTGCTGGATTGAATTATGTGCACTGATGTTGCCTTTCATCTACCTTGCTTTGTAAGGCAGTGGATGAATATGGCTAAATGCACCAATAGTTGTGCTGGTTGATGCACTTGCACTTGAGACGAATGTGGATGCTGGAAACTGTGTCAGATGTTTACCAAGATGTTCACAATGTTTCACTCAAAATGCGGTGGCTGGTTTTTCAAATATTGCACAGCAGTTGCAGAACAACATCTGTACTCGACGTTGGAACGGCCGATCAAATACAGCAATCAGAGGTTGTCATTCAACATCAACATGAACCATTATTGGCCTCCAGGCAGTAAATTAATACCATATTTTGTTTTTTAAGTCTTAAGTCCCATTGGCGCCAATAAAATGCGAAATGCTTACTTCTGCCCTGTGTTTTTGTTAAACTCTGCAGGTGAAAAATTGGGGAGGTCCGGGTGAAATCATTACGAACAGCATACATTCAGCGACATGAGTGTTGCAATTCAAAACATCACTAGGCTATGCTCTTGCCATCATGGCACACCTAAAAACAGTTTACTGAATTGAGTAAAGGAACTCATTTTGCCCCTCTAACCACTTTTCTTTGCCAGTCCAGTATGTCGTATGACTCATTACACTAAAAATTGTGGTGCGTGATTGCCACTGCCCTTCAGTCATGCTTACAGAGACTGGAAATCGCGTAGGATATTCAATAATATTTTCACAATGTCCCAATTAACATGTGATCACTACTTAAACAAAATCTTGCATACCACTAGCGGAACATCTGCACCCCATGTTGAAACAGTTGGAAAAAAACAGCTGTTCGAAACTTGTTATTCGACATCAACATCAAACAATGATAGCATTCAAACAGCAAACTAATGCTACTAAATAACTAAATAAAAAATATGTTTTTAACGTCTTATACCTCACTGGTACCAATCAAATATCTATTTTCATTAAGTCTGCTGGCGGTTTTGTGAAATTCTGCAGGCAAAAAAAAAATGACAGAACTGGACAGGTTCAACTGCAAAATCAACAAAAGCAGACATTCTGCACCATGGAGGTAACATTATGCTGTGCTTTGGCCATCATGGCACACCTAAAAATAGTGTGCTGGACCGCTCTACTAACTATTTCGTGCAGGCCATCCCAAAATCACCCAGGCATGCATGATGCCATACAGACGTCACGGAAATACTGCCATCTCATCCGCCACGTGGTGCTCAGGACCAATATGAACACAATCGTTGAGTTATTCGTGCCTGGCGTAGATTAGCACGATTTCTGGCACCCCCGAAGTTTATTTGACAATTAAGCCATGTTATGCATGCAGCGCAAGTTTTACAATCGAAGGACGTTTTGCGCTACACAGTACGGGAAGTTGGACGCTGATGCCATTCATGACGGAGGCAAGGCTGGGAATCAAATTACTTAAGAATGCCGTCATAGCCGAACATGTAAATGCAAGTAAACAACACAAAATCCGGATAAATATGCAATAGCCCCACGAGAAAGGGCCAAAAGACGCGTACATAGCGATACTTGGGTTCTGCCAATAACGCACCTATACCACGACACCTCTCGAGGAGCTGAAGAAGTACAAGTAAATTGGTCTTTCCGCTGCGATCGGAATTTCGCACAACCAGTCTAGCAGCCCCTCTATGACGTTATGCAAATAATCTATTACGCGATGAAATAACGATGTATTGACAAGCACGCTTCCCCAATGGTGAAACTGTGCTGTCTTGAGCCGTTCTTGCATTTTAAAGCGTACCAACGGTTACAAATAAGCTTATTTCATGCCATCTGATGCATGCCTAAATATCTTCAAATATAAGACTTTCCCTTTAGAAAACGACCTATGGCTGTTGCCTTTGACCAGCTGATTGAGCCTATCGTAATTATCACGCCGCAGTTGAGCAAACCAGTCATCGTATGTTGAGTGCAACATCGTGAACATCTTAGTAAATCCATTACACAATTTCCAATTTCCCCACACGTGGCTCAATTGTATTTGTAATCGTCCAGCGCTATTTTTGGTGCAATGAGCCATGCTGGCACTGTGTACCTACAAAACAGAATGGACAGCATAGCAAAATAATCAGTTTACTTAAGTGAGCAAACCATTTCAAAGCTTGCCACGATAGCAGGAGTGAGTTCATGGTGATCTGGCAAATTAGGTAGTGAGTTAATGTGAGGTAAAGCTGACTTGCTCAGGACGGAAATATTTCGTGGCATAGTAGAGCCAAATATGTTTCGTTATATTGCATAGTGCTTCCACCTGATATGATTGCGGAGCTAACCACACCAACATGCATATTCCATTTGCATGTTGGTGTGGTATGAATGATATAAGAAGGAGTCCTCTTTTGTACAGCGCGCGGAGGAAACATTCAGAGATTCAGAGAAATGAATATATTTGGCCCAGGGCATTGGCGAAACACGCGCGTCACCAGATTAGGTGATATGTCACTGGTGTATACCTGCTTCATAAACGCAAATTGGCACGAAATGGGCGTCAACGAAGACAATGTTTTCCAAAGCCAAAGTACCCTTTGAACAGAATCGCTGTGTTTAAAGCTATAGGGAAAGATCAAAGCCACAGCGTAACAGTTCGTTAAATTTATGTGAGAATTGTTTCATATTCGGGTATCTTTTTCCCTAAGTAGAGGGCTTCAGGTTCTCTTGTTATTCATCGCATAAGCATTTTCGCAAATTGGTGTGCTGAGGATATCGCATTACGCGTCTGTTATAAAAATGCAGATAAATATAATCTACGACTCTTATAGTGGTGATCTTCATGACGTTTTCAAAACCACGGCACATGCCAGTGCCTCGGTGGTTAAAACAGTGTGGGACAGGCATTTCAAGCAGGAAGAAAGCATTTAGACGTGTTGAATTATCGTCTACCGCGGAGAACCCGATTCTTTTCAAGCAAGCTCGAGCTCGGTCGATGCGGATTGGACGCGAGGCTAAGCGCTGTTTATGACGCGACTACGCGACAAGTATCAGCCGTTTTAAGCAATGGACGCAGGTATGGAGACGCGTCTAAAGCAACTCTTGGAAACGCCCAACCACTCCTATACCCGTGACTAACCATAGGCAGCTCCCCAGTTACCTACACAATACAAGCGGCTGACGAGAATGGCCGGGCGTTGTCAGAGTGGGGGGGGGGGGGAGGGGTCTGGGCCCCCATGATCTAAGGCTTCTCCGGCGTAAGGAGCAGTGTTAGTACCGTCCGGTGGACTTTGGCTCGGGAAACCACGAGCCATATAGTGCCAAATTTGTGATGGAAGAGTTGAGAGCAGTGTTGCACTAGCACATGGAGTGTTGCATCAGGACCAGATGGTATCGTAAGTTAGATGCTGAGGCGCCCCAGCTGTGCCTCGCTGGGTACTTGCTATTTAATTATATGGGAGACTGATACGCTTCTGGTCCAATGGAGGGAAACGGTAGTCGTGGCTATTCTGAAGGCTGGCAAAGATGGTATAGTTATCCTCAACTACCGTGCCATTTCGCTGAATTCCTACCCTTGCAAACTCTTTGATAAGCTGATAAATACCGGACATAGGTGTTGGGTACTGAGGCGTAGGGTCATTTTTTAGAGACTGACAACTTGCTTTCTAACTCCCATTGTGGTTTTAAAAAATGGAAGTACACTAGATCACTTAGTTGTGCCAGACACTGCGATCAGCAACTTATGTAAAAGCGGTCAACATGCTTTACCGGTCGTCTTTGACATAGACGGTTTTGACTCCACCTGCACTGTGGCATTCTCATGAAGTTGCGCAGGTATGGTGTACGGCGCCACATGAATTGGTTTATGTGTAAATTCTTGCGTAATCGGTATTTTCGGGTGAGAGTAGGGAGCGCTGTCTCTGACAGCTTCCCTGCAGTACATGAAATGCCTCAGGAAGGCATCGTAAGTGCGCCGTTGTTTGCTATTCCAGTAAACGACTCGGTCATGCACGACCCGCAAATGTGGGTCGCTTCTCCAGCGATTTCTTCGAAAGAGAGAGAGAGAGAGAGAGAGAGAGAGAGAGAGAGAGAGAGAGAGAGAGAGAGAGAGAGAGAGAGAGAGAGGAGAGAGAGAGAGAGAGAGAGAGAGAGAGAGAGAGAGAGAGAGAGAGAGAGAGAGAGAGAGAGAGAGAGAGAGAGGAGAGAGAGAGAGAGAGAGAGAGAGAGGAGAGAGAGAGAGAGAGAGAGAGAGAGAGAGAGAGAGAGAGAGAGAGAGAGAGAGAGAGAGAGAGAGAGAGAGAGAGAGAGAGAGAGAGGAGAGAGAGAGAGGAGAGAGAGAGAGAGAGAGATGATTGAGGGGGTTATGGTTCCTCCTGATTTGCACCCCGGTAGAGCTATGCCCCCTCAACGTTAGCATGGCGTCTGTCGTCGCTGGCCCTCCATGAAAAGGTGCACGGCGACGCGCGTCGCATTCGCATTTCCTATTCTAAAAAGGCATGCCAAAACGCATAACCAACTGATGCCCATCTAGAGCACTCACAAAAATCACTTGCAATTTTGCATCACAAATCTGCGGCAGAAACCAGAAAGCCCGGCTGTACGCCCTGGGGTGCACCACCATGCAGCGCCGGGCTACATCCACGCTTCCCAGAAAGCATCTCGTCTCATAGTGTGGGGTGTCGTTGGGCGTCCGTCACGACCGCCGCCTGCGCGTCACGGCCGCCGTCTGCGCGTCACGGCCGCCGCCGGCGACTGTCACGAATCCCGTCACACGCCGCAATCGCCGGCGTCACGACTGGTGACGGGCGGTCCGTCACCTCCGTGCTGCGGCGGCGGCTCGGTGGGCCGGCGTTACAGACAGCGGCCCATATCAGTGGCGGGGCGGGTCATGCGACCTGCCGAAGGTCAAGGCGGCCGTGGCATCTTTGGGAGAGTTTGAGAACTTACGCAACACAAACAGCGACACATGACACAGGAGTGATTGCGAAACAGCGCAGCAGCAGCAGTCTGTCTGTGAGCAGCAGCAGCAGTCTGTGAGTCTCTTCTGAAGCCCGATACCTAAATGGTCGGCCACAAAAGCTGCAATATCCGTCGCCGTCGCTTCGCATCGGCCTAGCGTGGGCCGGCGCCCACCCTGGACCCAGCGGAACAACAGCCACCTCCATCAGCTGATTCCCGGAGCCCGGCGGGGTCCGTTCGTTGGGCACCGTTGGTCTAAGTCCGCGTCGTTACCGGTGAATGACCAGGGCGGTGAGCGGCGCCCCTTAGCAGCCATGGTTCGGAGGCATTACTGGGAGGTTTCCAATAGCGTGTCGCCGGCCAGCTTCGAGCCGGGAACTTCACTCATGTGCCTGGTTTTAAATTGTTGAAAACGATCACTTGCAGTTACGACTTCCCGTTTTTTGTCCGTATGATTGTTTCTAATTGTTATTGCTCATGCAAACAGCAGGTTTCCATGACACAGGCCATAGATGTTGAACTGCACTCGATTCGAAGAACAAATACAAACACGCCAGTTTGCACAGCCGCAGGATCCTTTGTTCGAGTGTGAAGTGTTTTAGGCACCTACTCAACCGACACTCAACCTCAAGGGAAGTAAGATTGAAATTAACTTGCAGTGCGGTATATACAGTGCATATGCAGGCAATTAATCGTTTAAAAAGCGTCTGCTTGATGGCCGCGAATCACAATAGCAGAATGTGGCTTCGGCGATGACAGGAATCACTTAAATGATCAACTGCCATTGTGTTAAGGCCGTTGTCCCAGCGCGTGGACAACAAGGTGAGGAAACCAGCAGGTCGCTGCTTGCAGCACGACACAAATGCTCTGAGCCAGTGGTGTGCGCCCGCGGGAAGGCAGCATCCGCCTTCTCCTCGTAGGCGGAGCCGAGATTCGCGACGCTCATCCGTCGCATGACGCTCGACGCTCATCCGTCGTCGCCACGATAGCGCGTCCAGCCGCTCCAGCTCCCGCGGCACTGCTGCCATCTACAAGGCATTATAGCAACTGTAAGACCATCTACCGAGTGGACCGCAAACACGTGAAGACACCAGCAGCGGCCCGCTTCGGAAGGGTTGACAGCCGGACCCAGATTAAGATCAGAATGGCCGTCAGTGATCAATATGCGGATCGATACATTATACTGTTACTAAGAGTTGCTTTCTAATCAACATCACGTGCGAAGAAAATTGGGGTACTCAGTGTGCACAGCAAAGCTGTGCGAAGGCATTTTAGTTAACACTCGCGCGGGTGGCCGGCTAGGCACCCTTCGCTCGGGTAGAAGGGTCAAGTTGACCAGGATCAGGTCATGGGCACCAGGGTCCATCCCATACAGCAAGCTCTACAGAAATAACAAGTTGGTTTTTGACCTTGGCCTGATATTTATACCTAACCTCAGGTCAACGCTAATTGCTCATTCAATATTTTTGTTGCCTAAGAAAGCACTTCACTTCGCCTAGCACTCCGCTGTTGCATTAGATTGAACGATTCCCAGGAAATAGACTTCGCTGAAACCATGGCCTGACTTTGACCTGCCATAGGTCAGCGACGTTGCAAGGTAAATCTAAATGTTTGATGTTAAACGATCTGCTATTCCATTGTCTACAGCTATGCAAAATTTGGCGCGGCTGCGGCGCGCCGTTTGGAAACCATTTTGGAAAAATCTTTGGGGGGTCAATCTGATCCCCACCCGAGCGCGTGTTAAGTGCACGTCGTAGAAATATGATTCTACTGAGTGTATACGTGGTTGTTGCCACTACCAGTGGTGTAGCCTGAATTTTGCCCAGAATGCCTAATCGAGGCGACGGGACTCCTTTCACGTGAGGCCCCCCCCCCCATCCCGTCGTTCTAAAGGGGCCCTGCTTCTCTACTCGCGCGGCCTTTGCGAGCACGATACCCCATCTTGATACCTCGATGGCTGGTAGAATTTCTACAGCCGTCGTAGAGGACCAAAATATACTGAGGCCTTCGGGCTCGAGATCTCCGTTACCTCATTGGGGTTGGGGGCATGATTCCGAAAACATGCCCTTAGCCATACCACTGTCAGGCTGCACTCGCTATGCCGGAGTGCGGTCCGGCAGCGTCGGACGAACGAAGACGGGAGCACGTCGGCACCGTTTAAGACTGTGAGTTTGTCTCCCAATCCGGCGCGGTGGAAACGGGACCAGGCGAGGAGAACGGAGCTTTTTAAGCGCTGTACAGGCTCTCGACGGCCCTGTGAGCATAGTCGTAGCTTGCCCTGCATAGCTGGCCACTTTAAAGCGCCCAACCAAAGTTCCCCACACTAAGCCAATGTTTGTTCCTCGAGAATGGAACAGCAGTGGGCAGCAACACCGCGACTGAAGTCTTATCCGTGAATGAGATTGGATCGCCAGCATGCTCGGAAACCCACACTTTCGGGCGAATCCCAAGGCAAAGGGCGCCGAAGCACCTGCATGACACGAGACCGTCCCACAGCTGTGGCGCGGTACCAAGACCTTAACCAAATCCGTGTATTCGGTACGACATGCAAGACGCAGAGAAACGGCGGCCGAGCGTTACAAACTGGACTTCCCACGCGGGAGCCCTGCGGGTGTGGGCCGTTCAACGACAGATTGCACTGATACAAATCGCTCATGGGTCCGGTCGGAGTGGCGCTGGGGTCAGTTGTGAGCTGACCAGCCGTCATCCCCCCTCCCCGACGTGGGCCCTGAGCGCCGATGGCGGCGTCCGTGAACCACGCGCCCGCCTCTGCGCGAGGCGTGGCGGGGAGGCGACCGCGGCCAGCGGCGCCCCACACGCTCGCACATTTCGCACTGCCTGACGCGAAGCACGTGGCACCCGTCACTAACGCATGATTATGCAGAACAGTCCATAAATACATGAATACTACGTCAGCGAGAAGCGAGCGACCACGCGGTCTAAAACTGTCCCAGTCGCCGTACGTGACGTAAGGGACGCGACGCACGCGCGTGACAGAAGGGCCCGGCGCGTGCGGACGCACGGGGTGAGCCGCGGCAGACTCGTGATCGCACCACTGATGTGAAGTAGAGACCGCTGCTGCCGACCTATGTCCAGCGCCCGGGATGATCTGTAATGCGCTTTGGTTCGTCTCCGTTTGCATTCACGGGAATCTGACTGCTTGTGACGGAAGCAGATAGCTAGGCGTCATCTGAACCCTACTTCAAAAATTTCAAACTTTGGGAGCACCGAACATGTCCTGGCCAGTGGCCACCGGCAAAAATCGCATCGTATTATACAAACAACCAGATAATCTGCCGGCACAGGAGCGTTGAAAATGAATTCGTGCAATGGACTCACTGCCATCAAAATAAAGGGCGCGTCAGATCTGTGAAACCGAAGTAGGCTTGCAACGCGAAGTCAAAATATTGTTCAACGCATCGCCGGCATCCGTGATCGAGCCATGACGATACACGCGCATTACGCGGCGAGAAACCAGGACGAAGAACATCCACGCCTCATCTTATCAGGTACACAACATAAAGCACATTTCAGCGTAGTCGGCCACCGGAGCCGATCCCTCGTGGCGAGCACGTGCGATAGGACCCGCGTCTTTAAGCGCTGGCCACAGTCATCGACGCCGTTCATAAGTCCCGCCGTCAACCATCACGTGGAAGCAGCCAAGATCCACACGAGGGAAGTAGTCAGGCCGGCCCCCAGTGGCGGGAGGCCACCGCTGACGGTGGCGACAGTCCAACGCCGAAACAGGGGGCTCAGCGTCACAGAGTCCCTTCCCCCTGCCACGAGTCGACTCGTCCGGTCGTCTCGACACCAGCCAATGGCGCGGCCTCCGCCGGCCGCAGCGGCGGAGGACGGCGGTACCAGAGCCAAAGCCCGACCCCAGGGGCGGCCGTCGGCGCCGCTCCGTCGGCAGAGCGCCCCCCCCCCCCCCCTCCCCCCTCCCGAGTCAGCAGGGGGCGCCACCGAGCTCCGCGGCGCCGTTGGCGGACTCGGCCGCCGCCGCCGCCAGGATAGTCGCCGTCGGTCGGCGCGCTCAGTGGGCCCGGCGTCACAAGTCGGCGCGGCCGCCCAGGTTCACGGGGATGGCGGCCAGCTCGGTGCGCATGCAGAGGAACTCGCCGCACACACAGGCCAGGCTGAGACAGGCCAGCTGCACCAGCCACCAGGCGGCGCTGCTCGGCGCCCGGCCGCCGTGCAGCCAGCAGAAGAGCAGGTGGTAGCCCAGCGTGGTGCATGAGAAGTCGAGGCACAGCTTGGTCCGCTGCACCACCCACCAGAGCGACAGCGCGCTGTCGGCACGGCACGGGGTCAGGTCAGCAGAGCTGTGCCAACGCCGGATGATCACAGCATACACAACGCCACGCGTCAATTTCTAAGCGGCAGTGAGGCGCAGAATGATCGGATAGCTGCGTTGCACGCAAGTGTCTAAACGAATGCATAGAATGGTGGCAGTGAGCGGCACTGGACTACGACTAACAGATTCCAGAAGAAGCGCGAGACTAACAGATTCTGACGGAGCGAGGGCGAAGGATCATCACGTTGACCACAGTCGATCAATGTAGTCATCACGCGCACTCGCACGCAAACCACTGATTCGCCGTTTAGGAACGTTGGTGAGGACTGATGTCAAACCTCAGCAACCAGAGCAGATAGAGACTAATTGCACGACGTAGACGAACGTCCCATTTATAACTCACTAAAGGGTAAAAAACTACCTCTCCCTTGAGTATACCAGTAATCGATCGTAAGGCAGCCAGTAGCACGTTAGCCGAAGCCGACCTCGAAAATCAAACAATGCTGCAACCGACCTCGAAAACCAAACTCCGCGCCACAGCTGAGATATTGGTCCATAACCACTACACAGGCACAAAGACCCGTTTCTTTTTATCAACATCCAAAGTGCGGTTTTCAAAATACTTTCGCTGCAGTTGGAAAATTTTACATCGTTAAATTAACCCACATTGCAAACTACGAGGGCCAAGCCTAAGCAGACTTGTTTGCAGTCAGCTGTTTGTCAAGATGTTGTTTGTGCATTGGCAGGCAAATACTATGTCAATGAACCTGCACCTGTCCTTTTTCGAAGAAGGTGAACTTTCCAATGCACTGATTCAAGACATTGGTACTGGTTGCCAAAGGGAATGAGACTCCATCACTTGGTTTTGGGCACTATCTACATGCTAACCTCTGACAACATCTGTATTTGTTATCACCCTGCTTGTCCCCCATTGTGCGAGGGGTCCTGCTGGTTTGCAGCTATGAATCAAGGAATACCACAGTTCAACTGCAATTATTACACCCGCCACAATTGTTATAATTATCACATATGGTCTCATGGCAATGACTCTGGCACCCACAAAAGCATGATATGCCCTTCAAACCACACATCACATATACTGTCCGACATTAATGGCAGAAACAAACTGCCAGCATGACAGAGATGAGCCATTATCATGGAAGAAATAAGCCATCACCATAGCAGAAATAAGATATTATCACAGCAGAGGTAATCAATCATCTTGGCAGAGATAGGCCATTAGCATAGCATATATAAATGATGATATACAGGTTGGAAGCAAAACTAGTAACAAAACTAAGTGAAATATTACCTGAATCCTGCATTCAGCACAAATGCAATGGCAACCACCCTGCCATGGCCCTCAGATAGATTCAGAACCTGGGAACACAGGAACACCTGGTGAGCATGCAAAAATGGCAGTGATTTCACTTATCAAGAACCACTAAATGCTGCTAAGTAGCAACAGCTGAACACAAACATATTATTATGATGATGCAACACACCACCTGGGAGATAGCCTCTGGTTGAGCCAGAATACATGCTTGGGAGCATGCTTAGTAGCCACATGAGGATTTCAAAGGCTAAAATCCTCTACTCAAAAGCCAGGCTTATTGTTTTTGATCCTGAGATAGTAGGCTTGAAAGCTGCAAGGTGCACTGCTACACTAATACAAAGGCTATTCTATTTTTTGTAGATATCTACAGAATCAACACACACAGCATCATTTCATGCAACTTGTGAAGCTTGGAATCTAGACTTAACATCATAACAGTATAAGCTTGAACACATAATAACTTTGACAAAATATCATTATCCAAACTAATCCTCATAAACTGAGAGGACACAGGAGCCATTTGCCAGAATATTGTCAGCTTATTAATGTAATATGCAACCTAGATAGCTGCTAATGCACATATGTAGTTATTCTGCTTACACTTTTATAAACTATGCTGCTCTGGCAGGCATCATGCTGCAGAGGTCAAATCACAATTATCCAAAACACATTTTACCACAAGTTTCACTGACAAAAAGACTGACTGAAGTCACTTAATCTATAAAAAATGGACATCGTTATATTAAATGGTAAGATTATGGTGCAACGGTTAGACACACCATTCAGACTTAGAACATTAAGTATCCAACCAAATTGTCAGGGTCTATGAGCACTCAAATAAAAAACTGCTGGTTGAATGTTAACAAATCTTAAGTACCTGCTAACACTACCTACTGACACTACCCAAGAATCATAAAATTAGATGCAAAACCATTGTATCAATCACTGTAACAAAACCTTGCATCACACAACTTTCTCATAGACTCAAATGCACAATTGGAATAGATTTGACCAAGTTGTTTCTATTTTATGCAATTTCAACCCTTCACTCTAGCTATGACTGATATGGTAGGTTCAAGCTTTCAATTATGCATGGTGAAACTTTGATTAATCAGCTTTACAAGTAACACTGGAGCATCCCTAAAACTGAAAAAAACACACAACTCCAGGACATGTTATGCACATGGATGGGCAACAAGTTTGAAAACCAAACATAGCCAATTTTGACAATGGGGTTATGTGTTGATGACTCACCTCAAAGTTGAAAATGCTGTCAAGGGAAAGTAAGCCGCCAGTAAGCATGTTAAGGAAAACAAGGCAGACGCCCAACGTAACATAATACAATGCTTGCAAGCAAACAATTTGACTTATTATCAGCACAGGGTCCCACTTTGTATAGCGGAAATGGCCTCCCATACCCAACTAATATTCAACCTCTGAAATGAATCGCATTAACAGCACAGCCGCGCATGATATACAACACGCACAGATCGCGACAGTGCGTGAGGGATACGTGGAGAGCAATGAACTGGCCCCTCGTCGGCAGAGCGCCAGAAACGGCGCATGGTCTAAAAAACAGCCAATGAAGCAGACGCGCTCGTTCTCCAAAATTTGCATTTCGATTGCGTTGAAACGTACGCCAATGGATTCAGCACAATTGTAAGTGAGAGGTTGGCAGTATTGAGACCTGACCTTGCGTCAAGCACTCCAAAAACGCAAAGGGCAAATTTTACATACAAAAGCAAACAGCTAAGATATGGAAACCTATTGACTGCGCGTATACACCCTCCAAAACGGAGGGCGGTTACGCACCGGGCTTATACACCCTCCAAAATGGAGGGTGGCTACGCACCGGGCTTATACACCATCAAAAAATATTTCAGATGGTTGTGCGTGTCAAGCATACGCGGATCGCCAGTCTTAGAGGGAAGCAAGTGCAAATATGCAGAATCCCGTGCGAAAAGTCGGCTCTACGCGTGATAGGCATCAAACGATCACGAAATATGTTAATGGCAAATTTTGATGGCGAATTTTCGGCGGCTGCGCCCGCATTTCAAGTGGATGGATGCTCAGCGTGCTGGTCTCGCACGCGGTAAGCTCAGGCTCGAATCTCGACGACGGCCGATGTTAAGTGGGTGGCTTCATGGTCTATCGGTGTAGCTTGATGATGCCAATTTGCTTCAATTCTAGGCGGAGTGAATTCTCATTTGGGCTTTTCATACCGGACAGCAGCGCAGTTTCTAATGCAAGAGGGAGGGTTAAATATCAAGAGGACTCCCTTCCTCTACGAGAGGGAGTCCACACCCTACAGAGGTATTGAGCATGCCGTGAAGGTTGACCGTAAGTCTAAATGAAGCCAGCAACTTGAGTAAACATTAATTGAAAACGTGTAATGTGTATACATGATGTGTAAGGTAATATGTAAAATGCGCAAGCATTAGTGAAAAGTTAGGTGCTCACGACCCTTCCGGGCAATCGCTTAAAGGTCATTCCGTCCCAGCCCGGGTTGTCTACCAGCTGCCATTCTGGCGACGTGGATGCGGGTTCGCCTGATGGATTCTTCCGGAGGCCCTCACAGATGTACATCCTGCATTGATGCTCTCCCTGGCGCAAAAGGCCCTTTGGCGGCTTCTGGCCGGGGCATTTTACCCGGAATAGGCGCAAGAGCCCTCACTGGGGCAACAAGATCTCTGATAACCGCAGGTGATCCAATTACTGGCACAGAGACCCATGTTTGGCCAACAGACCCTTGCCTAAAACGGGGTGAAGGGCCCCACAAGGGCCCCGGGTCACCTCTGGCCGACTCAGGGACTTCTTCCGTCACAGGACCCGCTGTTGAACACTCTGGAAGCCTGACCGTCAAAAGACCACTCACTGTTGTAGGGACTCCGACCAACGCAAATCGCGGGCCTCGGTCTCGTTCCTGCTAGAGAAATAGGGCGCCAGGGCTCAGAACAACACCCAGCCAACTATTCGGTATAGTAATCTCCGGCCGAAATAGGTGCCCGCACTGTCCCAGGGGTCTAAACTTGGCGAAAGAGACATATTGGCTGACATTTGAGATCACAGCCATACGGGCCTGGATGACCTGCAGCCTTTCGACCCTTACGGCCATTCAGCCTTCCCATCGGCCCGTTTATCGTAAGTCTTGAAGGGCACATCGGTCCACCTTCAGGCACCCTCGTACACTCCCTGACCAACTCGGAGGCCCTTGTCAACACCGGACCTCCCGCTAGGAGCTGTGTGCCCCTGGCCGACACAGGGGCCCCTCATTGGCTCGGGGTGCACTGACCAATGCAAATCGCGGGTCCTGACCTTGTCCCTGCTTGGGAAATGGGTTACCAGGCCCAGGTCGGGGCCCAATCGGAGCAACGGGCCCTCTGGCTGGTATTTGAGGGTCCGACGCGCGCGCCCTCAATGATCTTTAGCCAGTCCTTCGGGTCTCATATCGGATTTACGGTGCTCCCATTTGAGATTTCGTCGTGGTCACATGAATGACACTTCAGGCTTAGAATCAATCGCTCTCTCCTCTCGGCAGTCCGACGTCAAGGGCAAACTGAGTTCGGGGGAGGGGCAAACAAGTGGAAAATAACAAAAGTATCCTCAAAACGTACGGTAACAAGCAGGGGCGGATCTAGAGAGGGGGCCACGGGGCGTGCACCCCCCCCCCCCCTTGGACTCCGAAGGGACCCACTTGCTCCGGGGGGCCGGTAGCCGGCCGAACAGATGCAGTTTTTTTAAAACACAAAACGCAACAAAACTGGGTATATTGGACTTTAAGGCCATCAAGAACAGCTGCAAGTGAAAGTGATGGGCCTATGAGAAGTCCCAAAAATTACTCAATTTTTTCAATAATTGGAAAAGTTGTGAACTGGAAATTTTAAGCCCCATTACACCGTCTAGGGGCCCATGCTGTTTCCAGGGGACCTATATGTCCCTTGTAGGTTCATTTCGGTCGTTTAGGAGCATCCCACGTTGTCCCTTATTTCTTTGCATTTGCTCAGAGGGCCCTGAGCTGTTGTTGGGGCCCTTTCTGTTAGCGTGCCGAGGAACTTTTGTCAATCACGGGCCCTTCCACGGGTTATCTCCATTCGCCAGAAAGGCTCTGTGAGCGGTAGCCAGAGTCCCATGCCTTAATCTGCCGGGGTACTCTCGGCTGCTCAGGGGCCCTTTACGGGGGTATCGGTGAACCTACCGACACACTTGCGATATGTCCATGGGCCTCTACGTAGGGCGTTTCCAGTTCTCTGTCACTTGCTTAGGGCCCTACACTCTTGTCGAGGGCCCATCTAATGGCCTGCTTGGGCACACTCAGCCGTTCGGGGACCGTCTACATTAGGTTTTGGTACTTCTTTTCTGAATGGGGAGTCTACGCTTCTGTGCGCGGGGGGGGGGGGCTATGTGATAACCTGATCGGGCACATTCGATCGTCCGGGGAGCCCTCTATATTGGGCCTTAGACACGTGCTGTTTGAATGGGACCCTACGCACTTGTCTGGGGCCCGCTCTGTTCGCCTCCTCGCCCACGCTGGATTGCTGGCGGGCCCTGCACATTGGTTCTCAGTGTTTGAATTTAGGGCCCTCTGCCCGTATTGGGGTCATCTGATAACCTGTTTAGGTACACTCCATCTTTCGGGGCCTTCTGCATGGGGTTTTATATAAATATTATTTGAATGGAAGGCCTTAAGCTCCTGTCGGGGCCCCATCTGATAAGATGCTTGGGCCCATTCGATCGTGGGGGACCTCCACGTCTGGTTTTGGGTACTTCTTTCTTTAAAGGAGTGTCCTCCGCTCTTTCGGGGGCCCTATCTCTTAACATTCTCTGGCGCACTCGGTTATTCGGGGCCTTCTACATCGTGCCGTGGGTAATTCACATTTCAACGGAAGACCCTACACTCCTGGCGGAGCCCCGTCTGTTAGCCAACTGCGGCGCACTCGAATATCCGGGGGCCCTTCACATTGTTTCTTGGGTACTTCCTATCTGAATGGAGAGACCTACACATTTGTCGGGGACCCCATCTGTTCGCCGCTTCGGCCACATTGGATTGTTCCGGGCCCTATATATTGGGTCTTGGTGTTTGAATTTAGGGCCCTACACTCCTGTCTGGGTCATCTGATAATCTGCTCGGGTATACTCCATCTTTCGGGGGCTCTCCGCACTGGGTTTTGAGTACTTCTTATTTGGATGGAGGGCTCTAAGATCTTGTCGGGCCCCTTCTGATACGCTACTTGGGCACATCACATCATTCTGGAGTCATTTACTCAGGATCTTCAGCGCTTCCCATTCAAATGGAGGGCCTTACGCTCTTGTTGGAAGCCCTATTTGTTAACCTGCTCGGGCACACTCGATCATTCGGAGGCCCTCTACATTGGGTATTGAATAATTCCTATTTGAATGGAGGACCACAAGCTCCTGACGGGGGCCCTATATGTTAACCTGTTCTGGCGTACTCGATCGTTCAAAACCCTACACATTGCGTCGTGAGCATTTCTTATTTGAGTGGATGGCCGTATGTTTTAGCGGGCCCCATTTATTCAGCTGCTCGGGACGGTGGCCGATGCAGAGGGTGAGGGGGGGGGGGGGAAGCACAGGACCATGTCCCATGGACCATGCCGAGGGAACCTAAAGGCTCCGAAGGGGCCCATAACCGGCTGGACGGACGCAGTTTCCTTACAACAAACGCACAACAAAATTGAATCCATTTGGGCCTACAGATGACCAAGAACCATCGCTAGCAAAAGTACCAAGTTCATAAGTAAACAAAGTTCATTCTTCGCTGATTGAAAGAGTGTTGATTAGGGGAAATTTTGGGGCTCATTACGCTGTCTAGAGGTATTACGCTGCTGGTTGCCTATATGTCCACTTGTTGTTGTTGCCTATATGTTGGTCCCCATATGTCCACTTGCTGCGTCAATTTGATCGCTAAGGAGCTTTTCACGCTACCCTTGATCTCTTCCCATTCTTTTCGTAGCGCCCAATATGCTGTTG
Organism: Pollicipes pollicipes; assembly: GCF_011947565.3. NCBI lineage: Eukaryota > Metazoa > Arthropoda > Thecostraca > Pollicipedomorpha > Pollicipedidae > Pollicipes > Pollicipes pollicipes. Next base: position 8,434,617 of record NW_023596818.1, read on the forward strand.
GGACGCTATCTGCCTTCATTCTTGAGCACTGTTGATCAATCAGGTTTTCCTCCACGGATTCTTCCCATTCGCCCGAAAGGCTACGTACAATTTTCCGGGGCCGCATACTCCAGAGTACATTCAGATGCTCAGAGGTCCTTCATATAAATCTCAGGTACTTTCTACTTGCTTGAAGGGCCTTATGCCGTTGCTAGGGCTCTTGCACGGTAAGGCACGGAGACGCTCGATGGTCAGGGGCCCTCTACTTTGATCGAGGGCTCTCTCCCTTTGGTCTTATTTGCGGCTGACTTTTTACTCCCATCGAGACTCGTGTTGTTAACCTGCCCGTGTTCTCTTGATTGCACAGGTGTATTAATTTATAGACTTGAATAATTTCTCTTTGTTCGGAGGGTCCTTTGCTCTGACCGGGGCTTCATAGGTCAGCCTGTCGAGGCACCATCGATCGTTTAGGGGCCCACCACGTTGGTCTTGAGTTCTTTTTGCTCGCTCTGAGGACCCTATACTTGTTGACGGGAGCCACTGTGTTGGTCTCCTGCGGCACCCATGACCGCTTAGGTTCCCATTGGCCTTGGTGCCTTCGCCTTTGAACAGCAGTCGAATACGCGCCGATGAATTTTTACGCGCAACGGCCGAACGTAATTATTCATGCCTCCGCCGTCGTATGCGTCATTTCCACTGACTGTTCAGTGTGTCACACTCAGTTAAATTTACGGCCAACCTTCACGAGATCCTCAATATCTCTGTTGGGTGTGGACTCCCTCGCCCTAGCATTAGAAACTACGGCGCTGTCTGGTGTGAAGTCCTATCTAGAATTCATTCCGCTTAGAAGTGGAACGAGTTGGTATCCTTATGTCACGCCGATAGACAATGAAGCCGCCCACTTAACAGCGGGCGTCATGAACATTGGAACCCGGGCTTACCGCGTGAGAGACCAGCACGCTAACCATACATCCACTGGAGATGCGAGCCCGGCGGCCGAAAGTTTATGATTAGGATCGAAATGGTTCGGAGTGAGAAGATGGATTTCGTGATTGTTGTATATACGCTCAGTGCAGAACGATGGGAGTTTATTGGCTGGACAGGCTTTTAGGCACAATGCAGTACACGTGGCTTGGCGCATCACAATCCACTCGTGAGTTCGTTATATTTCCAAACAGCGCAGCGAAAGATGCTGAAACACTGCCGTACTTCGCTGCGCCAAAGTACCACAACTCCTCCCTTCTTGGCAAAAACTAGCTTAGCGGTACATTGTATAAGTCCATGCGCCTTGGCGAGCGCTGGTTGCGTACCGGACGAGCAGGCGGCGGAACCTGATCGGCTGTTTCCGTCGTTCGCGCGCCACTGGGCTGCGGGAGGCTTGTTTCAGCTTCCGCGGATGAGCGGACGTCGCTGGCTGGTTGACAGCTTCCGCGGACGGAGCGAACGTCGCTGGCTTGCTGTCAGTCTGCTGTGGTGCCGTCACGTTCCTGGGCACAGGCACGAACGGCTGCGAAGTTAGGCTACCAGGCGCGAAGTGCTTCTCTGTTTCGAGCAGTCCATCCTCTCCAGACGTATAACGGGGACGGATGTGATCGAAGTGACGACGGAACTGACGGCCATCTTGCAACAGAACCTGGCAAGACGGTCCGCAGACATCCAGCACGGTTCCTGGGAGCCACTTATAGGCCGAGCCAGTCACTTCTGTGATGAAGGCTGGGTCTCCCGTACGGAACGATCTGTTGACAGAACCACTCGCTGTGCTGCTGCGGTACTGCCTCTCCTCCGACGGGTGGAGCAGCGTCAGGTGCGTTTCTGGAGCGCGTTTGAACAGCATCTCTGCTCGGGCTTTCCCTGTTGCTGCATGTGGCGCATTCCTGTACTGGAACAACCAGCTCCGAAGCTTCGTGAGCAGAGGAGCGGGGTGTTGCTTCTTGATTCCGGTTTTCACGAGCTTCACCATGTTTTCCGCTTGACCATTAGACTCAGGGTGAAGCGGAGGGGTTAAGACATGGCGGATGCCGTTGGCGCTTGTGGAGTCGCTCAACTCTTTACTAGTGAAGCAGCCACTGTCGTCGCTCACGATCACTGTGGGGATTCCATGCGTGGCGAAGGCAACCCGTAGGTGGTTTACGGTTGATCTCGTGCTGACGTAGTTGGTTGTCCAGACGTCTGGCCACTTGCTGTACGCATTCGCCACAATCAGAAGCATCTCGCCTTCTACAGGGCCAGCGAAGTCAACATGTGCTCTGTCCTACGGAGCGTCTGGGTATCTCCATGGTTGAGAGGGCACTTTAGACGCTGCTTTCTGGTGTAGCTCGCACGCATCACAAACTTTGGTGAGCTCGGCAATGTCTGAGTCCATCCCAGGCCACCAGATCTGACTGCGGGCACGACGTTTCCTGGAGCAAATGCCGGGATGCCCTTCACGAAGGAGCTTCGAGTGCCTTTTGGCGGCACCGTGGTGGCATCACCACTCGGCATCCCCAGAGCAAGCAACCGTCCTGGATACTCAGTTCGGCATTTCGGCACTGGTACGGCAGGAGAGCTGGCGACACCTCTGATGACTTGGGCCATCAGTACCGGGTGTGGTGCAGAACTTCAAAGAGAACGGCATCTCTTCTGGTCCATTCTCGAACAGCGTCCACAGTTACCAGTCCATCAACAGCTTCATGCATCCGGATGACTTCCATGAGCGGAGCTACTGCAGCCTCTGCCACCGTTTCCGAGGTTGGCAGGCGGCTGAGGGCGTCTGCTGCTGCATGCTGCCCTGCAGTGCCGGGGACGTGTACCAGGTGGTGTTGGTAGGCGTCCAGCGTGACCTTCCATCTCATCATGCGTGGTGGGACGACTTCTGGCAGGTTCTTGGTTTTCGCGAGGAGCCCCAGGAGCGGCTTGTGGTCAGTTCTGAGCGTGAAAGGTCTTCCATACACGAAGCTGTGGAACCGCTTGACGGCGAAGACCAGAGCCAGTCCTTCGACCTTCACGGTCAATCTGACTTTAGTTCTTTTCAGCTTGGTTCAGAGTGCGGGAGGCAAAGGCGATTGGGCGTCCTCCTTCTGGTGTCATCTGAGACAACACAGCTCTTAGGCCATAGGAGTTGGCATCTGCTGACACGATGACTGGTGCATTACTGTCGAAGTGTGCGAGACAGGGAGCCTCTGAGAAAAGAACCTCCGTTGCCCTGAAGGCGTCCCGCTGCTCTGCGCCCCATCGCCACTCCACGTCCTTCCTCAGGAGTGTATACAACGGTGCAGCAACCGCACTCAGCTTCGGGCAGAAGCGGTTGTAGTGGTTCAGCATGCCGAGATACGTCCTCAGTTGTCCGACGTTTTCAGGATCTGGGGCGTCTCGCACAGCTGCCACCTTTTGTTCTGTTGGGTGCAGACATTCCTTGTCGATCCGCAGCCCGAGGTAGGAGACCTCTGGCAGGAACCACCGGCACTCTCTTTGGTTAATTCTCAGGTTCTCCTGATCCAGTCGCCTCAGTGCTTCCTCCAAGTTAGCGAGATGTACAGCGTCGCTCGGGCCTGTGACACAAATATCATCAAGAAACACCATGCTGTTTGAGATGCCAGCTAGCCGGGTTTCGATGCGGCGCTGGAAGACAGCAGGACCGCTACTAACTCCATACATCAGCCTGGTCGCTTTAGAAAGACCTTTGTGCGTGTTGACCACTGTGTAGTCTTGGCTTGACTCAGACAACGGAATATGCAAGTACCCCTGTTCCAGGCCGATTGTGGTGAACTTGTGACCCCAGCAAGTTGGGTGAGAAGCTCCTCCACTTTGGGCAGTGTACATTGGTCCAAGTGACTGGCGCTGTTTACGGTTAGGTTGTAGCTACCGCAGAGTCTCACTGTGCCATCCGGCTTCAACACTGTCACCAAGGGTGCAGCCCACTGTCCTGACTTGCAGGGATCAGGATTCCAGCTACAATTTGACGACCCAGCTCCTCTTCCACCAGTGGTCGCGGAGCCAGGGGCACTGATCGCGGTTTGCAGAACACCGGTTTGACGTTCGGATTTATCTCCAGGTGGGCTTCAGTGTTGGCTTTCCCCAACTCGTGTTTCGTCAGATTTGGGAACTTTTTCAGCATCTCTTGTGCTGTTTCCTCCAGTGAGGCCATCACGTGGAAGATTGCATGCCAGTTGTGTTTCCCCTGGAGAGCCAATGTATACCCAGTAGGGACTTGCTGGATCCATGCACTATGACCAGGGGTAGCTGGACTCTTGTGCCTCTTTCGTGCACAATCACATTGACTTCCCCCGCTACAGAGATGGGCTCACCTGAGTAGGTTTTCAGTCTCTGTCTGGATTCCTCCAATTTCCTGTTTGGCCACAGCTTGCGGAAGAGCTGTTCCGAAATCACTGACACTGCTAAAACCAGTATCGACTTCCCACTGCACTGGCTTTCCATCCACTTGCACTGTTGTCTTGATCAGATGGTTCTCACTTGCTGTTGTCTCCTGTGTAGACTTGTTTATCCTCAGGAGGTACTCCCCAGGTGGGCTTTCATGCTGAGCTTGCAGATTGTGTGCTTGGTCCATCTGTTTTACTCTGGTTAACCATGCTGGCCTTTGTTGCGGCATGCTGTTTAAGCGTGACCCCATTTTACACAGTGAAAGCAGTCCTGCTTTTTAAAGGGGCACTCCCACTGGCCATGTTTCGGGCTGTTGCATCTTGTTTATCTTTATGTGTTTGACATTCTGTGACTGGGCTGGTTGCTTTGGTGCATTTTCTTCTGCACCATGTTTGGGGCGGGCTTTTGTTTTTGCACTACGCTTCGTGCCTGGAGACAAATCTGTTTGAGTGGCGCGCTTCAATGACACTGGCTTGGGCTCTGGCTTGCTGCAAGCCCCTTGCAAACGAGTGCAATTCCTCGAGTGTCATTTTCTGTTGCAGGGCCTTTTCCCTCACCCTGGGATCTCTGACTCCCATGGTCATCTGTTGGCGGATTTCCCGGGCGGAATCGGTGAAATCACAAGTGCTGGCGAGGTGCCTGAGGCGAGTCACAAACGCGTCAGTGAACTCACCTTCCATTTGCATTGTCTGGTGGGGCACATCGCACTCGTCATTATTTTTCTGGTCAACAAAATATGACCCGAGCTGCCTGCACATCTTTTTGTAGACACCATCTGCATCCTCTCACGCGACAGGCGGGGCTGTGGCAGCGTTTCTCGCAGATCAAACACTCCAGGGCCAGCAAAATGGAGCAAGTAGGCTTTTTCCGGGCAGGATCTTCTACTCCCATCGCCAGACACATGTTTTCCAGTCGACGGAGCCATTTAGACGTGTGTGTAATTGGGACTCTACGACGCACTCAGCTGCTGAGGCTATATGGTGTCGCCTACCTCTCACCCTGGCAGGAAGGGCGGGCACCGCGGGGAATCGAACCCCGTACCTCTGGTTTTCCAGACTCGCAGTGGTTAACGCAGACGCGCTAACCACTACACTACCGGCACCCCGAGAGAGCCATTTAGGCCAATGATCGGGGTGCGTCACATCAAACTGCGGCAGTTCCAGCGTCGGCAATGCCATCACTTTTCAGGCGGGATTTAACATCTTTGGCGGGCAATTGAGCGTGAAAACAGCATATCAAAATTAATATCCTCGTCGCCAATCTAGCTGCATACACGCTCAGTGCAGAACGATAGGAGTTTATTCGCTGGGCAGGATTTCAGGCGCAACGCGATACACGTCGCTTGGCGCGTCGCAGTCGACTCGTGAGTTGGTTATATTTCCAAACGGCGCAGCGAAACATGTTGAAACACTGCCGTAATTCGCTGCGCTACAATACCACAGTGGTCGTTTGATGTCTATCACGCTTAGAACCGACTTTTTGCACGGGATTCTGCATTTTTGCTTTTCCTTGCTTCCATGGCTGTCAATCCGCGTATGCTTGACACGTGCAACCATCTGAAATATTTTTGGAGGGTGTATAAGCCCGGCGCGCAGCCGCCCTCTGTCATAGAGGGTGTATAAGCCCGGTGCGTAACCGCCCTCTGTTCTAGAGGGTGTATAAGCCCGGTGCGTAACCACCCTCCGTTTTGGAGGGTGCATAAGCCCGGTGCGTAACTGCCAGCTGTTCTGGAGGGTGTACACGCACTGCCAAACCTATTACAACGATCCTTTGAAAACTTCACTATCGGATGCAATAAACCTGATATGCTCTTGCAGGTGAAAATCGGGTGATTCTAGATCAAGTCAAGAGTCATCAGATTTCACCAATTCCAAAGTTATTGCTTGCAAACAACTCATTTCTAAGGACCCACGGGACCGATCGCTGCGAAACCTTCACTTTTGGATGCGCCGTACCTGACTGCCACCTGCAGTCAAATAATTGTTGGCCCTAAATCAATGAAAAGGCATCAACTTTCACAAATTTCAAAGCTCTTGCTTGCAGGCAGATCATATCTCAGAACTTACCTCTCCCATCGTCTCCATACGTCATCATTCGATAGGGCGTACATTGCAGTTACGATGTGTGCCATGAAGCCATGCTTGAGATTGTCATTTGTCGTGCCCAAGCGCGTGGACAGGTCATACACATTTCAGCAATAACATTTTTATTTTTTGTTGTGAGAATGTGAGATTTATTTTTTGTTGTGAGAACATTTGTGAGAATGCTCTCACAAATGTGAGAGCATCAACTTTTTCTTTTTTTCGTGGCAAGGACACACCAAGTACGTTGTACACGACATATCCAATTTTGGTGCATATTTGGGGGACAGTCGTAACCACGCATTGACATGGCTGCGCACGACACGCGTGGTCGAGCTCGATGTCCCCATTGTCCTAAACAGTGACGCTTTTTGTCCTATTTGATCACTGTCTGCTTCAGGGACTTGTGCCTCAGTGATAAACGGGGGCGGCCTTAAGTGGGGGGCGTTCCGCTTTATCGTCAGATTTGGGGACAATCCCCCTGTCCCATCGACCTTCTCGCAGGGCAAAAAACATTCTTCACAAATATTTTCACGCATGGTCTCATATTCCAATGTTTACCACAATGAAGTTACCTCACATCGGTAGGATTACATTGCCAGAAATCTAGTGCGATCCTGCTAGACCTCCAAAAGGCCGCTCGGCGATGTTCCTCTTTAATAGCCGAGCACACTCAATGGCTTCCATGCCTAGTGATCAAAGTCGGACTAGGAGGTGAGCAGGTCATGTGCCTGCATCTTATGGATATTAGGCATGCTTTAAAGGGAGACGTAAAAACATACATCAGATCACAGTGAACGTGCTACAATGAAATAAATACAAAAATAATATTTCATTAGCTAGTACAGTGTTACTAGGGCTTCAACAGACCGCTCGGTGATATTCCCCCATACTGCCCAAGCATATTCAATGTTTTCTGAACCTGGAGATCAGGAGCGGATTGGGAGGTCATTGGACAATCACGTGCGTGCAGTCAATAAATAGTGAACACGTTTTAAAAGTTTAAGATGAAAGCTAGCTTTAAATTGTAGGGCACCCGCTGAAATGCAATATCCTCAATTTCCCAGGTACCACTGTAATTTTCGCGCGCCCCGTCAATAACGTCCAGTTTGTATCACCACTTCTGCCGCTACGTTTTCGCAAAGCTTTAGCAGCCAAACAAGTACAGGCCCGCAATGCTGCGTGCGCTTTCTGTTCATTGCCTGTCCGTCCCGATGGCTCAGGTTGGCTCAGTCGCCTGCCTTCGATCTACCCACCCGCGGCCGAATGGGGCTTGGGTCGCTTTAGGGTCGCTTTGAGTCGTTATTTGGCCTTAACAGGTATGACCTGCGATCAGCGGCAGCGCCAGCGTCAAAGGTCAAGTGACGTTAGAGGGCGGGACGGACCGCGCCAACCATTATGGCACGCTAAACTTTCGCCACAAAATTCTGCCATCGACTTGGAACTGCGCAATCGGATGGTAGGGGTCAGGGTTCACACAGCAAGCACTGCTTAGCGCGAGCCCTGATCCCAGAAATTCATCCATGCAAAAGGCTCATATCAAATTAATAAAAATTTAGCTGCTTGAAAATTTGTGCTTACACGTGCATTAATGACAGCACCAGTACACAATATTTGTTTGACCTATTACCGTGCTCCATGAATGGTGATTTGTAAGGCAATTTTGATAACTTTTGCTCCGTAAAGTATGTTTTAATCTAATGTCATTATTTCTTTGAACGCCTTTTCGCCTTCGCCTTTTGAAAGATGGCGTGATTAAGTTTCGATTCGAAATGAAGACCAGGCGTCAATCGAGATCAGCCGGGTAGACGTCCCGCCGGTCGCCACGCTTCCTGCAGGGGTGAGAGGCAGCCAACGCTCATAGGCTCAGGCTATAGGCTTCCTGCAAGGGTGAGAGGCAGCCAACGCTCATAGGCTCAGGCTATAGGCTTCCTGCTGGGGTGAGAGCCAGGCAACGCTACATGACCAATCAGCTGAGTGCGTCGCAAAGCCCCAGTGACGACGATGGCTGCCGAGGGAACGGGATTGGGGGGGGGGGGGGGGGGACAGAAATCATTCCTTTTAAAGTTGCCGAGGACTAACATTAAAAAAACATACAAAGCAACGGTGGAACAGAGCGATGCGAAATCTCAGTGTCTGGTATATTACAATCCGTTTTGAGCCCGGGCAAAATTTGAAGTTCAAAGCAGGTCACTGAGCTGGCTAACATTAGTCTGAGGTTAAAGCGCTAAAGTTGCAAACCTCAGAATTTGTTTAAGTATGGACAGGTTTAGTAAATGTTGCAGATACGTTCCTTGATGTGTTACATGTGAATACACTGGTTTTGTTTGATCTTTAGTCATGGCATGCTCTTATAACTGATAGCGGAATGGCTTTCACTGGAGGATCCAGGGGGCCGGGACCCATACCCATCCCTCTCCCTTGGGCCGAAAGGAGACCGTAGGTTCCGAAGGGGTCTTTGAAATGGACAAGGACGTAGATAAATATGTGGCCAAGAGAAACATGCCCCTGAGCCGAGCTGTGTACACTAGGTGCTGGCAGTAACGGATGCAGATAGGGGGCACGGGGCTGTGCCCCCCCCCCCCCCCCTTGGGCCCGAAGGACCCATAACCAGTCGAACAGACTCAGTGCTCAGGACTGCCTGAGCGATGTAATACAATCTGAGAGCATCGGTGAAACTTTCACTTGAATTCTGGATTTTTGGCAGTAATAGAGGACGGACGAGATAGGCAGCATTGTCCTGAATCTATCCACCAGGACCTACTTCTCGCATGCCGAGGTTATCACAGCGCAAGATGCAGTGGAGCGCAATGGCCGATGGTAGTTTTTACTAATATTTTGAGAGCGGTGGCGCGCCAGGTCCTCACTGTTTCTTGCCATGCCATGCATAAGCCGCTTGCTTCATACAAACGTGATAAAAATAATGGATGGGGGAAACTGCTGTCAAATAATGATTATGTCCGGGCTGCGGGAGGCAGTCACGACTCTTGAGAATCGATAAGAGATCTTGTTCTAAAGCAAAGAGCTACAGCCTTGGGTTGAAATGCATTGGAAGTCATGCCAAATCCAACGTAACCATCAGCGGCTATTGAAATATCGTCGGAACAACAGTAATCAATGAGTTCATTTTGTTGCCTTTCATATATGACCTAACTTTAGGTAAAACTAATCGGACTCATCGAAGTGTCAAGCATATTATACCGAAAAATGAAAACTACGACAAAGCTTCTAACTGCTGATGGAGCAAACACCTCACACTGTGCGATACTTTAAGCATTGCTTGTTTAGAAGCACGCCGCCGGCGCGCGTCAAACGAACTGGACTGGATCACGAGACAGCCAGCCACATAGAGTCGGGTTGCCTTGCCACCAGCCATTTAGTGATTTGGACGTGCAATTGAGTTGCCAAGTCTTAGTGAGCATCATTGCGGTTGCGCTGCGCTGCGTCTTGCGCTGTGATAACCTCGGCAGGTGAGAAGTAGGTCCTGAGAGCCGGTATAGGTCATTCGCTGTGTTGAATCCAATGTGACAGACACCAATGCAATGTGTACTTTCATGTAACCCAAAGTAATAACGAGGGACGGCTGATTTTGCAGTTAGTCAGACGATTGGCAATTTAGCATTTTGAAGGCAAGAGTAAGATCTGACCAGATGCCACATGGCTGCCCGTTGATGGTTGCCGAAGCAACAGATCAGAACCATATCAGGTGGAAGTAAACGAAGCATAGAATAGCTCCTCAAAGTTGCCTCCACGTTAAATGACATCCGTCTGCAGCTGCGGCAATCGCAAAAGTATACCAGCGTTCATGGATAATTAGCAAATGACCTAATGTGTAGCATTGGTTAATGGTGGACTCCAACGGAAACGAAATATTGCCGCTCAGTGGTCGATATGGAGTGCGTCGCGAATTAGGCGCAATGGCTCCCTTGAGTCGTTTAACACATGGAGAACGGTACTACGTTGTTCAATACCTCTTCATAAGTACGTTCCCCTTGTTTTCATTCTAGTTTACAGCGCCAACACTCCGATCAAAAAAGAGCAGGTAACCTTCCAAACGTTGGAACATTAAACACGAGGGCGTTCGCTGATTAACATTCGGGCGTTATTACCGATCTGGAAAGCTGGCTTTTCTCTGCGGGAGTTCAGCGCAGGACAAGCGTAAGCACCTTGGAAGTGGGTTGTCTTGTCGGTTGCCACTGCAGGTGGACTTGGGCATTCCTGCAACCGCAGAATCAACGCACGTCACGGTTTCAGTGGCGAAGGCGGTAACACGTCGGATGCAAATTTTAAGGTTCGTGGCTTCAAAACCGGGCTTGACCAGCATTGTTCGGGCCGTCCCCTAAATATTTGGTTGTAATGGCTGCTAATGGCCTATTCATAGCATCGGTGTGATGTAAATTCAGTTCCTTGAGAATTTCCATGCGGAAATTCCGTGCATTACACCATTTTCAACATTACATGACACGGCATACAAGCCATCAAGCAACAACCCACCTTAACCCAATATACAGTCGGTATGATAACACCTGGGGGTCAATAACCTTGGTGACAGGGTGGAATATTGCTAGGTAAAGTAATGTTCTAGCACGCAGGTGCATATCTGATAGCTTTCTAGAGCTTTACAACTTACATTCAATTAGGTAAGCTGTTGAGTGCATTTGCGAAGAATATTATTCGCGTAGATAAGACAGTAGTAATGATAGTAGTTGAGTATTTGCAAAATATTGCCACGTCTGGGTGTTAATGAAGCAAGATAGCGCCCTAGAAACACCTTTGTTTTTCTTGCAAGGCACAATAGTTCGTGAGGGAGACGTGTGAAAATTGTTGCAAAACAAAGAACAAGAACAGTCACTTTCATTCAACCGTACGTGAAAAAGCATAAGCCCGGTAGCAAAGCAGCGCTGTTCTTTCTTCTACTTCAAAAATATCCTCCAGATGTTGATAAAAACCTAGGGTAACGTACACAAAAAATATAGCAAAGGAACATTGAAATCATCGTCTATGCGGCCCATAAGTGTAAAGGCCAGGCTAGAAATTACGTATACTTCTGGGAGGAGGGCGAAATGCAAGCTGTTAAATGCTGATGCTAACTGCCAGTTTGCCCAGCCGGAAGGCGACAAAGCAGAAATCCGCCATGATCATCGCAGCGTCTGTGGCAAGAACAATAACTGAAGCAAGCAACTATTCCCATGTGTCGTTAAATTTCAAATGGGGTGGCGGGAAAGCCAAATGAAGGTTGCCAATGGCCTCGTAAAACTGCAACTAACAAATAAACAACATGTTGGAAGTGATGCGAAATATTACAAATACGGCCTGTATGTGAGAAGAATTTCTAGGGAATTACGAGCCTATTGCCCGGCCTCCTGATCGTGATGCACCGAAGCTCGTCCTAGACCAATTCTATAAGTGCTGAAGCAGTTGCAAATGTTTCAAGTCCTTCAGGGAAGGAATCCACAAAAGGTGAATCATGGTTCCACGGGCTTGAAATCTCTAGATGTAAAATTGAAGAGAATATTGCCGAAGTTGCACACAGTATTGCAGGGTTTGCCCCCTCCCCCCCTCCCAGCCGTTGCAACACTACATCAGCAGCAATAAATAAACTAACAAAAGATGAACATTTCAGATTGTGTCATTTCGTGCCATCCATTGCAAATTGAATGAGGAAAAGTATCTATGTCAATAAGATAACTACCTAAGTCAATAACTTAAGTGACAACATCAATGAATAAAGTACCTACGTCTGTTATTTTCGGAGTTAGAGGAAGTAATCAACTGCGGGTGGCTAGATTTCCTGTCCGTCCGTGTCGGCCTGGACCATGTGCTGCCGCACGGGAACAGGACTGCTGCAAACCAGTATTATCAATATTGACAAAGTGCAGGTTAGTCCTAAAGTGCCGGGTAAAGACGACGTACCGGACCGTTGTTACGCCGTCACTAGGTAATTTCGCCCACAGACTATGACCGGACCTATGATTTGATGCATCGGGGACCCGCTGATGTACCGCCAGTGGCCTGTTTACCTTCGCTGAACCACTAAGGCGGAGTGGCTCGGCGTCGCCAACGAGGTGGCGCAACGGAAGGCCATGGTTTGCAGCTTGTGGACATTCGCTGTCAGTTGCAATGTGGCGCAGTGCTCTACACACACGGCGGCATGCTGCTCTTGCTCTTCGGTGAGTCAGGTGGCTGGAACACTGGTCCCAGCAGATTGTCTGCCAGTGCATTTCACCGAGCCTGAAAAATCGCAGCGCAGCGCGTGCGGAGGTAACGCAACGCATGCCTAAGCCATCACGCGGGCTGCATGCAGAAGGTCTAGGCTTTGTGTACAGGCAATCGATTCTGGCAAACACGATATCGTCCATTGCGCTGCTGCAGACCAATCTGACTCGGACACCCCTCGGTGGCAAATATAAACGACAAAAGTGCAACGTCGCACTCGTCGCACGATTGATGTGATGCTGTTTATCACTTGCATCGCCGCGCAGTGTCGGACGTATTGTGTTGCGGCGCGGGCGCGCTGTTGGGGATTCGGAAGGTGTTCGACTATTGTGTATGCTTTGTGAGGATAAGCGGTCGATGCATTCGCATTTTCAATTGTCTGGTTGCTGGAGGTTGTTGAGCGAAAAACTGTGCAGTTTTCTAAAGCGTAAGTGCGCTGAACATTGCACTTCATGTGCCCGATAAACGCGCTATATGATGGACGACTCTGCACGGAAATAAAGGCGACACACTTTTGTAAAAAAAAGTCACTTGATGGCTCAGGAGACGAGGGGGGGCTTTTCGGCTGATGATTCATCAGAGACTGTGGTGTGGACGGTCAGTCGAGTCGGCTTCGTGGAGTTCGATTTAGCGCGTGAGAGTAACCTCCAATGGTGACCTGAGCGAGCTTTAGTGTGCTGGGCAACATGAGAAGGCATTTCAAATGATTTTCTTATGCGTGGAAATAGATGATCCGTGAATTGGGGATTGATCAGTTGCCAGCGATCCTAAATATTACGCCAGGTTGCAGGCACGGCGTTTGCCCCTAACTGACGAGACGCCTTGAACGCGTTTTATCATAGCGAGAGAGATTCGGGATCGCCGATTCGCGAGCTAGTTGTCATGTCTAAACCTGCCATAAGCCCTCAAAATATTCCGTCATAAACTAATTTTAGCTGAGCGCCGGAATCCAATTGCCTAAGTTTTGATCTCAGACATTTTGGGCCCACCCGCAGGGGACTTCCCGGGTGAGTGCCTACTCGCGTTTACAAAATGCATTATGACTAGGCGTGACCACAGTGTATCCAATCTTAAAACCGTTATTGGAACGGTAGCTGTTCAGAACCCGCGTCCGGCCGGGGGGGGGGGGGGGGGGGAGATGTTGACTTCCCCACTGCGGTTTTTCAAGCAAAGCTCAGAATGAGCGCTCGTGGCAACAGTACATTTTCAATGCCTGCTAATTTATCAATTTGATATCCTTTACGCGAATCTCAGGTTTTGATCTACCAAAATCATTCACGTAGGTCAGGTCAAAGAGGTCGACATCCATAAAAGTTTGCTTACACGTAACTTTTTGTGGGTCATTTACTACCATTCAAACTTGCAATAGTAATAGAACATGGTAGTATCTACAGTTTTGTGTTTCAGATTGTTCAGAAACGCGAGGTCGGTTAACTCAGAGAAATAGTGCAATTTTTGCGCATTTTTGTGCATTTTTGGTGTTTGTATATTAGCAAAGAGTATTTACTGACATGTAAAACTGCTACATGAACACAGAGCACATGATCTTGGCCCAGTCATAACTTAGCCTATGGGAACTTTCTGCAAAACCTTTGCTGAGCGCAAAATAGTCAGTTTTATTACATAATTTTGGACACAGAGTTAGACTACTCAATTGAAAACATGCTGTGATATTATTCTAAGATATAATGAAGCCACAATAGGTCGTGCGAGGACATACGAGGTTATGGGAGGCCATCCAAGGTCAATGACCCATGCCATCGCCAGGGGAGAGGCTAAATGAATGAGTGCGACGTGTCTGAATGAACGCGTGCGATAAGACCATTTCCTTATGGTGTTTATGAAGCTGATGACGTGTAATTTCATGCACCAACGTGCCTTTTCTCAGTTGTTACAAATGCATTGCCAATCGTCGAAGGGGTTATGTATATATCGACGACGGCTATGCGATCTTGAGTAACTGTAGATAAACAGCACAGTATTTCTGACCACAGAAAATCATGGCACTGGTCACATAGACATTATTAGCACTTAATTTTCATCATTTGTTGGTTTATAAATTTGACCTAACTTGATCTCAAATGACCTCTAGGTCAGTCGTAAGTGCTTTTTTGTGTCGGGAATCCTTTTTTCAGACAGCTGCACCTAATAACATGAATTTAATCAGAAAAAACATTGTGAAAAATTATCGTTCTTGCGCGTTACTAGCAAACCAATTTTGAACGGTGACTTTATCTGAACTGACCTTTTCTGGGGAACAGACATCTTCGAAATGGACTAACCACGGTCATAACGCTTATTTCCGTGGCTTCTATATCCGTCTTGACATGTTAACATAGGCTTTAACTGCATTTGTCGGATCGACTGGTTTTGTTTTTTCGTGACCACCGGGACCTCACATTTTGCCTAAAATAAAAATGTGGTGTGCATTTTTCATGATTTGACCAGACCTTGACAACGGCATCTTTTTTCTCTTATGGCGCCTGGAAATTGGAGATCGGAGGGAGGGGGTTGTCTACTTCCTCCCCGGCCGGGCGCGGTTGCCTCAGGCCCCAGGCCG
>NW_023596818.1:8454201-8521944 GCF_011947565.3 Pollicipes pollicipes
TGGATTCTTCCGGAGGCCCTCACAGATGTACATCCTGCATTGATGCTCTCCCTGGCGCAAAAGGCCCTTTGGCGGCTTCTGGCCGGGGCATTTTACCCGGAATAGGCGCAAGAGCCCTCACTGGGGCAACAAGATCTCTGATAACCGCAGGTGATCCAATTACTGGCACAGAGACCCATGTTTGGCCAACAGACCCTTGCCTAAAACGGGGTGAAGGGCCCCACAAGGGCCCCGGTCACCTCTGGCCGACTCGGGACTTCTTCCGTCACAGGACCGCTGTTGAACACTCTGGAAGCCTGACCGTCAAAAGACCACTCACTGTTTAGGGACGCCGACCAACGCAAATCGCGGGCCTCGGTCATCGTTCCTGCTAGAAGAAATAGGGCGCCAGGGCTCAGACAAACACCCAGCCAACTATTCGGTATAGTAATCTCCGGCCGAATAGGTGCCCGCAACTGTCCCAGGGTCTAAAACTTGGCGACGAAAGAGACATTTGGCTGACATTTGAGATCACGAGCCATACGGGCCTGGATGACCTGCAGCCTTTCGACCCTTACGGCCATTCAGCCTTCGCATCGGCCCGTTTAGTCGTAAGTCTTGAAGGGCAATCGGTCCACCTTCAGGCACCCTCGTACATCCCTGACCAACTCGGAGGCCCTTGTCAACACCGGACCTCCCGCTAGGAGCTGTGTGCCCTGGCCGACACAGGGGCCCCTCATTGGCTCGGGGTGCACTGACCAATGCAAATCGCGGGGTCCTGACCTTGTCCCTGCTTGGGAAATGGGTTTACCAGGACCAGGTCGGGGCCCAATCGGAGCAACGGGCCCTCTGGCTGGTATTTGAGGGTCCGACGCGCGCGCCCTCAATGATTCTTTAGCCAGTCCTTCGGGTCTCATATCGGATTACGTGTGCTCCCATTTGAGATTTCGTCGTGGTCACATGAGTGACACTTCAGGCTTAGAATCAATCGCTCTCTCCTCTCGGCAGTCCGACGTCAAGGGCAAACTGAGTTCGGGGGAGGGGCAAACATGTGGAAAATAACAAAAGTATCCTCAAAACGTACGGTAGCAAGCAGGGGCGGGATCTAGAGAGGGGGCCACGGGGCGTGCACCCCCCCCCCCCCTTGGACTCCGAAGGGACCCACTTGCTCCGGGGGGCCGGTAGCCGGCCGAACAGATGCAGTTTTTTTAAAACACAAAACGCAACAAAACTGGGTATATTGGACTTTTAGGCCATCAAGAACAGCTGCAAGTGAAAGTGATGGGCCTAGGAGAAGTCCCAAAAATTACTCAATTTTTTCAATGATTGGAAAAGTTGTGAACTGGAAATTTTAAGCCCCATTACACCGTCTAGGGGCCCATGCTGTTTCCAGGGGACCTATATGTCCCTTGTAGGTTCATTTCGGTCGTTTAGGAGCATCCCACGTTGTCCCTCATTTCTTTGCATTTGCTCAGAGGGCCCTGAGCTGTTGTTGGGGCCCTTTCTGTTAGCGTGCCGGGGAACTTTTGTCAATCACGGGCCCTTCCACGGGTTATCTCCATTCGCGAGAAGGGCTCTGTGAGCGGTAGCCAGAGTCCCATACCTTAATTGCCGGGGTACTCTCGGCTGCTCAGGGGCCCTTTACGGGGGTATCGGTGAACCTACCGACACACTTGCGATATGTCCATGGGCCTCTACGTAGGGCGTTTCCAGTTCTCTGTCACTTGCTTAGGGCCCTACACTCTTGTCGAGGGCCCATCTAATGGCCTGCTTGGGCACACTCAGCCGTTCGGGGACCGTCTACATTAGGTTTTGGTACTTCTTTTCTGAATGGGGAGTCTACGCTTCTGTGCGCGGGGGGGGGAGAGCTATGTGAAAACCTGATCGGGCACATCCGATCGTCCGGGGAGCCCTCTATATTGGGCCTTAGACACGTGCTGTTTGAATGGGACCCTACGCACTTGTCTGGGGCCCGCTCTGTTCGCCTCCTCGCCCACGCTGGATTGCTGGCGGGCCCTGCACATTGGTTCTCAGTGTTTGAATTTAGGGCCCTCTGCCCGTATTGGGGTCATCTGATAGCCTGTTTAGGTACACTCCATATTTCGAGGCCTTCTGCATGGGGTTTTAGATAAATATGATTTGAATGGAAGGCCTTAAGCTCCTGTCGGGGCCCCATCTGATAAGATGCTTGGGCCCATTCGATCGTGGGGGACCTCCACGTCTGGTTTTGGGTACTTCTTTCTTTAAAGGAGTGTCCTCCGCTCTTTCGGGGGACCTATCTCTTAACATTCTCTGGCGCACTCGGTTATTCGGGGCCTTCTACATCGTGCCGTGGGTAATTCACATTTCAACGGAAGACCCTACACTCCTGGCGGAGCCCCGTCTGTTAGCCAACTGCGGCGCACTCGAATATCCGGGGGCCCTTCACATTGTTTCTTGGGTACTTCCTATCTGAATGGAGAGACCCACACATTTGTCGGGAACCCCATCTGTTCGCCGCTTCGGCCACATTGGATTGTTCCGGGCCCTATATATTGGGTCTTGGTGTTTGAATTTAGGGCCCTACACTCCTGTCTGGGTCATCTGATGATCTGTTCGGGTATACTCCATCTTTCGGGGGCTCTCCGCACTGAGTTTTGAGTACTTCTTATTTGGATGGAGGGCTCTAAGATCTTGTCGGGCCCCTTCTGATACGCTACTTGGGCACATCACATCATTCTGGAGTCATTTACTCAGGATCTTCAGCGCTTCCCATTCAAATGGAGGGCCTTACGCTCTTGTTGGAAGCCCTATTTGTCAACCTGCTCGGGCACACTCGATCATTCGGAGGCCCTCTACATTGGGTATTGAATAATTCCTATTTGAATGGAGGACCACAAGCTCCTGACGGGGGCCCTATATGTTAACCTGTTCTGGCGTACTCGATCGTTCAAAACCCTACACATTGCGTCGTGAGCATTTCTTATTTGAGTGGATGGCCGTATGTTTTAGCGGGCCCCATTTATTCAGCTGCTCGGGCCGGTGGCCGATGCAGAGGGGGAGGGGGGGGGGGGGGGGGGGGGAAGCACAGGACCAGTGTCCCATGGACCATGCCGAGGGAACCTAAAGGCTCCGAAGGGGCCCATAACCGGCTGGACGGACGCAGTTTCCTTACAACAAACGCACAACAAAATTGGATCCATTTGGGCCTACAGATGACCAAGAACCATCGCTAGCAAAAGTACCGAGTTCATAAGTAAACAAAGTTCATTCTTCGCTGATTGAAAGAGTGTTGATTAGGGGAAATTTTGGGGCTCATTACGCTGTCTAGAGGTATTACGCTGTTGGTTGCCTATATGTCCACTTGTTGTTGTTGCCTATATGTTGGTCCCCATATGTCCACTTGCTGCGTCAATTTGATCGCTAAGGAGCTTTTCACGCTACCCTTGATCTATTCCCATTCTTTTCGTAGCGCCCAATATGCTGTTGGGACGCTATCTGCCTTCATTCTTGAGCACTGTTGATCAATCAGGTTTTCCTCCACGGATTCTTCCCATTCGCCCGAAAGGCTACGTACAATTTTCCGGGGCCGCATACTCCAGAGTACATTCAGATGCTCAGAGGTCCTTCATATAAATCTCAGGTACTTTCTACTTGCTTGAAGGGCCTTATGCCGTTGCTAGGGCTCTTGTACGATAAGGCACGGAGACGCTCGATGGTCAGGGGCCCTCTACTTTGATCGAGGGCTCTCTCCCTTTGGTCTCATTTGCGGCTGACTTTTTACTCCCATCGAGACTCGTGTTGTTAACCTGCCCGTGTTCTCTTGATTGCACAGGTGTATTAATTTATAGACTTGAATAATTTCTCTTTGTTCGGAGGGTCCTTTGCTCTGACCGGGGATTCATAGGTCAGCCTGTCGAGGCACCATCGATCGTTTAGGGGCCCACCACGTTGGTCTTGAGTTCTTTTTGCTCGCTCTGAGGACCCTATACTTGTTGACGGGAGCCACTGTGTTGGTCTCCTGCGGCACCCATGACCGCTTAGGTTCCCATTGGCCTTGGTGCCTTCGCCTTTGAACAGCAGTCGAATACGCGCCGATGAATTTTTACGCGCAATTGCCGAACGTAATTATTCATGCCTCCGCCGTCGTATGCGTCATTTCCACTGACTGTTCAGTGTGTCACACTCATTTAAATTTACGGCCAACCTTCACGAGATCCTCAATATCTCTGTTGGGTGTGGACTCCCTCGCCCTAGCATTAGAAACTACGGCGCTGTCTGGTGTAAAGTCCTATCTAGAATTCATTCCGCTTAGAAGTGGAACGAGTTGGTATCATTACGTCACGCCGATAGACAATGAAGCCACCCACTTAACAGCGGCCATCATGAACATTGGAACCCGGGCTTGCCGCGAGAGAGACCAGCACGCTAACCATACATCCACTGGAGATGCGAGCCCGGCGGCCGAAAATTTATGATTAGGATCGAAATGGTTCGGAGTGAGAAGATGGATTTCGTGATTGTTGTATATACGCTCAGTGCAGAACGATGGGAGTTTATTGGCTGGACAGGCTTTTAGGCACAATGCAGTACACGTGGCTTGGCGCATCACAATCCACTCGTGAGTTCGTTATATTTCCAAACAGCGCAGCGAAAGATGCTGAAACACTGCCGTACTTCGCTGCGCCAAAGTACCACAACTCCTCCCTTCTTGGCAAAAACTAGCTTAGCGGTACATTGTATAAGTCCATGCGCCTTGGCGAGCGCTGGTTGCGTACCGGACGAGCAGGCGGCGGAACCTGATCGGCTGTTTCCGTCGTTCGCGCGCCACTGGGCTGCGGGAGGCTTGTTTCAGCTTCCGCGGATGAGCGGACGTCGCTGGCTGGTTGACAGCTTCCGCGGACGGAGCGAACGTCGCTGGCTTGCTGTCAGTCTGCTGTGGTGCCGTCACGTTCCTGGGCACAGGCACGAACGGCTGCGAAGTTAGGCTACCAGGCGCGAAGTGCTTCTCTGTTTCGAGCAGTCCATCCTCTCCAGACGTATAACGGGGACGGATGTGATCGAAGTGACGACGGAACTGACGGCCATCTTGCAACAGAACCTGGCAAGACGGTCCGCAGACATCCAGCACGGTTCCTGGGAGCCACTTATAGGCCGAGCCAGTCACTTCTGTGATGAAGGCTGGGTCTCCCGTACGGAACGATCTGTTGACAGAACCACTCGCTGTGCTGCTGCGGTACTGCCTCTCCTCCGACGGGTGGAGCAGCGTTAGGTGCGTTTCTGGAGCGCATTTGAACAGCATCTCTGCTCGGGCTTTCCCTGTTGCTGCATGTGGCGTATTCCTGTATTGGAACAACCAGCTCCGGAGCTTCGTGAGCAGAGGAGCGGGGCATTGCTTCTTGATTCCGGTTTTCGCGAGCTTCACCATGCTTTCCGCTTGACCATTAGACGCAGGGTGAAGCGGAGGGGTCAAGACATGGGGAATGCCGTTGGCGCTTGTGAAGTCGCTCAACTCTTTACTGGTGAAGCAGCCACTGTCGTCGCTCACGATCACTGTGGGGATTCCATGCGTGGCGAAGGCAACCCGTAGGTGGTTTACGGTTGATCTCGTGCTGACGTCGTTGGTTATCCAGACGTCTGGCCATTTGCTATACGCATTCACCACAATCAGAAGCATCTCGCCTTCTACAGGGCCAGCGAAGTCAACATGTGCTCTGTCCTACGGAGCGTCTGGGTATCTCCATGGTTGAGAGGGCACTTTAGACGCTGCTTTCTGGTGTAGCTCGCATGCATCACAGACTTTGGTGAGCTCGGCAATGTCTGAGTCCATCCCAGGCCACCAGATCTGACTGCGGGCACGACGTTTCCTGGAGCAAATGCCGGGATGCCCTTCACGAAGGAGCTTCGAGTGCCTTTTGGCGCACCGTGGTGGCATCACCACTCGGCATCCCCGGAGCAAACAACCGCCCTGGATACTCAGTTCGGCCTTTCGGCACTGGTACGGCAGGAGAGCTGGCGACACCACTGATGACTTGGGCCATCAGTACCGGGTGTGGTGCAGAACTTCAAAGAGAACGGCATCTCTTCTGGTCCATTCTCGAACAGCGTCCACAGTTACCAGTCCATCAACAGCTTCATGCATCCGGATGACTTCCATGAGCGGAGCTACTGCAGCCTCTGCCACCGTTTCCGAGGTTGGCAGGCGGCTGAGGGCGTCTGCTGCTGCATGCTGCTCTGCAGTGCCGGGGACGTGTACAAGGTGGTGCTGGTAGGCGTCCATCGTGACCTTCCATCTCATCATGCGTGGTGGGACGACTTCTGGCAGGTTCTTGGTTTTCGCGAGGAGCCCCAGGAGCGGCTTGTGGTCAGTTCTGAGCGTGAAAGGTCTTCCATACACGAAGCTGTGGAACCGCTTGACGGCGAAGACCAGAGCCAGTCCTTCGACCTTCACGGTCAATCTGACTTTAGTTCTTTTCAGCTTGGTTCAGAGTGCGGGAGGCAAAGGCGATTGGGCGTCCTCCTTCTGGTGTCATCTGAGACAACACAGCTCTTAGGCCATAGGAGCTGGCATCTGCTGACACGATGACTGGTGCATTACTGTCGAAGTGTGCGAGACAGGGAGCCTCTGAGAAAAGAACCTTCGTTGCCCTGAAGGCGTCCCGCTGCTCTGCGCCCCATCGCCACTCCACGTCCTTCCTCAGGAGTGTATACAACGGTGCAGCAACCGCACTCAGCTTCGGGCAGAAGCGGTTGTAGTGGTTCAGCATGCCGAGATACGTCCTCAGTTGTCCGACGTTTTCAGGATCTGGGGCGTCTCGCACAGCTGCCACCTTTTGTTCTGTTGGGTGCAGACATTCCTTGTCGATCCGCAGCCCGAGGTAGGAGACCTCTGGCAGGAACCACCGGCACTCTCTTTGGTTGATTCTCAGGTTCTCCTGATCCAGTCGCCTCAGTACTTCCTCCAAGTTAGCGAGATGTACAGCGTCGCTCGGGCCTGTGACACAAATATCATCAAGAAACACCATGCTGTTTGAGATGCCAGCTAGCCGGGTTTCGATGCGGCGCTGGAAGATAGCAGGACCACGGACCACTACTAACTCCATACACCAGCCTGGTCGCTTTAGAAAGACCTTTGCGCGTGTTGACCACTGTGTAGTCTTGGCTTGACTCAGACAACGGAATATGCAAGTACCCCTGTTCCAGGCCGATTGTGGTGAACTTGTGACCCCAGCAAGTTGGGTGAGAAGCTCCTCCACTTTGGGCAGTGTACATTGGTCCAAGTGACTGGCGCTGTTTACGGTTAGGTTGTAACTACCGCAGAGTCTCACTGTGCCATCCGGCTTCAACACTGTCACCAAGGGTGCAGCCCACTGTCCTGACTTGCAGGGATCAGGATTCCAGCTACAATTTGACGACCCAGCTCCTCTTCCACCAGTGGTCGCGGAGCCAGGGGCACTGATCGCGGTTTGCAGAACACCGGTTTGACGTTCGGATTTATCTCCAGGTGGGCTTCAGTGTTGGCTTTCCCCAACTCGTGTTTCGTCAGATTTGGGAACTTTTTCAGCATCTCTTGTGCTGTTTCCTCCAGTGAGGCCATCACGTGGAAGATTGCATGCCAGTTGTGTTTCCCCTGGAGAGCCAATGTATACCCAGTAGGGACTTGCTGGATCCATGCACTATGACCAGGGGTAGCTGGACTCTTGTGCCTCTTTCGTGCACAATCACATTGACTTCCCCCGCTACAGAGATGGGCTCACCTGAGTAGGTTTTCAGTCTCTGTCTGGATTCCTCCAATTTCCTGTTTGGCCACAGCTTGCGGAAGAGCTGTTCCGAAATCACTGACACTGCTAAAACCAGTATCGACTTCCCACTGCACTGGCTTTCCATCCACTTGCACTGTTGTCTTGATCAGATGGTTCTCACTTGCTGTTGTCTCCTGTGTAGACTTGTTAATCTTCAGGAGGTACTCCCCAGGTGGGCTTTCATGCTGAGCTTGCAGATTGTGTGCTTGGTCCATCTGTTTTACTCTGGTTAACCATGCTGGCCTTTGTTGCGGCATGCTGTTTAAGCGTGACCCCATTTTACACAGTGAAAGCAGTCCTGCTTTTTAAAGGGGCACTCCCACTGGCCATGTTTCGGGCTGTTGCATCTTGTTTATCTTTATGTGTTTGACATTCTGTGACTGGGCTGGTTGCTTTGGTGCATTTTCTTCTGCACCATGTTTGGGGCGGGCTTTTGTTTTTGCACTACGCTTCGTGCCTGGAGACAAATCTGTTTGAGTGGCACGCTTCAATGACACTGGCTTGGGCTCTGGCTTGCTGCAAGCCCCTTGCAAACGAGTGCAATTCCTCGAGTGTCATTTTCTGTTGCAGGGCCTTTTCCCTCACCCTGGGATCTCTGACTCCCATGGTCATCTGTTGGCGGATTTCCCGGGCGGAATCGGTGAAATCACAAGTGCTGGCGAGGTGCCTGAGGCGAGTCACAAACGCGTCAGTGAACTCACCTTCCATTTGCATTGTCTGGTGGGGCACATCGCACTCGTCATTATTTTTCTGGTCAACAAAATATGACCCGAGCTGCCTGCACATCTTTTTGTAGACACCATCTGCATCCTCTCACGCGACAGGCGGGGCTGTGGCAGCGTTTCTCGCAGATCAAACACTCCAGGGCCAGCAAAATGGAGCAAGCAGGCATTTTTCCGGGCAGGATCTCCTACTCCCATCGCCAGACACATGTTTTCCAGTCGACGGAGTCATTTAGACGTGTGTGTAATTGGGACTCTACGACGCACTCAGCTGCTGAGGCTATATGGTGTCGCCTACCTCTCACCCTGGCAGGAAGGGCGGGCACCGCGGGGAATCGAACCTCGTACCTCTGGTTTTCCAGACTCGCAGTGGTTAACGCAGACGCGCTAACCACTACACTACCGGCACCCCGAGAGGGCCATTTAGGCCAATGATCGGGGTGCGTCACATCAAACTGCGGCAGTTCCAGCGTCGGCAATGCCATCACTTTTCAGGCGGGATTTAGCATCTTTGGCGGGCAATTGAGCGTGAAAACAGCATATCAAAATTAATATCCTCGTCGCCAATCTAGCTGCATACACGCTCAGTGCAGAACGATAGGAGTTTATTCGCTGGGCAGGATTTCAGGCGCAACGCGATACACGTCGCTTGGCGCGTCGCAGTCGACTCGTGAGTTGGTTATATTTCCAAACGGCGCAGCGAAACATGTTGAAACACTGCCGTAATTCGCTGCGCTACAATACCACAGTGGTCGTTTGATGTCTATCACGCTTAGAACCGACTTTTTGCACGGGATTCTGCATTTTTGCTTTTCCTTGCTTCCATGGCTGTCAATCCGCGTATGCTTGACACGTGCAACCATCTGAAATATTTTTGGAGGGTGTATAAGCCCGGCGCGCAGCCGCCCTCTGTCATAGAGGGTGTATAAGCCCGGTGCGTAACCGCCCTCTGTTCTAGAGGGTGTATAAGCCCGGTGCGTAACCGCCCTCCGTTTTGGAGGGTGCATAAGCCCGGTGCGTAACTGCCAGCTGTTCTGGAGGGTGTACACGCACTGCCAAACCTATTACAACGATCCTTTGAAAACTTCACTATCGGGTGCAATAAACCTGATATGCTCTTGCAGGTGAAAATCGGGTGATTCTAGAAGTCAAGAGTCATCAGATTTCACCAATTCCAAAGTTATTGCTTGCAAACAACTCATTTCTAAGGACCCACGGGACCGATCGCTGCGAAACCTTCACTTTTGGATGCGCCGTACCTGACTGCCACCTGCAGTCAAATAATTGTTGGCCCTGAATCAATGAAATGGCATCAACTTTCACAAATTTCAAAGCTCTTGCTTGCAGGCAAATCATATCTCAGAACTTACCTCTCCCATCGTCTCCATACGTCATCATTTGATAGGGCGTACATTGCAGTTACGATGTGTGCCATGAAGCCATGCTTGAGATTGTCATTTGTCGTGCCCAAGCGCGTGGACAGGTCATACACATTTCAGCAATAACATTTTTATTTTTTGTTGTGAGAATGTGATATTTATATTTTGTTGTGAGAACATTTGTGAGAATGCTCTCACAAATGTGAGAGCATCAACTTTTTCTTTTTTTCGTGGCAAGGACACACCAAGTACGTTGTACACGACATATCCAATTTTGGTGCATATTTGGGGGACAGTCGTAACCACGCATTGACATGGCTGCGCACGACACGCGTGGTCGAGCTCGATGTCCCCGTTGTCCTAAACAGTGACGCTTTTTGTCCTATTTGATCACTGTCTGCTTCAGGGACTTGTGCCTCAGTGATAAACAGGGGCGGCGTAAAGTGGGGGGCGTTCCGCTTTATCGTCAGATTTGGGGACAATCCCCCTGTCCTATCGACCTTCTTGCAGGGCAAAAAACATTCTTCACAAATATTTTCATGCATGGTCTCATATTCCAATGTTTACCACAATGAAGTTACCTCACATCGGTAGGATTACATTGCCAGAAATCTAGTGCGATCCTGCTAAAACTCCAAAAGGCCGCTCGGCGATGTTCCTCTTTAATAGCCGAGCACACTCAATGGCTTCCATGCCTAGTGATCAAAGTCGGACTAGGAGGTGAGCAGGTCATGTGCCTGCATCTTATGGATATTAGGCATGCTTTAAAGGGAGACGTAAAAACATACATCAGATCACAGTGAACGTGCTACAATGAAATAAATACAAAAATAATATTTCATTAGCTAGTACAGTGTTACTAGGGCTTCAACAGACCGCTCGGTGATATCCCCCATACTGCCCAAGCATATTCAATGTTTTCTGAACCTGGAGATCAGGAGCGGAATGGGAGGTCATTGGACAATCACGTGCGTGCAGTCAATAAATAGTGAACACGTTTTAAAAGTTTAAGATGAAAGCTAGCTTTAAATTGTAGGGCACTCGCTGAAATGCAATATCCTCAATTTCCCAGGTACCACTGTAATTTTCGCGCGCCCCGTCAATAACGTCCAGTTTGTATCACCACTTCTGCCGCTACGTTTTCGCAAAGCTTTAGCAGCCAAACAAGTACAGGCCCGCAATGCTGCGTGCGCTTTCTGTTCATTGCCTGTCCGTCCCGATGGCTCAGGTTGGCTCAGTCGCCTGCCTTCGATCTACCCACCCGCGGCCGAATGGGGCTTGGGTCGCTTTAGGGTCGCTTTGAGTCGTTATTTGGCCTTAACAGGTATGACCTGCGATCAGCGGCAGCGCCAGCGTCAAAGGTCAAGTGACGTTAGAGGGCGGGACGTACCGCGCCAACCATTATGGCACGCTAAACTTTCGCCACCAAATTCTGCCATCGACTTGGAACTGCGCAATCGGATGGTAGGGGTCAGGGTTCACACAGCAAGCACTGCTTAGCGCGAGCCCTGATCCCAGAAATTCATCCATGCAAAAGGCTCATATCAAATTAATACAAATTTAGCTGCTTGAAAATTTGTGCTTACACGTGCATTAATGACAGCACCAGTACACAATATTTGTTTGACCTATTACCGTGCTCCATGAATGGTGATTTGTAAGGCAATTTTGATGACTCTTGCTCCGTAAAGTATGTTTTAATCTAATGCCATTATTTCTTTGAACGCCTTTTCGCCTTCGCCTTTTGAAAGATGGCGTGATTAGGTTTCGATTCGAAATGAAGACCAGGCGTCAATCGAGATCAGCCGGGTAGACGTCCTGCCGGTCGCCACGCTTCCTGCAGAGGTGAGAGGCAGCCAACGCTCATAGGCTCAGGCTATAGGCTTCCTGCTGGGGTGAGAGCCAGGCAACGCTACATGACCAATCAGCTGAGTGCGTCGCAAAGCCCCAGTGACGACGATGGCTGCCGAGGGAACGGGATTGGGGGGGGGGGACAGAAATCATTCCTTTTAAAGTTGCCGAGGACTAACATTAAAAAAACACACAAAGCGACGGTGGAACAGAGCGATGCGAAAACTCAGTGTCTGGTATATTACAATCCGTTTTGTGCCCGGGCAAAATTTGAAGTTCAAAGCAGGTCACTGAGCTGGCTAACATTAGTCTGAGGTTAAAGCGCTAAAGTTGAAAACCTCAGAATTTGTTTAAGTATGGACAGGTTTAGTAAATATTGCAGATACGTTCCTTGATGTGTTACATGTGAATACACTGGTTTTGTTTGATCTTTAGTCATGGCATGCTCTTATAACTGATAGCGGAATGGCTTTCACTGGAGGATCCAGGGGGCCGGGACCCATACCCATCCCTCTCCCTTGGGCCGAAAGGAGACCGTAGGTTCCGAAGGGGTCTTTGAAATGGACAAGGACGTAGATAAATATGTGGCCAAGAGAAACATGCCCCTGAGCCGAGCTGTGTACACTAGGTGCTGGCAGTAACGGATGCAGATAGGGGGCACGGGGCTGTGCCCCCCCCCCCCTTGGGCCCGAAGGACCCATAACCAGTCGAACAGACTCAGTGCTCAGGACTGCCTGAGCGATGTAATACAATCTGAGAGCATCGGTGAAACTTTCACTTGAATTCTGGATTTTTGGCAGTAATAGAGGACGGACGAGATAGGCAGCATTGTCCTGAATCTATCCACCAGGACCTACTTCTCGCATGCCGAGGTTATCACAGCGCAAGATGCAGTGGAGCGCAATGGCCGATGGTAGTTTTTACTAATATTTTGAGAGCGGTGGCGCGCCAGGTCCTCACTGTTTCTTGCCATGCCATGCATAAGCCGCTTGCTTCATACAAACGTGATAAAAATAATGGATGGGGGAAACTGCTGTCAAATAATGATTATGTCCGGGCTGCGGGAGGCAGTCACGACTCTTGAGAATCGATAAGAGGTCTTGTTCTAAAGCAAAGAGCTACAGCCTTGGGTTGAAATGCATTGGAAGTCATGCCAAATCCAACGTAACCATCAGCGGCTATTGAAATATCGTCGGGACAACAGTAATCAATGCGTTCATTTTGTTGCCTTTCATATATGACCTAACTTTAGGTAAAACTAATCGGACTCATCGAAGTGTCAAGCATATTATACCGAAAAATGAAAACTACGACAAAGCTTCTAACTGCTGATGGAGCAAACACCTCACACTGTGCGATACTTTAAGCATTGCTTGTTTAGAAGCACGCCGCCGGCGCGCGTCAAACGAACTGGACTGGATCACGAGACAGCCAGCCACATAGAGTCGGGTTGCCTTGCCACCAGCCATTTAGTGATTTGGACGTGCAATTGAGTTGCCAAGTCTTAGTGAGCATCATTGCGGTTGCGCTGCGCTGCGTCTTGCGCTGTGATAACCTCGGCAGGTGAGAAGTAGGTCCTGAGAGCCGGTATAGGTCATTCGCTGTGTTGAATCCAATGTGACAGACACCAATGCAAGGTGTACTTTCATGTAAGCCAGAGTAATAACGAGGGACGGCTGATTTTGCAGTTAGTCAGACGATTGGCAATTTAGCATTTTGAAGGCAAGAGTAAGATCTGACCAGATGCCACATGGCTGCCCGTTGATGGTTGCCGAAGCAACAGATCAGAACCATATCAGGTGGAAGTAAACGAAGCATAGAATAGCTCCTCAAAGTTGCCTCCACGTTAAATGACATCCGTCTGCAGCTGCGGCAATCGCAAAAGTATACCAGCATTCATGGATAATTAGCAAATGACCTAATGTGTAGCATTGGTTAATGGTGGACTCCAACGGAAACGAAATATTGCCGCTCAGTGGTCGATATGGAGTGCGTCGCGAATTAGGCGCAATGGCTCCCTTGAGTCGTTTAACACATGGAGAACGGTACTACGTTGTTCAATACCTCTTCATAAGTACGTCCCCCTTGTTTTCATTCTAGTTTATAGCGCCAACACTCCGATCAAAAAAGAGCAGGTAACCTTCCAAACGTTGGAACATTAAACACGAGGGCGTTCGCTGATTAACATTCGGGCGTTATTACCGATCTGGAGAGCTGGCTTTTCTCTGCGGGAGTTCAGCGCAGGACAAGCGTAAGCACCTTGGAAGTGGGTTGTCTTGTCGGTTGCCACTGCAGGTGGACTTGGGCATTCCTGCAACCGCAGAATCAACGCACGTCACGGTTTCAGTGGCGAAGGCGGTAACACGTCGGATGCAAATTTTAAGGTTCGTGGCTTCAAAACCGGGCTTGACCAGCATTGTTCGGGCCGTCCTCTAAATATTTGGTTGTAATGGCTGCTAATGGCCTGTTCATAACATCGGTGTGATGTAAATTCAGTTCCTTGAGAATTTCCATGCGGAAATTCCGTGCATTACACCATTTTCAACATTACATGACACGGCATACAAGCCATCAAGCAACAACCCACCTTAACTCAATATACAGTCGGTATGATAACACCTGGGGGTCAATAACCTTGGTGACAGGGTGGAATATTGCTAGTTAAAGTAATGTTCTAGCACGCAGGTGCATATCTGATAGCTTTCTAGAGCTTTACAACTTACATTCAATTAGGTAAGCTGTTGAGTGCATTTGCGAAGAATATTATTCACGTAGATAAGACAGTAGTAATGATAGTAGTTGAGTATTTGCACGATATTGCCACGTTTGGGTGTTAATGAAGCAAGATAGCGCCCTAGAAACACCTTTGTTTTTCTTGCAAGGCACAATAGTTCGTGAGGGAGACGTGTGAAAATTGTTGCAAAACAAAGAACAAGAACAGTCACTTTCATTCAACCGTACGTGAAAAAGCATAAGCCCGGTAGCAAAGCAGCGCTGTTCTTTCTTCTACTTCAAAAATATCCTCCAGATGTTGATAAAAACCTAGGGTAACGTACACAAA
The DNA here is from genome assembly GCF_011947565.3 of Pollicipes pollicipes. Taxonomy (NCBI): domain Eukaryota; kingdom Metazoa; phylum Arthropoda; class Thecostraca; order Pollicipedomorpha; family Pollicipedidae; genus Pollicipes; species Pollicipes pollicipes. The sequence goes on from NW_023596818.1 coordinate 8,468,975, forward strand.
AAATATAGCAAAGGAACATTGAAATCATCGTCTATGCGACCCATAAGTGTAAAGGCCAGGCTAGAAATTACATATACTTCTGGGAGGAGGGCGAAATGCAAGCTGTTAAATGCTGATGCTAACTGCCAGTTTGCCCAGCCGGAAGGCGACAAAGCAGAAATCCGCCATGATCATCGCAGCGTCTGTGGCAAGAACAATAACTGAAGCAAGCAACTATTCCCATGTGTCGTTAAGTTTCAAATGGGGTGGTGAGAAAGCCAAATGAAGGTTGCCAATGGCCTCGTAAAACTGCAACTAACAAATAAACAACATGTTGGAAGTGATGCGAAATATTACAAATACGGCCTGTATGTGAGGAGAATTTCTAGGGAATTACGAGCCTATTGCCCGGCCTCCTGATCGTGATGCACCGAAGCTCGTCCTAGACCAATTCTATAAGTGCTGAAGCAGTTGCAAATGTTTCAAGTCCTTCAGGGAAGGAATCCACAAAAGGTGAATCATGGTTCCACGGGCTTGAAATCTCTAGATGTAAAATTGAAGAGAATATTGCCGAAGTTGCACACAGTATTGCAGGGTTTGCCCCCTCCCCCCCTCCCAGCCGTTGCAACACTACATCAGCAGCAATAAATAAACTAACAAAAGATGAACATTTCAGATTGTGTCATTCCGTGCTATTCATTGCAAATTGAATGAGGAAAAGTATCTATGTCAATAAGATAACTACCTAAGTCAATAACTTAAGTGACAACATCAATGAATAAAGTACCTACGTCTGTTATTTTCGGAGTTAGAGGAAGCAATCAACTGCGGGTGGCTAGATTTCCTGTCCGTCCGTGTCGGCCTGGACCATGTGCTGCCGCACGGGCACAGGACTGCTGCAAACCAGTATTATCAATATTGACAAAGTGCAGGTTAGTCCTAAAGTGCCGGGTAAAGACGACTTACCGGACCGTTGTTACGCCGTCACTAGGTAATTTCGCCCACAGACTATGACCGGGCCTATGATTTGATGCATCGGGGACCCGCTGATGTACCGCCAGTGGCCTGTTTACCTTCGCTGAACCACTAAGGCGGAGTGGCTCGGCGTCGCCAACGAGGTGGCGCAACGGAAGGCCATGGTTTGCAGCTTGTGGACATTCGCTGTCAGTTGCAATGTGGCGCAGTGCTCTACACACACGGCGGCATGCTGCTCTTGCTCTTCGGTGAGTCAGGTGGCTGGAACACTGGTCCCAGCAGATTGTCTGCCAGTGCATTTCACCGAGCCTGAAAAATCGCAGCGCAGCGCGTGCGGAGGTAACGCAACGCATGCCTAAGCCATCACGCGGGCTGCATGCAGAAGGTCTAGGCTTTGTGTACAGGCAATCGATTCTGGCAAACACGATATCGTCCATTGCGCTGCTGCAGACCAATCTGACTCGGACACCCCTCGGTGGCAAATATAAACGACAAAAGTGCAACGTCGCACTCTGATTGATGTGATGCTGTTTATCACTTGCATCGCCGCGCAGTGTCGGACGTATTGTGTTGCGGCGCGGGCGCGCTGTTGGGGATTCGGAAGGTGTTCGACTATTGTGTATGCTTTGTGAGGATAAGCGGTCGATGCATTCGCATTTTCAATTGTCTGGTTGCTGGAGGTTGTTGAGCGAAAAACTGCGCAGTTTTCTAAAGCGTAAGTGCGCTGAACATTGCACTTCATGTGCCCGATAAACGCGCTATATGATGGACGACTCTGCACGGAAATAAAGGCGACACACTTTTGTAAAAAAAGTCACTTGATGGCTCAGGAGACGAGGGGGGCTTTTCGGCTGATGATTCATCAGAGACTGTGGTGTGGACGGTCAGTCGAGTCGGCTTCGTGGAGTTCGATTTAGCGCGTGAGAGTAACCTCCAATGGTGACCTGAGCGAGCTTCAGTGTGCTGGGCAACATGAGAAGGCATTTCAAATGATTTTCTTATGCGTGAAAATAAATGATCCGTGAATTGGGGATTGATCAGCTGCCAGCGATCCTAAATATTACGCCAGGTTGCAGGCACGGCGTTTGCCCCTAACTGACGAGACGCCTTGAACGCGTTTTATCATAGCGAGAGAGATTCGGGATCGCCGATTCGCGAGCTAGTTGTTATGTCTAAACCTGCCATAAGCCCTCAAAATATTCCGTCATAATCTAATTTTAGGTGAGCGCCGGAATCCAATTGCCTAAGTTTTGATCTCAGACATTTTGGGCCCACCCGCAGGGGACTTCCCGGGTGAGTGCCTACTCGCGTTTACAAAATGCATTATGACTAGGCGTGACCACAGTGTATCCAATCTTAAAACCGTTATTGGAACGGTAGCTGTTCAGAACCCGCGTCCGGCCGGGGGGGGGGGGGGGGGAGATGTTGACTTCCCCACTGCGGTTTTTCAAGCAAAGCTCAGAATGAGCGCTCGTGGCAACAGTACATTTTCAATGCCTGCTAATTTATCAATTTGATATCCTTTACGCGAATCCCAGGTTTTGATCTACCAAAATCATTCACGTAGGTCAGGTCAAAGAGGTCGACATCCATAAAAGTTGGCTTACACGCAACTTTTTGTGGGTCATTTACTATCATTCAAACTTGCAATAGTAAAAGAACATGGTAGTATCTACAGTTTTGTGTTTCAGATTGTTCAGGAACGCCAGGTCGGTTAACTCAGAGAAGTAGTGCAATTTTTGCGCATTTTTGTGCATTTTTGGTGTTTGAATATTAGCAAAGAGCATTTACTGACATGTAAAACTGCTACATGAACACAGAGCACATGATCTTGGCCCAGTCATAACTTAGCCTGTGGGAACTTTCTGCAAAACCTTTGCTGAGCGCAAGATAGTCAGTTTTATTACATAATTTTGGACACAGAGTTAGAGTACTCAATTGAAAACATGCTGTGATATTATTCTAAGATATAATAAAGCCACAATAGGTCGTGCGAGGACATACGAGGTTATGGGAGGCCATCCAAGGTCAATGACCCATGCCATCGCCAGGGGAGAGGCTAAATGAATGAGTGCGACGTGTCTGAATGAACGCGTGCGATAAGAGCATTTCCTTATGGTGTTTATGAAGCTGATGACGTGTAATTTCATGCACCAACGTGCCTTTTCTCAGTTGTTACAAATGCATTGCCAATCGTCGGAGGGGTTATGTATATATCGACGACAGCTATGCGATCTCGAGTAACTGCAGATAAACAGCACACTATTTCTGACCACAGAAAATCATGGCACTGGTCACATAGACATTATTAGCACTTAATTTTTCATCATTTGTTGGTTTATAAATTTGACCTAACTTGATCTCAAATGACCTCTAGGTCAGTCGTAAGTGCTTTTTTGTATCGGGAATCCTTTTTTCAGACAGCTGCACCTAATAACATGAATTTAGTCAGAAAAAACATTGTGAAAAATTATCGTTCTTGCGCGTTACTAGCAAACCAATTTTGAACGGTGGCTTTATCTGAACTAACCTTTTCTGGGGAACAGACATCTTCGAAATGGACTAACCACGGTCATAACGCTTATTTCCGTGGCTTCTATATCCGTCTTGACATGTTAACATAGGCTTTAACTGCATTTGTCGGATCGACTGGTTTTTTTTTTCGTGACCACCGGGACCTCACATTTTGCCTAAAATAAAAATGTGGTGTGCATTTTTCATGACTTGACCAGACCTTGACAACTGCATCTTTTTTTCTCTTATGGCGCCTGGAAATTGGAGATCGGAGGGAGGGGGTTGTCTACTTCCTCCCCGGCCGGGCGCGGTTGCCTCAGGCCCCAGGCCGGGCGCGGTTGTCTCAGGCTCCAGGCCGGGCGCGGTTGTCTCAGGCCCCGGCCGGGCGCGGTTGTCTCAGGCTCTAGGCCGGGCGCGGTTGTCTCAGGCTCCAGACCGGGCGCAGTTGTCTCAGGCCCCGGCCGGGCGCGGTTGTCTCAGGCTCCAGGCCGGGCGCGGTTGTCTCAGGCCCCGGCTGGGCGCGGTTGTCTCAGGCTCCAGGCCGGGCGCGGTTGTCTCAGGCCCCGGCCGGGCGCGGTTGTCTCAGGGTCTAGGCCGGGCGCGGTTGTCTCAGGCTCCAGGCCGGGCGCGGTTGTCTCAGGCTCCAGGCCGGGCGCGGTTGTCTCAGGTCCCGGCTGGGAGCGGTTGTCTCAGGCTCCAGGCCGGGCGCGGTTGTCTCAGGCCCCGGCCGGGCACGGTTGTCTCAGGCTCCAGGCCGGGCGCGGTTGTCTCAGGCCCCGGCCGGGCGAGGTTGTTTCAGGCCCCGACCTGGCGCGGTTGTTTCAGGCTCCAGGCCGGGCGCGGTTGTCTCAGGCACCGGCCGGGCGCGGTTGTCTCAGGCTCCAGGCCGGGCGCAGATTAATTGACAATTACTCAGAAAACACGGGCTCAGTCATTCGGGGGCAATATTCTGAGGCTTGTGTCCGCCAGCCCGGCCACCCTATACCGGAATACTCCCTGAAAGGCATTCCACTACAAGTTATAATAGCTTAAAATGCTTTAAGATTAAACCAAACCAGTTCATGCTCATATCTGGACGCTCACTCGTGCACACGCTCACATCTGGACGCTTCTACAATACTTACCACATCTGTCCACGCCTAAACAAGATATGAGGGTTCTGGTGATTAAAATTTGACCTCCGACTGACCGCAGTCAGCACATAGACCTATCTGAAACCTCAAAATTTACCTCTGGATAAAACACAGACGCACAACAAGGCACGACAAATTTCGTGTCGCTCCGCTGCATCGTTTTTTTCCACGCCCTGGATATATGGTAGGGCTTCTCTGACCACTGGCGACCCCAGCTCAAACCCTGTCTTCATTTCAAACAGGAACTTAATCACATCAAAAGTATCGAAAAAATTATTTTTCCAGAAGATAAAATGGTGCTGAACTGAAATAAAGCCATAACAGAAAAAATCCCCAAAATTGTATTTTGAAGTCCTCTCCAGTACGGTCATGGGCAAGGCAGATGCGATGCATACTGCATTTCGTGCAAGGCACGTATATACAAATGTTTTAATGTGTGTTTAAACAAAACAGGTACGCAAAATTGCAAGGGGCCATGCCTATTTGCATTCTAAAACTGCGATGAACACAACGACGAAAGTGGCGATGACACACAACGGGCATTGATGAGAACGAGAGGTGCCGGAAAATGCGTACAAAACCTGATCCCTCTCCAAAGAAGAACATTCATTTACGTGTGCCACACCAGTTGTGGCTCCCAGTTTCAGCATCTTCGCAGGATGTAATATTCGACGTTCTTCGTTCGACCTGAAAATCTTAGAACCTTTACAATGTTTACAAATAGGCCCAGCGCTAAATAACATGACCTATCACATCCATTGAGAAATGTCGCAAAATTGAATACCTCTGCAGACTTGGGCTGGATCATATCGTTACCTGTGTTTGTACTATATCTTCGCTTTGTTTGTGTGTCGTGTGCGTGCGTTAAACCACCATGGTGTACACTGTACGTGGGTGCTTTTGCCTGACGATGCAGCTTAATATAAGAGGATAGATTACATACGTTCGTGGTACATTATATATATATATATATATATATATATATATATATATGTATATATGTGTGTGTATATATATATATATATATATATATGTGTGTGTGTGTGTGTGTGTGTGTGTGTGTGTGTGTGTGTGTGTGTGTGTGTGTGTGTGTGTGTGTGTGTGTGTGTGTGTGTGTGTGTGTGTGTGTGTGTGTGTGTATTGAGGTGCCGGTAGTGTAGTTATTAACGCGTCTGCGTTAACCACTACGCGCCTGGGAAACCAGAGGTACGGTGTTCGATTCCCCGCGGAACCAGGGTGAGAGGCAAGCGACGCCATATAGCCCCACAAGCTGAGCGCGTCATAAAGCCCCACTGATACATATATGCATATTGCTGGTTATACCCCACACCATAATATTAGTTTATGACCTCCTTGGTCCTTTGTTCAAGGCTTCGTTTGGTGCGTTTACCGTTTTAAAGGTATCAGTACAGAGTGTTTCAAAGTTCATCTATTCGTTCAACATTTAGATCAATTCCATGATCACCTTGAAAACAAATATTTAAATTTAGACAGGCAGTCACAAGTACAAACCGTATGCAAAGCTTCAGTTTTATGGTATTGCCACAAAATACATGGTCGGGACATTAAAAAATATTTACATGCCGCATGCTTTAATTTCAGACACACTTCCGATGATTAAATATTTTACATTTTCACCAATCAAGTTAAAAGCTTACTAGTCCGGAAGGTTTGCATTACGAGGGAGAAGTATGTCCTACTAGTCGTATGTCGTAGAATGATAGCCGTCTAACTTGTTTGTTTTGTATGACAAACAGAAATGACCTGGTCTATGACCCTGTCTGGACATTAAGATTCATGAAAAATATGAATGGTTCGAATGTTACAGCGTCTTGAAAGTCAACTTTGTGGTAGACATGTACCCTGGGGACCGCGAAACGCGCAAAGCAAACTACATTGGCGTGACAGAAATAAGTCTCAGCCCATGCTTAACCATGCACTTGCAGAAGGCGGCACCAAAAACACATGCACGCACACATCTCAACACCCCACTAACCATAAATACATTGGTCACAAGCACTACCACATTTGCGCACACCTCAGACCATATATATATATATATATATATATATATATATATATATATATATATATATATATATATGTATATATATATATATATATATATATATATATATATGTGTGTGTGTGTGTGTGTGTGTGTGTGTGTGGGTGTGTGTGGGTGTGTGTGTGGTGTGTGTGTGTGTGGTGTGTGTGTGTGTGTGTGTGTGGTGTGTGTGTGTGTGTGTGTGTGTGTGTGTGTGTGTGTGTGTGTGTGTGTGTGTGTGTGTGTGTGTGTGTGTGTGGTGTGTGTGTGTGTGTGTGTGTGTGTGTGTGTGTGTGTGTGTGTGTGTGTGTGTGTGTGTGTGTGTGTGTGTGTGTGTGTGTGTGTGTGTGTGTGTGTGTGTGTGTGTGTGTGTGTGTGTGTGTGTGTGTGTGTGTGTGTGTGTGGTGTGTGTGTGTGTGTGTGTGTGTGTGTGTGGTGTGTGTGTGTGTGTGTGTGTGTGTGTGTGTGTGTGTGTGTGTGTGTGTGTGTGTGTGGTGTGTGTGTGTGTGTGTGTGTGTGTGTGTGTGTGTGTGTGTGTGTGTGTGTGTGTGTGTGTGTGTGTGTGTGTGTGTGTGTGTGTGTGTGTGTGCGTCCGTTCTGCGGACCTGTCTTCCTTACTCTACAGACCGCAGCACTGAACCGAACTGCCAGACTGCACTGCCTCTAATCTCTTGGCTTTACCGCTGACCAGGGTACATACCTAGTACGGACTTGGCTTCCCAGACAATGACGCTTTCCATCTATTCTGACTTTATCAAAATCTTAATGCTGAGACGGGCGATATATCAGGTCATTTCTAATTCTCCCGCCCTATTTCAGGAATTCTCATGCCTCCATTGACCTGGACAGAAGTACTGGAGGACTGGTTCTTCAACAATGAGAACAGTTACGTGGAAATCCGATGTGCGGCCATCTGCGCCCGGCTTCCATCTTGTCGTGCTTTCGCGGTCTCCCCCGAAATGGGAGGCAGCTCTGGTGGCAGCGCGTTTAGAGGGGAACGGTGTTTAACATGGGACAACCCACCACCTGAGCAGCCGGCATGGAGGAGGCGGGAAGGGATAGAGCCGACAGGTGCCGACAATACCGGAGGAAACGAACTGGATGGAGAGGAAGGTGAAGTAGGAGAACAGCAAGTGGAAGGAGAAGAAGAAACAGAAGGAGGAGGAGAAGAAAAAGAAGAAGAAGAAGAAGCAGCAGAAGAAGGAGGAGGAGGAGAAGAAGGCGAAGAAGAAGGCGAAGAAGAAGGCGAAGAAGAAGGCGAAGAAGAAGGCGAAGAAGAAGGCGAAGAAGAAGGCGAAGAAGAAGAAGGTGAAGAAGAAGGCGGAGAAGAAGAAGGAGGAGAAGAAGAAGAAGAAGGAGGAGGAGGAGGAGAAGGTGAAGAAGAAGAAGGCGAAGAAGAAGCAGGCGAAGAAGGAGAAGGAGAAGAAGAGGGCGAAGAAGAAGAAGGCGAAGAAGAAGAGGGCGAAGAAGAAGGCGGAGAAGAATAAAGTGAGGAAGAAGAAGAAGAAGAAGAGGAAGAAGGGGAATAAGAAGAAGAGAAAGAAAACTGAAAAGAATAGCAAGAGTGGTGAACAAGAATACGACGTTTAAAACGTGAAGACGTTTTATGATGTGATAATGACAGTTTATTGTGACAGATGACAGTTGATCAATTATCTTCCTTTAGCAGACATCATAGCAATAATCAGCACGGAGCTCTTGGCTTTACACGAATAATCATCGCATTGGCAGGGTGAAAGCGTGTGCCATGGGGAGTGATCACGATGTGGTCAGTAACTCGTGGCTCCAGCACTAAAGCTATATCATTCAGCCTTGCCCAACGTCCGAGTCATTGGGTACCCGGCGAGCAGCTCGAAATCACGTTAAAGTTTTACGTGAGTACCGCTGGATTACGGGTTAAAATAGCTGCTGCGAGGCATAGGCGTAGGAGCAAGGGCACTGCCTTCTCGTGAGTTTGTTATGAACACTAGCGTTGTTTGGTAGGGACCGACTTGATAGTAAAATTTGGCCCCCTCTCGCACTACTGTGATACCTACACCTGCTATGATGTCGAGTTACAGGACGTTGGTCAATAATGTATCATTATCAAGCAAAAGCCTGCCCGCTGGGCTTCAATGATGCACAGACTGCCGCTAAACCACACTGCAATGCACCTGCCGCCTGACACGGAAGGCAACTGCCGTGGGGTCGTAAAGTCTTGCTTCAGTGGCAATGGGGGGGGGGGGGGGGGGGGGCGCACAGACAGTCTCGCCCACGGCCAGGGTGTCGGCAGCGACCGTACATAGCTTGTGGCGTCGCTACACTAAATTTGCTTGCCACAACAGTTGCCGCGGCGTAGCCAGCCCTCTTCAGAGCTTGCGTTACTTGCTCGCGCCCACAGGCCACGACGGCGTCCGGTCTTATCCGAAAGTTGTCCTGCTTTGATGCGCACTGCCACATGAGCAGGTATTCTAATTTGTGACATTCAGCACAGGAGCTGACCCGCAGCAGTCGTGTGGAGCGTCGACCTCCGTCGGCCGGCGACGTGGTCAACACCCGAAGACACGCCGTGTGGTGGCGACGCGTACCTCTAGCATAAACTAACAACGTAAGCAGGGTCGAGAATGATGCTAGGCGGCTTTCTAGAATGCTTTCCCTGCCTGATCAGGCGGTCTGGATACTGTACCTCATTAAACTGATAGCAGTCAGCGATACTTTGTAATCGATGAACGCTAAACTACGCTGACGGCGATAGGTGATTATGATGACGCTGGAGTCGTTGTAATGATGTGGTACGCGGCTGTCGTTACGGCCAACGGCGGCCCGTCCACAGGTGGTCGTCTTTGGTTTCTTCTAGCCAACAAGACTGACTGTCCGCGCGGGAATGCCATTAAAACGTCTGCCGGACTTCAGCGAGGCCGCAAATGTATTTGTACAAAATCTAATGCTACCAGTAATGGAAAAGTACCTACGGCCTGAAAACCTCATGGCACATGAGAGGAAAGTGTAACAAAACTCTGGACGAGTTCAAGCATACTTGCGGTGATTTTGAACGCAAATTTTTACATCGAGCACCAACAAAAACCACATGCTCGGCACCATTAATGCGCAAGCGACATAAAATAAACGGCAGTAGCACGGTTCAAGCCTTCAGCGCACCACTGTGCGGAGGAGCAAACAATCCTAGTCCAAGCTCAGCGATCGGTCCGGTTCATGCCACGCCGCATGCGCACACTCGGAGCTTCATTTTCACTGGTACGTGTCCAAATCTGACAATCCTTACCATGCCACTCATTGTTACCGAATCCCTCAACAGTGAAAATAAAGCTCAATAAAAAAGCGGCGCTTGGCATGATCTGTATTTAATTTGCCTTATCTTATTTGCCAGTGAAGGAAATAGAGGGTGAACAATCGCTTTTGAGAACAAGGGGGAAGAAATACATTCTCCCACAGTCCACCGGCGAAAATTTTCATCTAGAACGAAACAGATGTGTAACGAGTCAGGAGGGCTTCACACAATAAGCGAGAAAAGTGAACGTCGATTAACATCTGCAGGCTAAGACGAGAAACTAAACAATTCAGCAGCAAGTTTTCACTGTCAAAATTCGTCACTGGACATCGTACAAAAAGTACAATAGCATTCGCTTTGACAGACACCGATATCGATAAGTGCGCCACATATTGGTACACAGGTAAATAATCAGACAAGCTTGTAAAGCAAAACTTACGCCACATTGGTCAGCACGCAATACGCTGCATAAAAGAATACGGTATTCACACACAAAGTTGGGTCTTGCGCGCACTGCAATGGAGTGCTGGGAGTCACAGGTGCCTCAATCTCATCCTCCACTCGCACGGCCGCAAGACGCCGCGCTTACCAAGTCATCACAGAACCACGCTCTCGCCGTGGCACTGATGGTCGCACCGTCCGGGAGCTGCACTAGCGCCCACTGGCGTCAGAAATCGGCACTAGAGGTCCTCAGGCTCACGGACAGGTGGGGGTAGTACGCAGAAGAAAGAGACAGACACTAGAAGAGCCCCTTTTTCTTCTTTTTCCCATCTACTGCCCTGCAAAAGAAGGCGGCCCGGGGTCAGTGGAGCGAGCAGAATACCGCACCGTTACGAAAACCCCGCCACCAGCACAAAAGTCTTCTTTAAGCTCACCGGAAGACACAGTATTTTAAAAGCGCATCTGAAGTGAGCCAGACAGGTCTCCGAAGCCACTCAACACGGATTCCAGCTAAGTAAGTGCAAACATGCGAGACGGTCGGGGCCATCGGCTGATTTTCATCTCGGCCCCCGGGCCACATGAGTCCACCGCTGCCATTGGTCGGCTCGCTGACCACTCAGCGTGCAGCACGCGCGGCACCTCCGGTTAGCGGTCGGCGGCACGAAGAGGCACGCGACGGCATGAGTGCGTGAGGGAGCACACGCTCTGTGCTGCAGCCGGGTGGGCAGTGTGCTCAGGCCCGCGAGCGTCGGACAAACGGGCAACGCGGTCAAACGACATCCTCTGTTAGTGCTGTACAAACGCGCCGCGCGTGACCAGGCCCTGAAGCATGCCTTAAGAAAGCCAGCCAGTGATGGTCCACGAACGCTTTTGGTCCAGCTCGCAAACTGTGCTCCAGTGTTGGTCCAGCTCGCAAACTGCGCTTCAGTTTCGGTCCAGCTCGCAAACTGTGCTTCTTTTTAAAACATGGATAAAGTATGTCTTGGGAAACCAGAATCATGGTCATGTGGCATTCTGTACCAACTGAACTGAACTAGACAATCAAAGAACCCTCATCAACTGTATGCAAGCGTTACGTTACGCAGAACGGCTTTGGCACCATAGTATAAACTTGTTCACATTTCTGGGAGGATTGGCCAAGTTTCGATTGCATGGTGGCGGGTGAAGGTTTGGGGGTTTTAATAGTGCCTGTATGACAATCCTTGTCCGCGCGGCAAGGATATGACAGCTATGGTGAGCATGTACGAATTTAATGCTTTCTGAAGCTGCATAATTATAGGTATATTAAATATACTCATTATCCGAACTTGTATCGTGACGCTGGCCTCCAACTGTTCCGCAGCCTAGTCTTGACGGCTAGCTCATCTTGAGCCAACCGATCCCAAAAACGCAATCCAATAGGGAAAACAGTGCACACAGTGCTACGATACCGCTGAATCTATCCCGTGCGCCAATATTCCAGTATGCAACCAACGAACAACAGAAATCTGCTCAACCAGGTGGCTGTCAAAAACGAAACACGTCCAGTCAATCCACTGTCCACGCAAACGATGGGGCACGGTGCAAGTAAAAGTGACTACAACGTGGGAAGCGGGCAGGCATGCAGGAGCAAGACGCAAACCACGGACACTCAGCAACACGGGCGCACCCAGGGCATGCTGCGCATGAAGGGATTGTTGGCAATAAATGTTGCGAAGAGTTGACTCCGGTAATAACTTCAAACTCCACTCTTCACAAAAACAAATGCCGTGAAGAGTTAAGCTGCAAACACGAACACTGCTAAAAGCAGCAATTTTTGTCACAAAGGGAGACAATAACTTCAAGCTCCACTCTTCATGACTATAAATGGCGCGAAGAGTTGAACTGTGAAGACGAACACTGCTAGAGCAGCAATTTTGTCACAAAAGGAGTCATCTTGAATCCAGAGTGCTTGCCAATCCAGTCCCAGCCAGTCCGCGTGATTGTGTTCTGGGTGCGCCCCTGCTCAGGCGGACACACAGGCGCGGAGGACCAGTGCAGGCACGTGTCAGTCGCAGGCGCCCGTCCGACTCGCAACAGACACTCAGCTGCTCGGCACACCTGACAGTCGGGGCACCGGGATTTTCCACCTGCTCCTGCCACCGCTGCAAAGTCAGACAGAGCGCTCTCGTTAGGCCGGCCCTTGCAGGTAAGCTGACGCGCCAGTCAGTCAGCGAGCGGTGTGCATGGACAGGTCGCCGGAAGAGGGCACTGGCGATGCACGTCCACCACCACAAGCGTTACAGGCCCGGGACAGCCTGGCCCACAGTGAGAGCACGGCGAGCACCGTCGCAGAAGTGTGACCAAAAGCATCAGGGACCTTCACCGACCAGACAGGACCAGACGGGACCAGACAGGACAAGGTATGGAATCGCCGCGTTGTGGAAGCTTGGGAGTGATTCGGTGCGGGTCCGTCACAGCGTGAACGGGACCGGACGGGACCGGACGGGACGAGGCATGGGACCGTCGCATTGCGGAAGTTTGGGAGTGATTCAACACGGGCTCATTAGAGCGTGGTTGGTGCTGACAACCTGTCGCACCCGAGACGAGACGAGCTGCACCCCAACCGCATATCCGGGACACCAGAGACAAGGAGCACCGTGCTACGGTCAGACAGGTCAGGCAAAGAGAGTACTACCAGGGCAAGTGAGAGGGGTAAAGTCACTGTTAGCACAGGCATCCACGAAATTGTTCGCGATAGGAGTACGGCACAGGCAGCCTCGATTGTTGCACCAGTGACACGGCTGACTCGCCCAAGGGGTTAACACCATCGGCTGAAACTCCTTCCCTCATAAGCTTCAAAAGTGATCCAGCCCTGACTCTGTCCTGACGTCACAGAGAGGAGAGTGGCTGCTGTCGATCTACCACAGCCTTAAGTCCTTCCCTGCCCGTCACAGCAGCACAGAGAGTGAGACGGCCAACATGACTGGCTGCCACAATAGCCACATCTCACCAAGCTCAGTTACAAAAGTTCGTTGGCCCTGTCATCGGGCCACGTCAGAAGGGGGTCACGTAAGTGTTAAGACTAAGCACACTCAACATGCAGAGTCATCACGGGCCGCAGAGAACAGCAGGGGTCATCACTCGCGTCCATTCTCCAGACGTCCCTTCCCCGCTGTCCGATCGCATACACCAAGTCACGACTCGCGGCAAGTCTCCCAGGTCTCCGCTCCTCAGCCGGTCTCCCAGGTCTCCGTTCCGCAGCCAGCGCACACATCACACACACGGGAAGCGTCACTGCTGCCGACAGGGCTCCGGTGGCTCCTGCAGCCTCATGGAGAGGCGGCGCCGGGTGGAGAGCGAGCGGCTCCTCAGGAGCGTGACCCGGCCGGGCCCGGCCAGACTGGAGCAGCTCTCATGCAGGCCGCTGCTGGCAGGAGGCCAGCCGGCCGGCGTCAGCGGGCGCCACAGGCTCGGACAAGGCCGGCGTCGGCGGAAGCCATAGGCACAGATGAGGCCGGCGTCAGCGGACGCCACAGGCACGGATGAGGCCGGCGTCAGCGGACGCCACAGGCACGGATGAGGCCGGCGTCAGCGGACGCCACAGGCACGGATGAGGCCGGTGTCAGCGGACGCCACAGGCACGGATGAGGCCGGCGTCAGCGGACGCCACAGGCACGGATGAGGCCGGCGTCAGCAGACGCCACAGGCACGGAGAGGCCGTGTCAGCGGACGCCACAGGCACGGATGAGGCCGGGGTCAGCGGACGCCACAGGCACGGATGAGGCTGGCGTCAGCGGACGCCACAGGCACGGATTGAGGCCGGTGTCAGCGGACGCCACAGGTACGGATGAGGCCGGCGTACAGCGGACGCCACAGGCACGGATGAGGCCGGTGTCAGCGGACGCCACAGGCACGGATGAGGCCGGTGTCAGCGGACGCCACAGGCACGGATGAGGCCGGTGTCAGCGGGCGCCACAGGCACGGATGAGGCCGGTGTCAGCGGACGCCACAGGCACGGATGAGGCCGGCGTCAGCGGACGCCACAGGCACGGATGAGGCCGGCGTCAGCGGACGCCACAGGCACGGATGAGGCCGGCGTCAGCGGACGCCACAGGCACGGATGAGGCCGGCGTCAGCGGACGCCACAGGCACGGATGAGGCCGGTGTCAGCGGACGCACAGGCCACGGATGAGGCCGGCGTCAGCGGACGCCACAGGCACGGATGAGGCCGGCGTCAGCGGACGCCACAGGCACGGATGAGGCCGGCGTCAGCGGACGCCACAGGCACGGATGAGGCCGGTGTCAGCGGACGCCACAGGCACGGATGAGGCCGGCGTCAGCGGACGCCACAGGCACGGATGAGGGCCGGGGGTCAGCGGAGCCACAGGCACGGATGAGGCTGGCGTCAGCGGACGCCACAGGCACGGATGAGGCCGGGGTCAGCGGACGCACAGGCACGGATGAGGCCGGCGTCAGCGGAGCCACAGGCACGGATGAGGCTGGTGTCAGCGGACGCCACAGGCACGGATGAGGCTGGTGTCAGCGGACGCCACAGGTACGGGATGAGGCCGGTGTCAGCGGACGCCACAGGCAACGGATGAGGCCGGGTTCAGCGGACGCCACAGGCACGGATGAGGCTGGTGTCAGCGGACGCCACAGGTACGGATGAGGCCGGTGTCAGCGGACGCCACAGGCACGGATGAGGCCGGGGTCAGCGGACGCCACAGGCACGGATGAGGCTGGCGTCAGCGGACGCCACAGGCACGGATGAGGGCCGGGGTCCAGCGGACGCCACAGGCACGGATGAGGGCTGGCGTCAGCGGACGCCACAGGCACGGATGAGGCCGGGGTCAGCGGACGCCACAGGCACGGATGAGGCCGGCGTCAGCGGACGCCAACAGGCACGGATGAGGCCGGCGTCAGCGGACGCCACAGGCACGGATGAGGCCGGCGTCAGCGGACGCCACAGGCACGGATGAGGCCGGCGTCAGCGGACGCCACAGGCACGGATGAGGCTGGCGTCAGCGGACGCCACAGGCACGGATGAGGCCGGCGTCAGCGGACGCCACAGGCACGGATGAGGCCGGCGTCAGCGGACGCCACAGGCACGGATGAGGCCAGCCGGGTGAATGGACAGGGAGACACACACACGCAAACACACGCACGTACGCACACAGCCGGGCTAGGGACGGACGAGCGAGGTTCACGGAAGGGCGGTGAGACACAGAGACGCAAGCGCACTGGATATTGTCCCACCCTTCGCCTACTTACGCCTGTACGCCTGCTCATGCGCACTATCAGCCTTTGCGATAACTGACCCATCACAGTCAAACACGACGCACTTGAAACGCGACGATGTCTTTTACGATCCTTCACCACTTTTTCAAACTGTGCGTTTGCTTCTGATTATTTCCATTTACCTGAGCATATTTCTGTGTATTTTTCTTCGCAACTCATATTTTTAGCCACGCTCATCGTCACTCCCTGTACCTTTATCGTCTCCCCTCTATCAGCTCTACATTGTTCTTCGCCCTCTGCTAATACACCCGGCTCCCTTCCTGTCCACATCTGTGGCACTTTATCCTCATGCGGATCTTGTTTTTGGACCGGGCTCTCCCCTGTCCCCATTGTCCAAGCTCACTCATCAGACCCTTCATGGTCATTTACACTATGCCTTTGGACTCCGCTCTTTCCTCTCCTCAAGCCACTCTCCAAGCCATCTACCATCACCCTCATCTCTCTCTCTCTCTCTCTCTCTCTCTCTCTCTCTCTCTCCTCTCTCTCTCTCTCTCTCTCTCTCTCTCCTCTCTCTCTCTCTCTCTCTCTCTCGCTCTCTCTCTCTCTCTCTCTCTCTCTCTCTCTCTCCTCTCTCTCTCTCTCTCTCTCTCTCTCTCTCTCTCTCTCTCCTCTCTCTCTCTCTCTCTCTCTCTCCTCTCTCTCTCTCTCTCTCTCTCTCTCTCTCTCTCTCTCTCTCCTCTCTCTCTCTCTCTCTCTCTCTCTCTCTCTCTCTCTCTCTCTCCCTCTCTCTCTCTCTCTCTCCCTCTCTCTCTCTCTCCTCTCCACCCTCACTGTTCGAACGCATCGGACATCAGACTGACTCAACTCGGCTACCCTCCGCACCCACGCCACCAGGTCCCCTGTCGCTACCCCGTCCATTCTGTTGGACGCCACTCTCTCACTCCCCCACCCCCCCCCCCCCTCCCGTCCAGCGTTCGATGTCGTCACTCACTCCTTGCTGTTGGACTCAAGCTCGCGGCGGCGCAGCTCGTCGATGGTGACGCCGTTGAGTCGCTCCCAGTCGTCCTTCTCGCGCCGGAACTGAGCGCGTCGCTCCTCCAGTTCGCGGCGCTGCTCCTCCAGCGGGCCCAGCATCTGCTCCTCGCGGCGGTGCAGCTGCGAGCGGAGCAGTGCCGCCGTCAGGCGGGGTCACGGGGTCAACGGAGGATCATGAAGGTCACACAGGATCAGGAGCGGAATGACGATGGACCGGTGACGGTACAACGTGCTCGCGCACGCTCCACGCTCATACCACTCTGTCGTCTGTTAGTAACAATGTTGTTGTGGATTCATGAGATCGGACATAAAATGACCATCGAAAGTGCCTTTAAGAAGGAAAACCCGCCAACAGGTTCAACGCAATGTGCAACTCGAAGAAAATAGAGTGATGCTAGACAGGAAACAACTGCATCAGCACGGCTCGCTGGCTTACTTTACACACAAAAAATGTGCTCCGGGAACACGCATAGAGTACTTGGCCAGATCACACAACGAGGAAGACTTCTAGACGCTGACGATGGATGGCTTACATCGCTCTCGGATTCCTTCAGCTTGTTTTCCTTCTCCTTGACCTTCATCTCGAACACGTGCTCCATCTCAGACTCCATTTTCTTCACCTTGCGTTCATGCTCTCGTTTCTCTTCTTCCATTTGTGCCAACGGGTTTCTGGAATACGAAAAATGCCTTTTAACTAGCGCATCACAGCTGATGATACAATAGAGAGCTGTAGAGCACCACTGACATTTTTACATGTCGCGAATTTTCACCTTCCCCATGATATCAAGGTTACATTCTTACAACTTTTTGACCTCAAAAACCATTCCAATATTGTTAAAATTCTAGAATTAACATATTTTCCCAAACTGTTGATCTAATGAATATATCCCATATAAATACACTGTCATATAAAGACCGGATGCCCCATACCCCATATAGCCCATACAAAGACCGAAAAATCCCACAGCTGAAAAGACCGGTGCCCCGTTGCACTAATCAACACACGGCTGACTGAGCAGCAGAGCTAGACCATCTGTGAGTATGGGAAACGCGCAGGCACATGAGTTGGTACAAGCGTGGATGCCAGGGTGTGGGGTGGAGGTGGGTGCAGGATCATCAGGACGGCACGAGGCGTGGGCGCCGGCGTCAGCATGCCGCTCACTTGTTGACGATCTTGGCCTGTTTGCCGTCGGCGCCCAGACCGGCCAGCTTGCGACTCCGGTAGTTCTCGTACAGCACCGAGTTGGTGATGTCACGCAGGTCCATCATGTGTGTGCGGATCTGCCGGCACGAGCGGGGGCAGGGTCAGGCTACGTCGTACTGCATCGACAGTGAGTTTCACTGTCGGAGAGCACATCGGTGAGGAGGGGTACAGGATGGCGGCGACGGTAGTGACAACGCCGCACCTCAATTTACCAGTCCAGACGACAGATGCAGGCGGCGGCCAAAAGCGCACACGATCCCCGCTACACACGCCACACCATATCATCATAGCAAACGTCGTGACACACACCACACCACACCGTCGTGGCAGACGTCGTGACACACACCACACCACACCGTCGTGGCAGACGTCGTGACACACACCACACCATACCGTCAAAACAAACGTCGTGACACACACCACACCATACCGTCATAACAAACGTCGTGACAAACACCACACCATACCGTCACAACAAACGTCGTGACACACACCACACAATACCGTCATAACAAACGCCGTGATATACACCACACCATACCATCATAGCAAACGTCGTGACGGCCGGGCGGTGCTGGAGGGTTTAAATCCAACCACCCTCTGACGCCTCCACACCAAGGCTATCGCTGCATGGGCACCAACGGGACGCCAGGTGTGCTGGCATCTGTAGGCTCACCAGCATGTTCCTGAGCGGGATGAAGTCGGAGTGCTCCATACTCTCGATCTGGACCACGCCCCACGGGTACCGGCGACCGCGCACCTTCCGGCCGTCCACCTGGTGGCCACACAAGACATTAACAGACAGACTGAGCGTGGGCACGACCGGCCTCTTGGTGAGGTGAGATACGCGTGGAGTGGGGCAGAGACTCTGAAGGCGCCATACGGCTCCAGGGCGCACGCAGAACAGCAATGGAATGAGGGAATAAAGTCGAGTGTGACTTGTTTTGAAGCAGAATAAAGACGACACAACACTAAGTACGCGTCACTAATCCAGCACACCTCCGAAATGTGTTAAATCGCAATGACGTTACACAAACATCATAACCATAACAAATCATTCATAAGTAAATCATAACCTAAAATAACTAACCTTTGGTACGAAAGCGCGCCAAGCGATCCCAGAACAATGAAAATACCATCTCCATACAATCAGTTGTCCATGCAAAGCATTCTTCACAGCGCCGTCACCTACCTCAGTGCATTCCAGTTCGGCTACTCAGCGCGCAACAGAGGTATGCCTTGTAACTCAGTAACAGGTACCGGACCCCCCCCCCCCCCCCCCCCCCCCCCCACCCCCCACTCTCACTGCGCTCGGCCGATGGCGCCTGCTTACCTCGATGACCGTGTTGGCGCCGACAACGGCGAACGGCACACGCTGACGCAGTGCCCGCTGCGCCCGGTTCTCGTCCTCGTCCTCACACTCGGGGAACTCGTAGATACGGATCTTGTGCTGCGCGATCTCGTTCAGGATCTGCCGCCGACGAAGAGCTCGTGAGCGGATCGGGTGGGTGCGCACGTGCGTCAGGCGCGGCATGACAAGCCATGTGCAATATACACTCATGTGGTATATATATATATATATATATATATATATATATATATATATATATACTCTCCAGGAATACTCGAGTAATGGAGTGTTACGACACATCTTCGCTAAAACGGCGTTTGCAAATGCGACACACGAACTGCCAGGAAGGATTCTAGGGGCCTCAGATATGATCTGTTCAATACCAACAATTCCAAGGCAGCAAAATACAAAACTGTTCACTTTAAAAGACAACCACCAGGACCTGAGTTGCCCTCTGTACTTGGGCGTCAAGCCCTCACAACGGACGCCTCACACGGCGCGCGCACCTGCTTCTTGAACCGGGTGATCTCCTCGGGCGTCATGGTGTCGGCCTTGGCGATAACCGGCACGATGTTGACCTTGTCGTGCAGCCGCTTCATGAACTCGACGTCGAGCGGCTTCAGGCCGTGGCCGGAGGGCGCGATGAAGTGCAGGCAGCAGTGCACCCTCGAGTCGAGCACCTCAGTGCGTCGCACGCGCGTCTCAGGCGTTCAAGTACTCCTCGTACCGCGACTCGATGTACTCTATCACCGGCTGCCAGCTGTAGTGCGGAGGGCGCGTCAGTGGGATAGAGCGGAGCACGCCCGGATTCCGACCGTCAGGTGTGACGTATGGTTAGGCGGTTTGGGGCTGCAAGCAAATGTAGGAAAAAACCGCAGAAACTCACCAATTGCTGTTGTCTACCGCATCTCCAAACCCTGGCGTGTCAACCACTGTTAAACTGAGGTTTACGCCGTTTTCCTTCAGATTCGCGACAGTCTTCTCCACCTGGCGGTAGGCATGGAAAACAATCATTACTTTTCCACCACACGATGGCGCCACAGCCCGAGGCTCGGGCGGACGGTATTGCGACACGAAATGGATTACTGCGCCTGGTCTTCGGGCGCTGGCGACAGCCAAATGCTGACAGCACCAATAACGCGCTCCCTTCCAGAAGTTCGCAAGCACCATTTCGAAACAAAATGAAGGGCACGATTGACTGCAGCACGGAGTGATCGAACTCGCCGTGAGCCTGAAATTTCGATGATGCATTGCACTCTCTACGTACAAATATAACATAATGAGACTTACCGCCACGGTTTTCTTGATTCTGTGCGAGGGGCCCGGGTATTCGTTGTTGTATATGTCGGCCATGAACATGGAATTGACTAGCGTCGACTTGCCCAGACCCGACTCGCCTGCAAAACAGCACATAGGATATGCATCAGTTCAGTGGCGCATCAAACGACACTGCGCACATGGTGGTAAGTCACAGAAAAGGACACCAGACCGCAATTTCCAAGTGGCCAAATTCAGAACATGTCAGGAAAGAGCGACAAATCGGCTCGTTTTTTAATACATGACGCACGCGACAGCAGCCACCGTACCGACCAGTCCGTCGGTAGCACGCGACAGGGCCATAACAGGGGATCCGACCATGTGGCCGCCTGCCCACCACTAAAAGAGAGCGCCCGCGGCGGCTCACGAAACAGCGTGTATCACGGCCACGAGCGTAGAGTACATCTTCGCCCCATCAGATCCCTCCCGAGTGCTGAGCACGCCTCTGTCCCATCGGACCCCCCTTGAGTGTCGAGCGCACCTCTATCCCAGCGGGTCCTTCTCAAGTGTCGAGTACGCCTCTGTCCCATCGGACCCTCTTTGAGTGTCGAGCGCACCTCTGTCCCACCGGGTCCTCGATTTTCGAGCGCACCTCTGTCCCATCGGGTCCTCCTCGCGTTTCGAGCACACCTCTGTCCCAGCAGGTCCACCTTGCGTTTCGAGCGCATCTCCGTCACAGCGGGTCCTCCTCGAGTGTCGAGCACACCTCTATCCCAACGGATCCTCCTCGAGTGTCGAGCGCACCTCTGTCCCAGCGGGTCCTGCTCGATTTTCGAGCGCACCTCTGTCCCAGCAGGCCCACCTCGCGTTTCGAGCGTATCTCTGTCCCAGCGGGTCCTCCTGAGTGTCGAGCACACCTCTATCCCAGCGGGTCCTCCGCGCGGAGCCCACGTCGGACGGCGCGACCTTGGGGCCGGGGATCACGGCGGTATGGCGCGGACCCGCGCCGCCGGGTCGCGTCCAGCCCGTAATCAGCACCACAGAAGACCGGGACGCGCGCGGGCCGAGGCCGACTGACCTTCATCCGGCGCGGTTTCGAACGCCGTCCGGGGTCATGTCGGCCGACCCACCCTCACCTCCTTTACATTACTCGTTCTGGTGATGCTTTTTACCCTCACTGGAGACCCCACCCTCGTCAGCGCAGATGTGTGCCGCGGCTAACATGCTTTGATCCGCAGGGTCTCCATGGCTCACGCGCTGGCTCGCACAAACAGGATGAGCGTCATCCGACCTCAGCCGACGGTGGTATACGTCAACACGCGCCCGCGTGACTAGGGTTGCATTCGCGGCGACCAGGACGACCCAGAATCCATGTTGTCGACGTTACTCATGGCGTCATACGTCACAAATCTGCGGCTTTTGTTGCTTGTAGCAGCTCGGACAACAAAGACTCTACATGTCGTCGCGTAGATTCTTTCCCGGACGTGCACAACTTTTTTCGCAACTTGATCAAAGCGCGACAGAATGGCGTAAGAGATTCGATTGTACAGAGGTCAATTTGCGTGCCCAAGACAAAACACAATTGATACCAAGGTTTTTTCGGCGTTACAAACACGCCATTTGCAGTTGTCATTGTTGCGAACACGCAAAGTACGTGCAAACGAATATCTTTGTGTCTTTGCATGCGCAGTTCCTGCCACGACAGTCACAAAGATGCAACCAAAAAACGTGTCGCACTACGAACACATCTGGCAAAGTTTCTACATGACGCCACGTAGAAAAGAAAAATCTTGATGCGCTGCGAATCCGCTCTAGCACAACCGCTTCCCACAGCATGTCATCAGCCAGGCAACATGACTCCTCACACGGCTCGCCAATCGTCCGCAAGCCCGCTACAAACCGCCGGCCAGTGGCCTCCTCTTCTGAGACGAGCTCGCTGCCCGCCCATGAGCCGCTGCGACGGCGTCACTGACCGGCACCCCACCGGTTCCGCCGCCGCCGCCGCCGCCGCCAGCGGCCGTCCCGTTGCGCCGCGCGCCACAATCGCTGCAATCGCGACAATCGCGCCGCAAAAACAGCCCGTGGCCGCCAGGTGACGCCAGGCGGCGAGACCGCGCCGCGACGAGGGGCGGCCAACGGTGACTCAGCTGTGCACCGGGCACCCATGACCTTATTTGCCCCGCTAGCGTCCGGATGCAGGGCTGGAGCGTGCACGGAGCTGCGGGGAGCCTGGAAGCCCGCGGTGCACTCGTGATAAAAGGCTACAAATTACCGGCAATTTCACGGCGTCCGTGAATATCAGCCTCACACTACTCGCATCGCGTAGTCGGCGGCGAGAGCTCCACATTCCAATGCCGCTTAATATGCCAGTCAGACGTACTCTGTGAGTGGAGACAACGCAAGCTGCTGTGGGCGCCGCGGCAGCTGACGGCCTCGGTCCGTACTTTGCGGTGGCAGAGGGCAGACCCGTGCGATCGCACCACACACCGGTTTTAGCGGTAACAGGCATACTTAAACTCTGTTTTGCATCTTGCCATAGCGGCGTTACGGTAGCCGCACTAGAACAGGATGGGAACGGCGAAAAGTATAGAATCATGGGAATGCGGTTCGAATCTATCGATCCGTGAGGATAAGCATTCGGCAAACTGCAGAACTCCACGCGGCAAAGTTCCTAGATATTTTCAGGGCCACTATCCCGTTGCCAATCATGTGTTAAAGAGCCAAATTCTATAAGGACGGCTGCTTTCGCAAATCACCTGCAGCCTGAGTCGTCGACAAGTTCATAATTCGGCGCCCGCTGCACATGCGAGCCCATTGGTGTCACATGTCCACGCGACGATGTTTACAGGCAATGATGTCTAAGTCCACGCGCAATGAAATCAGCATAACCCCATCCATTCATCGTCTCGCCAGGCTCAGTTCGCCTCCAGCTGCATGTCGCCAGAGCATGCCATCATTAGCCACCCGTAGTGTCCATGTTCAGCCTCCACAGCACGACACAAGCCTTTGTCCCAGGCGCGGCCTCTGAGGCGCAGCGAGTCGATAGGCGTACCACGCTCACTTTCCGACCCCTGCGAACAATGCGCTAATTAGCCCGGCCGCTGGTGCTGTTCTTCCGGGACTTGATCATCACGGTAATGTAATGACCATTGTAGGGCCACAACTCAACCACGCACGAGCGTGTGACAGCGGCCGCACCAAGACCAGGACGGAGCGGGACAGCCGGTGTCACGTGTACCCAGATGTTCGTTCCCGATGAAGTAACGCACGGAGCATGCGGGGCTGTCCCGGTGGACTCAGAGAAGCGCTTGAAGCGCAGGACCACACAACTTCAGCTGCTGCACCAGAGACGTGCACCAACCGAAGAGGTCACCTGGTGCTGCATCGTGCAAAACTCCGGTATGTCCCGATTCCGTCCCCATCTCCGACGTGTGCATCGAATCGTTAAGTGACATGGGGGTCCGATCACGCGGGGCCGGGACGACAGGAGCACCGACAAGTTATACAGCAAACAACTACTGCATGTATGATGTATGAGGGTTTTTCGCAGCCACACCTGATGTGGCTCGGTGCCATGGCCTCGACAGGCTGATTATGTAAACCTAACTGAAAACTTCACGCAATGTAGGCACTTCAGCTTCCTATTCCACAGACCGTTCAGCAGGGACAGCATGAGGCCTTTTGAAATGTGATTAAGCAGAATGCGTTGGTAACCCATTTGCCCTTTTCATCGCATCCTTGCTTCTTTTCCCGTGCCATGTCGCTACTTATCTCCTTTATCTAATCTTTCCCTACCTTTCAAGTGCCCTCCATCTTTTCTCCTCCTCTACCTTTCCTCTTCCATTTTCAAACCCTCCCCTCTCCCGCTGTACCGCAGCGTCGGTCGTCCGTTCGGCGGCGACCGCCACGCGGCGGTGACTGTCAGTCCGTGACGCGACGGCGCCTGGCCATCGCTCACCGGCCGGTTCCAGGCCGGGCCGGGTCCCCGCCTCCGAGACCGGGTCTTCGACGCTGGGACCGAGTCCGAGTCCTCGCCTCTAAGGCCTCCGCAGCCGGGCCCCCGCTGCCGAGGCCTAGTCCCGGTCGCCGAGGCCGGGCTCCTGCCTCCGAGACCGGGTCCTCGACGCTGGGACCGAGTCCGAGTCCTCGCCTCTAAGGCCTCCGCAGCCGGGCCCCCGCTGCCGAGGCCTAGTCCCGGTCGCCGAGGCCGGGTCCCTGCCTCCGAGACCGGGTCCTCGACACCAGCCCGCTTTCGCCGCCGGTCCGGCACCAGCTCCGGCACCAGCTCCGGCACCAGCTCCGGCACCGGCTCCGGCACCAGCTCCGGCACCAGCTCCGGCACCAGCTCCGGCACCAGCTCCGGCACCGGCTCCGGCACCAGCTCCGGCACCAGCTCCGCAGCTGATGACGCAGCCAGACATGGACATGGCCGCAGGGAGGGCCAAGAGAACCAAGAAAGGGAGGGCCCCCGGTAACCGAGAGCTGTACACTAGATGCCGGGAAATTTCGCAGGGGTTTGGTTCGGATCCTCAGGATTTCGGAAAAAGTTGACGTTTGTCCCTCCCCCATCCTCTTGAGCAAAATTTTTGCAACGTGCTACATTTGGCTACTGGCGGACGACACCTGGCCAGGCTTCCGTTCTTCGCTATCGTACACGGCTCTGTTCCAACACTACGACTATTTTTGGTTGGCATGGATGTGCTCTCCACATCCATCCGTTTTATCAAGTGTGGTGGTTCCCAAGAGTGACGAGGACGTTTTCAAAAAAGCCTGAAAACCCAGATCCGAGACTCATGGCTATGACCTCTTATGCCGTGCTTTTCTCGGAGGGCTGGGCAACAACTCCACGCCACCAGCTTGCGTCTTCGCACCTCCAACGGTACATAGGGATTCGTTCCTTTCCCTTCGCCGCATTGTTAGGCCTGGACGACTGCCAGAAGCGGCATCTATTTCTGGGCGGCCCATTCATTGGGACGGCAACATACCTTCCCCGGCACCCACGCCGGGGCGGTATGTGGAACATCGCTACACGTGCGGAGGGCGGGGGGATGGCGACATCCTTGAACACTTATGACATCCACCTTTTCCGTACCAACGTCGACGAACCGCGAACGTTAAAAGTTACTGAAATCGGAAACTATCCGTTCGAAAGAAGCCGATGGGGTCTGGTAAACACGGGCCACAGTGCGACCGTCAGCAGCAGGCTGGTTTGTTTACACGCCGTCTGCCGCCGGTGTGACGTCACACCCAGCCGGTCGCCGCACGCGTGGCAGGGCGCGGGGACGCGACAGACGGAGGCGCCGCCCTGCGCGGTCTGGTGGCCGACCGGGCCCGTGGGAGCGAGGCGGCAGGTTCACGACAGGCGGCTAGCGGGTCTGGTCGCCGCCACGGCCCGCCGGAGACAGCACGTGAGGCGGAGAGTGTAACAGAGGAGACGCAAGAGACGCCTCACGCCGGACGGAGCACACACAATGTGAGCTGAGAAATAAACACGAGATACGTGGGAAAGAAGACACGAAACACATGGCATGTGGGACGCCGAGCACACGCCAAGCAGGAGGTATCACGTGATGCACGTGGCACGTGAGACGCAGGAGACCATGCAAGCCACAGAAGGTCCGAGATTTGACGACGTTTGGCAGCGGATAAACGTCAGAAGTCCAAATCTCCGCAGTCCGGGGCTAATGCACAATCGCTGTCTCCGTGCCCGAATGCAGCAGCTAAGCTGCAAACAGCGCAGGCAAGCCGTTGACTTCATCGAGCTCTGGCACGAAACCTTAGAGCATTGAACGCTTGATACCCGTAACGGGAACAAATGGCTGAGCACAAGTATCACGGTGTCTCGGAATGGCTGGCATTTCCTTGAAAGGTGGCTGAGCACAAGTATCACGGTGTCTCGGAATGGCTGGCATTTCCTTGAAAGCTGGCCGACTCAAGGGCAGCTCAGAGGAAGTGCCGCCCAATTACATTTCGTCTGCCACTCACATTTCGCTGACGTCTGTGCGGAAAGGTAGAAACTGCGGAAGGACGTTGGGCTTTCCCATGACCTACTCGCCGTGGAATCAGGTAGACAGCCTTCGTTGAACGCACAATGCAGACGACTTTAAGTGTTGTCTGAGGATGTGCGAAGCCTTGTCTTTAATCACTAGGGAAGTCCCAAAGCAAACAACGAGGAAGAGGGCGAATTTTGGGGATATACAAGGGAACCATGGAAGAGCAAAACGCGCCAGGTTATCAACTGACCTCTTTCAAATCGCGGGAGGGTAGTATCCACGAACCACTTGTGTCGCAGCCCAGTCCAGCCCCCTGCGGTGGATGTCTCTATATTTTTCCCCGCACGAAATCCGTGGCCGCACTCATTTATCACAATTAATCAACCTGTTTACTGAAAGAACAAACAACTTTTTGCAACTCATTCCATTAACGCAAGATTAAATGAGATACCAGAACGTTGCAGGAACTTCAAAGATCTCGGACCACCTCTACCAGGGTGCATGGCCCTATCTCAACGCAGGCGCCGCCTCGCGCGTCCCCGTCTCTCACCGCCGGCGCACCGCCAGAATGTATAACAGAACGAAAATGTGACGGCGGGGGGATTTTCCAGCGTCAACAGCACGCGCCGGTGCCGGAAATGAAAACAGCCTAGACTCCAGCCATGCCAACACGATGACGG
This sequence comes from Pollicipes pollicipes, assembly GCF_011947565.3. Taxonomy (NCBI): domain Eukaryota; kingdom Metazoa; phylum Arthropoda; class Thecostraca; order Pollicipedomorpha; family Pollicipedidae; genus Pollicipes; species Pollicipes pollicipes. Next base: position 8,496,051 of record NW_023596818.1, read on the forward strand.
ACGGCACCGCCTGAGACCACGTGACCACACGACTGGCGGGCTAAAAGTCCAGACGCGCGTGCTGATGCGAGAGCCTGCCCCCCCCCCCTTCCCCTGCCCCGCAGACGGCAGCTGCTCGGCTGCACTTCGCCCCACCTGCCCACGCCGGACAGCTGCCCCTCCCCCCCCCCCCCCCCCACCCGCTCCCCAGCCGGAGGCACTAAACGCCGTCTGCCGTCTCCGAACGACCTCTGCAGAGGGGAGGCGACGCAGTCGTGCCGAACGATCCTACGGCCGAGGGTGCATATACATCAGCCCAGTTGATGCTTACGCGAATCCGCCAAACCAGCACATGCAAAATAAGTGAGCCTCCTCTTCCGAATCCTTTCCTTCCTGAAATCATGTGTTTCGGCGGATAATTAGGCGGAAGTATGCACCATCAGTCAAGCCAGTGCATTAGCCACTGGCGCAGAATTCTCCGGAAGTTTGCGCGCACGCGATGTTTTATGACCGGCGTCCATGCCGCGGCGCGCAGATCTCATGCTCGACTCTGTCAGGTGGGGGAAGCAGGTGCGGTGTGCGTCACCGGTCCGTCAAACCATTACTCATCGCAGGACGATCCGTCAATGCCAGTACTCCAGACTGGTGCATCATTAACATGCAGTACATTAAGAGCCACGGTCAGGTCTCAGAAGTGGCTGTCCTCCCCGCGCCCCGCCTCGGGTTCTCCGCGCACAAGTCAGAGTGTTTCGTGCCGTTTGACCGCTTTACTTTGCCGGTGCGAACCAAAGGCAAAAACGCAAGTGGGTGCATTCCAAATAACACACGGCCTCCAGTCGTCTACGCCGCGCCAATGCTCCTACCTCATAAACATGGCCGTCCCGACACTTAGAGTGGCGATGCGTCTGGTCAGAGTCGACGATACCTTCACTGACATTTCCCGACACACATTATCAAGATGTGTCCAACATCCGCGTGAAGCGGAAGCTTCGTTCTTTCTGTTGCCAAAGCCCATCAGAGTGAGGCGGGTGTTCCTCACCTGGTCTCGCGAATGTTGTATTACATTAAGATGAAATCATCTTTCATCCTTCTATTCCGATGAAAAAGAAACTCTTTTCCCGATCTGACACGAACTTCGATCAGATTCAGCGACGACACAAAACACTTGACTCGAACTCTCGCGAGCTTGAGAACGAAAAAAGTTCTCTGATCTATCCAATCCGATTTTACCTTCAAATCTAGGTCACTGGATCACCGAGACCTCTCGTCAATCTCCATCCGGACGAACTGAGCCTAATCGGCAGCCCAGCCCTTTCTTCTCACCTCTCGCCTGCCCCAAACAAACCGCTCCCCGGCGTGATCACTCACCCACCACTCATCACCTGCCGTTATCAACACGGCATCCTCGCCACCACCACCGTCAACACTCACCGACCACCATCAGCGTGAAGTGGAAGCCCTTCTTGACGGCGCGCCGGTACACCTGGTTGGGCAGGTTGGCGAAGCCGACGCAGCCATCCAGCTGCCTGGTGCGCCACTCCCGGTGCTGACGTTCTCGGTTGTGCTCGTCGGCGCGCCGCGGCGGCTCCGGCGCCGCCCCCTTGGCCGGAGCCGCGCTCTTGGTGGGAGCCGGCGGCGGCGGCTCCCGCGGCGCCGTTGGCGGCGGCTCCCGCGGCGACGACTCCGGCTTCGGCGCCACCTACCGGCGGGGCGGCTCCGTCAGATGAAGAGGACGTGACTCCGGGGGAGAGGGTGCGCAAGAGTCCGTGAGATGGGGCGAGAGCGACTGATGGTGCGGGAGCGGATCCGTGAGACGGGACGGGAGCGACTGAAGGAGCGGGAGCAGATCCGTGAGACGGGGTGGGAGTGACTGATGGCGCGGGAGTGGATCCGTGGGATGGGGCGGGAGTCGCTGGCTGAGATGGGGCGAGAGAGGCTCCGGGAGGTCAGGTGCAAGCGACTTCACCCGCTCCGGCAGGAACAGCTCTTTGAGATGGAGAACAGCCGGCAAGATGGGTGAGCAACTGGCTTCCTTAGAATTGAGAACAGTGCGGTAAACGCAAGACGGACAATGGGCAGGACCATGGTCTGCTAAACGGTGCAATTGAAATTCAGAGTTCGGTGGGTGCCGACTATCTCTGAAATTCACCTCGGTCCGAAACGACGCCGATCGCGCCCATGAGCAGCGAGCACACTCCGCATGAGGTGACAATGCTGTGCAATTGCACGTCAGTCTAGTTGACAGAGTTCCCAGGTGCTTTGGCCAGGGCCTGAGGCAGTACCACGCCGCCAAAAGAGCATTATGCACTCACTAAGTTGGGTATGCCGAGTCTCGACAACAAGCTGTCCTTTCTTAGGCTGATGAGCTAAGCTCCTTCGAATGAGAGCGCTGCACTAGCAAAGACAGGGGGGGGGGGAGGGGAAGCACGCGGCCGACCATCCCAGATTCGCCAGGAATCCAGAGCAGTGTCTGGAACCCGGAGCCAGGTTCGTGGACGGAGACAGGTCCGGGAAGGGATCCAGGTCCGGTAGAGAAGCCAGGTCCGGGGACGGAGCCAGGTTCGAGAAGGAAGCCAGGTCCGGGGAGGGATCCAGGTCCGGGAAGGGAGCCAGGTCTGGGGACGGAGCCTGGTCCCGGAACAGAGCCTGGTCCGGGGACGGAGCCAGGTCCGGGAACGGAGCCAGGTTCGGGACGGAGTCGCCTGCCGGCCACAGAGCCGCCGTCCGCAGAATATCGTCTCCCGTGCTAACAGCGTCGCACAGGGGCGGCACACAGCGCCGCACAGGGGCGGCACACAGCGTCGCACAGGGGCATGCACACAGCGCCGCACAGGGGCGGCACACAGCGCCGCACAGGGGCGTGCACACAGCGCCGCACAGGGCGTGCACACAGCTTGCGGATGGGGCGGGGCGAAAAAAAGTCTAAACAGATTGTCCGCCCTGTTGATTTGCAACATGCATCTTATCCCCACTTTCTGGTCGCACTACTGGTGAGAGACGCGCCAACCCCGTGACCCTTCCTCTGCATATGCCGTTCAGATAGGGAACCAGAGGCTCGGTCATTAGCCGCGAGCGGGCTACCGATCTTGGGGAATCGTATTTCGTTTAGGTACGTCGTGCTGGTAAGCTGAGAGCGCGGCAATGATTAACAAATTTGAGGCACTGCAAGGCAGTCGAGATTCCAGTTGAGTGATGACGCAAATCGCCAACTGACATATGCCGGAATGAGCGCCGCATGACATTCACGACGTCGTTTGCGGTGAATTTGCTGAAGTGAGAGCGCATTTGAGTGGGTGTGTCATCGATCAGAAATATATAAAGCCCCGCTCTGAGGCTTTATTCCTGATATCCTTACCTCTGCAAAGCCTCTGCAAGGCCTTGCCTCGCTCTGGCTCTGGGGGGGAGGGTGTGTGTGTGTGGGGGGGGGGGTCTACGCGACCCTCTCCCTGGGTTTTCTGAGGATACCTCTCTGGTATGGTGTGTGATCGCATTGAAATTTTTGGTAGCCTGTGAGGCATCCATGCCCACATTTGACTTGGACCGGCTATAATGGGGGCTATCATTGACCTAGAAACATGAAAACCATTGCCTATCTCGAGATCTCGTTACGATCAAACCACTGGTGTTTTCCGCTAAGCTTTATAATTCTTAGTCTAGAAACGGCAGGGGGTCGTAATGACCCCTCTATCGGTCCGCGTTATGGAAAACGGCAAATCAGGACAAGGAAATTCATGATGAATTTATGAGGGAATTGTTGCTCTCTCCTAACATGCACCATGCCCAGTCAGTGACTGAATGTGGCAAAAATGTAAGTGCCCTCCTGAAACTGACAATTGTATTAAAGGCAATGGCGAGTGAATTGGGAAACATTTAGTTGCATTTATGCCAGAGGAATTAACACCACGAGCAAGCGCCTTTAAGTGGCATTTCCTCAATGTTGAGATGAGAAGGAACGCTTCCCGGAACATGGATAGACAAGTCCAAATTTGCACCGCCCGATCGGTACAAAATCGCGAAGGACACTGCCAGATGGCATATTAGGGCCCCGTGCGGGACCTGTCCGCCTCGCACACCACATACGGGAAGAGGCGGCACCGGCGATCCGTTGCAAGGAAGTTACCAACAGACAAAACCACGGAATCATGAGAACTCTTAAGGCATTACCTTGCGCAGAGCATACACGCTCTGTGCGACAGTAAGCTACATGCACGTGGTTTCGATGCATTGAAAATCAGCTTAATGAATCCCCACTACCGAAAGTCTACCTCCTGTTGGAGCGTATCTTACGTCCTCCCATGGTGCATGAGTGGCGGACCACATATGTGACCTACGACCCAATGCAGCTCTCCTCCTTCCCCTCGCACCCCCACCCGCGAACGTGAGTCACCCTGTTCCTGACATGCTTACGTCCTAACACCTCCCTCTGCAAAGCCTGCTCTAACCTCGGAACATGAGTCACCCTTGTATTCCTGAGATCCTTACCTCTGCAAAGCCTACCTCCTTCCACAGCCCTTGAGCCATACGCTCACGGCGTGATTAATCATCTCGATGGCCACACGTATACTGTGCGTTGCTTTCTCGTGATTTTCCTTTTTTCACATCTTCTGAGCCAAGACTGACACCGGCGAAGGTACCATGTTGAGGATGGCAGGCACCAGTCTGCGGAAGCAGCTCGACCTGAACCTAAAATCACTGTCTGCGTCGGGTTTTGACTACAGGATTCGGATAACGAGGAGCTTTAGGGACTTATGTTCACTTTTAGATACGAGCCTGAGATATCGGCACCAGCGCCGGCCCCACCCCACCCGCCTTCTAAGCCCACAAGTCCCCGCATTAATGATGGCTCATAAATCCACAATTCCACACTATCACGGACCATCCCGTGCGTCTTCTCCTATCTGAAGTGACTCATTCGACCTCAGCGTTATCCCCGGACCTGACCTCCTCCCATGTCTCACCCCGAATTCCTTAATCTCGTGACATATGACTCAATCTCCCCCCCCCCCCCCCCCCCCACCTCCACGTGGTCCTCCAGGCCTTCTTACCTTTTTACAGATCTGCCCCTCCTCGAGGTAACTCATCCCACCCACACCCTACGCGACGCTGCGGGCCTCCTCCCCCTCCTTACCTCCTCGCTGCGCACCTCCTCGCGCCCCTCACTGGCGAGCATGGCTCCCGGAGGCGGCGGTCGGCGCCGGCGGCGGGGCCAGACTGGCGGCAGCCCGCCCCCGGCGCCGGGCCCGCGGGGCCCGCCGCCGCCGGCCGTGGCGGCAGTCTCTAGTCTGCAACGCCGGCGACATGTGGCCCGGTCGAGTTCCACAACACGCCGACGTGATGCAACGGCTGGGAGGGAGCCGGCCGCGGGATCCGAGGAAGGCAGCGCGGGCTGGCGCGGTGCTTTTGAGGAGTCGACGAGGCAGTGGTGGCTTATGGAAATTAGGTGGAGAAATAGCCGAGCGGTTGGCGACGACGGCGCGCCTGGTTTGACTCTACTTTGGCTGATTAAGAAGCGTCTGTTCGCGATTTTAAGTCCACTTATTCCCTAAACCCATTGCAAGCGTGCCTGGTGCCACAGATTCACCCAGCAATTACTGGAGTTGTTGTCATTAAAGCATAAATCAGCGATAATGACGTCGTCGTGCAAACATGGCATAGTTATACACTTGCAGGCACCCATGAAGCCTGCTGTTTACTCTCATATTCACATTCCTGGCCGAACAGTCTCCAAGCTGCAGCGTCTAGTCAGAGAGCAGGTCCGTGAAACTGAAGCCTTAGTCATACAATAATGCGCACCACAGCGGCGCAATCAGGACATCGACTGAGGGCCATCCGCCGGTCATATTAGTATGGTTTAATTAGATCAGTTGGTTCACTGGATGTAGCAAATGTTGTACGCTTCAGCGTCCAAACGAGCAGGATATCGACATCAGATGACACAGCGGCCGCCTCCTGCGTCGCGATCCCTGGATGCGCCCTTGCCAGGCAGCGTCGCCGCGCCGCGCCGCGCCGCCAGTCTGTTGTCTCGCGGCGTCTCGCCTGCGAACGCCACGCCTCGGACGGCACGTGGCCAGCGACGGGGCAGGGGGGGGGGGGAGGGGGGAGGGAGGGCGTGGCGGCAGAGCTCAGGAGGATCAGCAAAGGCGCATCCAGAGTTCGCCAAGGGGAAGAAATAGCTATTCTAGGGCAAGCGGAGGCTTGTTCCGGCCGCAATGTTGCTACAGCACATTTCATCATCGCAAATGGATTTAGCCTTCCATTCATGCATGCATGCATGAGATGGATTTGTGCGTGGGTATAGAAAGAGATGGAGGGAGTAACAAATCACATATTATCAATACAGCACAGCCGCCACCTGGAGTTGCAACCCGTGCTCTTAGTCTTACTTCCTCGCTCATTCGGTCAATACGCATCCCGCTCTGACCTTCGCAAACCCCCACAGGGCCACTTCCGGCGTACACCTCCGATCTCAACACAACACGTCAGTGCCGTCTGAGATCTGTTGCAAGCACCCGGCGCTGGCTCCTGTCCGTCGATCGGCCCCCGTGCAACGCGCGCCATGATCACCCGCTGACAGCGTGCTCTCTTTGTGTACGGAATGCGGTTGATCATCGCTTCGGGTCCGATCAGGTGCTGATCATGCAGACGGGTGTTGACCGCGGCCGGACGCCGGCTGCGTCGTCAGCCTCGGGATACGTGCTGCCAGCGGCATCACGGGGCGTCTAAAGTCACAACATATGCACGCCACAGCTGCTCTGTGCGGGAGGCCGTTCGATAGCGTGCTGCGTTCAGCAGGAGCGAATCTGGGAAACCCGCAACGCGATACATCGCGGGTTTGTTTATTTCATCGACATGAGCTTCCTTCAGGTTCTCTTCAACAGCCAGTTATTTTGAACATCGGAATGCTCGGAACGCTTGGACGCCTTAGCACGACGGCTTCGTCAATACAGAGATTTTCAACAGTCCTTCTGAAGTATCAACGATTGTATCATGTAAAACGGCACTGTAGTCGACCTACATTTGGGGTCATTATCGTCAATTTGATTCTTGGAACCAAGAGTGTGCATACCGCGGATATTGTATATAAAATTGTTTTTCTGTGTTCAGCTTTGAGCAGCATTGGTCTGAATGAGATACAGGTGCCTTACTAATATTAAGCTTAATAGGTAAGTACAAGTAATTTCAATGCCAACAGATATGCGTAGATTAACTATAGAATGACAATGATGTAATACAAAATGCATTAATGCATTTCAAAAGCGATACTAATCGCCAGCCATTGCCTGCGCGAGCTCATAAAATTCAAATAGCAAACCAATGCCCCTTTCATTATTTCCCTCCAGTTGCTCACGGACAGGTAATTAGGCTGCCTCCCAATCCACTTTACTGTTTGAACGGCGATCTAGCCAGAGGTTACGCATCAGACGCGGCTGGGCACGCATCACGTGCTGACCAAGCAGCCAACACGACTGCCAATCACCGCCGTGTAATTAGCTCTGAGTCGGCGGGAGTGGTGCCTGTCCTGCAGGTGAGGCGGTGCTGCGCACACAGACGGACGGCCCTCCGCAGGCGGACGGCTCTCCGCAGGCGGACAGCCCTCCTCATACGGACAGCACTCCTCAGACGGGTAGCCCTCCTCAGACGGACAGCCCTCCTCAGACGGACAGCCCTCCTCAGACGGACAGCCCTCCTCAGACGGACGGCTCTCCGCAGGCGGACGGCCCTCCTCATACGGACAGCACTCCTCAGACGGGTAGCCCTCCTCAGACGGGTAGCCCTCCTCAGACGGGTAGCCCTCCTCAGACGGACGGCCCTCCTCAGACGGACGGCTCTCCGCAGGCGGACGGCCCCCCTCATACGGACAGCACTCCTCAGACGGGTAGCCCTCCTCAGACGGGTAGCCCTCCTCAGACGGGTAGCCCTCCTCAGACGGACGGCCCTCCTCAGACGGACAGCCCTCCTCAGACGGACAGCCCTCCTCAGACGGGTAGCCCTCCTCAGACGGACGGCCCTCCTCAGACGGACGGCCCTCCTCAGACGGACGGCCCTCCTCATACGGACAGCACTCCTCAGACGGGTAGCCCTCCTCAGACGGGTAGCCCTCCTCAGACGGGTAGCCCTCCTCAGACGGACGGCCCTCCTCAGACGGACAGCCCTCCTCAGACGGACAGCCCTCCTCAGACGGGTAGCCCTCCTCAGACGGACGGCCCTCCTCAGACGGACGGCCCTCCTCAGACGGACGGCCCTCCTCAGACGGACGGCCCTCCTCAGACGGACAGCCCTCCTCAGAGGGACGGTGTTGCGCTCAGACGGCCCTCCCCCGCCGGGCATTCCTCTGTCAACCACTGCCAGACGCCGCCGCGCTTATCCACACCTGAACGTGCAGCGGCTGGCGCTGGCGACACCAAGACAAACAACCAAACCTCTCCGGGTAATCGGCAGTTGTTCCATGTCTCCCTGCTGCCGCATGCCTCTTGTTATCTGGGCGAGCCAGGGCCGACCGTGTCCCGCTGACAGGGGGCACGCGGCTGCGCACTGACCTGGGGTCGGTTTTCCTTGCTGTCTCGCGCGTCCCGGCCGGCGGCGGCCGCGGGCACGGCCGGCGGGGCGCTGGACGGGGCGGCGGGCGCCGCCGTCGTGCCGGCCGAGTCTTTAGCCGCAGAAGACGCTGCCTCCCCGCGGAAGAACATCTCACGCTTGTTCTGCAGCTGGAACAGAGGAAAGCAGCGTCATAACCTGTTTTTCATCATAATGAGACCGATCAACGCAACTGACGCGGGCGTGTGTAATTAGCCGCGTCTTAACCGGATACGGTCTTGTTTAATTAGCCCAGTGCCATCCATCCTCGAGAGCTCTGTGTGCCAATTAAATTCTCACTAACGCTCAAAGCAACCGCTAATAATCACGTTTGTGCTCGACGTTTCATAACCGAGGAATACTGCGCGTGCTTGTGTCTCACTCACGCACTACTGCGCGCACCCACGTACGCACGCACGCACTACCGCACGCACACACGCACGTACACACGCACGCACCAACGCACACGTCCACGCGCGCTCGCACGCGCGCACCTGTTACATATCAAGCCAATGCGAGACGCTTGGAGCAGCCGCGAACGTCACTCCCGCAGCGCTGCCCGACAGCCGCCGCACATGACTGATACACACAGCGACGTTAGCGCCGACCTCTGACGGGAACAGGATGAAATTCAGATTGCGTCACTAAACTGGAGCATGCCGCTCACGCCGCAGCACGTCAGCCCGGCACTTGGCAGAGAGGGGAGCAGACTTCACATCGCGCCGTTTCGGTACGCACCGTTCTCACACGCAGCACTCTCGTGCCGGATCGTGCCACTTTTCTGCCGGCCACTGTGCCAACACTGAGGAATTCTCGCCCGGCGGACGGGCCAGTGCACTGCGTCACGCGCCGCGGCGCGGGCCGATTTCCTCATTTCAACACCGCCTCACTCTGGGCGTCGGGCCGCCATGCCTGTGACGTCACCGACAAGCGTCGCGCCGCAGTTCAGTCAGTCGCCCAACGGGAAAGCCTTACAATCGCCGTCAATACGGCTAGCCGATTACTCGCGTCGCCGCGGTTCTGCAGAGCAGGGACGCACGCAGAAATTCGCAATGGGGGGAGGCACAACTCAAGCGCATGCAATGCGCGACCTCGCAGCTTCCTTCACGAGACGCTCATCCCCGTCAGCTGGTGCTCGGCGCTGATTCACTTCCTGCAGCACCCCGACACGCCGCCGAGTGCCGCCACGCGCTCCCTGTGTAGCTCCTCAGATGCCGCCGAGAGCGCCGCCAATCGCTCCCGGCAGCCAGCCTGAAACGCCGCCGAGAGCGCCGCCACGCGTTCCCCCTAACGCGCGAAGGCCGCACGGCTCCAGGCTTTCAGACGCCGCTGGGAGCGCCGCCACGCGCTCCCAGCAGCACCCCTCAGACGCTACCAAGAGTGCCGCCACGCGCTCCCTACGCACCTGCACGCCGCCCGCCGGCCCGAGACACGTGTAATAGGGAGCCGGTGCGCCGCTGCACGCACGAGGCCCGGGGCCGCCTCCTGCAGACGGCGGGAGAGGGCACCTCCACGCGCAGGAACGCAGAATTGTTTGCCAGGCGGCGAGAGGGCCGGGGCGAACGGACGGCGCTAAGCGAGTTCATACGGGCGGGCCGCAGACACCCTCAGCTATACACGAGCACGGTAGCGAATGGGAACATAAAGTTCGAAGTCATACTGACGTGGTGTGTTGCTGGACGCAGACAGAAGTTCACGCACGGGCGTGTATAGAGCGGTGGAGCTATGTTGACGAATGTTTGTATGGTTTCGGGATCCCTCCGCGGCAAGCAGATCCTGCTTCCCGCGGATGGGGTATTGTAGCCCAGGACTACAATACTCATAATATTATACAATATTATTGTAGTCCAGGACTAGCATACTCATCCATCAACACACAGCGTCTCCCGAAACCGAAACTCCTCTGGCACGGACATGCATCAGTGTTTACGAGGACAGAATTGCGATATGATCTGTCATTTGCCGGCCACTGCTCAGGGATGATCGGAGGGGGACGATGACACCAGGATGTACGTACAGTTACTGCTGACAGTGCACAGCCGACTGTGGAGTACAACTCCCCGAACAAATACCATGCGCGCATCTTTGCTGAACACCGGCGGCACCCGCACAGGTGGTGGCGAGGTGGTAGTCACGGGCAGAGGCGCCCCGGATCTGGGCCCAGGACAAGCCATCTCACAGGCATCACACGGACAGGCTATCAGTGTTCTGAAAGTGAACGTGAAGTAGCTTGAAGGAAATCCTTCATTGCAAAAATGCAGATGGTCGCAAGTTTTTCAGTGGCTTTATTACTTTAGAAGCCAAAGCGATAGCTGAGTCGGTTGACCCACTAGACAGTCGTGGTGATTCAAGGCGATACCCAGAAATTCAGCCAACGAGAGAAAATCTGATCCGAAACGTCGCGGTGACCTTTCCCTGTTCGGTGGCTCGGGTGTCAGTGGTCCAAATCGGGTGTCAATCACAGGGACGGACCTCCCAGCCGGCCCATGCCAGCCTGAAGAACTACCAGCCAGCCAGCCCTCCCCCCCCCCCTCCCCCTCCCTCACCCCAGCTCCCGCGCCATGTCACATTACGAGGAGCACGCTCGAGCACACGCGGCCTGCCGCGAACAATGGCTGGAGCGCACCGGTGAAGCAGTCGAGCCCACGACGGACCGTGCTTATGTATAGCGATGGGAAAAAAACGGCAAGACCGGCCGGAGCGCCGTGCAGAGTGGCGTTTTTGTAGCCGTTGTGGGCCAAGGTGAGAGGGCTTTGTCAACTATGACAGTCCCTCAATAGCGGCGGTTTCCATTCTCACGGTTTTAGAGGATGCTTCTCCACGACCTCCTCGACAGTCGTGTAGGGTAACGCTTTTGGCGGTGTCTAAGACGCAGGGTTGTGGACAGTAAGAAGCAATGTCCACACATGCCAATATTTCCCTAAGACCGCAGCCGGCAAAAACGTGCAAAAATGTGCAAGGGTGCAATGGGCACTGGCTTTGCAAGGCACATTTGCTGGGCTGATGTTGCGAGACGAAAGGCGGCAGGAAACTTGATCTGGACTATGTTTACAGCAAAAACAAACCGCAACGCTTTCTGAACTTATTGATGAAGCAGAAACTGCCAGCTTATGTCAGTCATTTCATTCAAAGACGCAATGAAACAAAAGAAGAACAACGAATGGAAAGGAATGAAGCTTCCACGTCTCACGTCACACAAACACACCTATTTGGAGGCAACCAGCTGGCCACAAGTTACTGAAAGGTTATTAGTTTTCCAGAATACCGTAACTGTCACACAATAGCAGAAGTAGCCGGCGTGAATTTTGACGGTGGAATTGACGAAATGAATGAAATCAGGGACGCTACAAGGATTTTCTTATCGAATGGGTGTCGAGCCTCAGTGGGCACCCATGAAACAATTTTTTGAAAATAAAATGCGTGTCCGAGGGGGCTCCAGTTCCCTGGCTGCTTCCTTGGATGACATTGATTGGAGAAGTCATTAAGAACTGAAACTCTCCGGTCAAACAGCTCTTTGGGGCTCCGTCGCAGAAAAATATTGAAAGTTGAATGGAGTGAAGTGCGACGGAAGATGATTGCCCAAGCCCGACAAAAACGTCACTCTCGCTGGAAAATAGCGGCAAAACAGCTCCTTCCCGTCAACACTACGACGCGCGAGACGACACGCAAGTTTGCAGCCCAAACAAGCCGCCGCCGCCTGAAACGCGTCTGCTGGAGAGCGCGGCCCATCTGTCGACCGGCGCGGCACACGACCAACTGTCCCGTCCCGTCCGACTTGGCCCCCGCGGCGTGACAGAACCATTGTCTCGGCGGCAGATCAAAAGGTCCGCGTCGGAGCACGCGCGTCTGTCTGGCGTGCGGGCGGCGGCGCGTGTGACCCCTGACCGGCGCTCGACCTCTGGTGGTCGGGTCAGCTGGCGATCGATCGGCGCCGTGAGCCGTCGCTGATAATACGGCGTCGTGCAGCGTTCGGTGCCAACGCCGTTATCCCACTTTCATTCAGACCGTTAGCGATTTGACAGTCCCAACTGAAGCGAAATGGCCCCGGGATAGACCGAAGCGCTTTGTAGCATTCAGTTCAGGCAAGGCACGGACAGTTTTCCGTGGAACCGCAGCAGCTGCTCACATTCCGCACAGACGGCACAGAAAATGGCCGCGACCCAGCTCTAAACCGCAGGAACAGCGCAGAAACGCGTCGCCACGAGCTTAGATTACGCCCTGGCTCGACCAATTTATGCGTCGCTGGCACTTGCGTCCATCGGCTTCGCATGAAGGGCTCTCAGAACGGCAGACGTTTCCCATCCAGCGGCGAATACTGCGCGCCAGACAGCTGGCTCCCCGACCAATCAGCTGGGCCGCCTCCCTCGTTAGGCGGCACCCCGTTGCTGAGACGGAGACGGTGCAGGGGTGCCAAGCCCGGCGCGTGGATCCGTTGATGGCGGAGAAGCGGCAATGCGCCGGTAAAGGACAGCGGCGGCGCAGCAGCGGCACGATTTCATCGCAAGGCGCATATCCCGATTGGGAAGAGACCTGATTGATAGAATACCTGGATTGTCCCGTAGCGTAGCTGCTACGATGGATAGAGGTCAACTTCCAACACGCATATGAAATGCCCCCTGTGAAATTTCGACACCATTGAAAACACACAGCAATTGTGAGGAAATCCTAAGATGCAGAGGGAAATTTTTCATGACGATGTTCAGGAAAGACTTTAAGGGTTTCAGGGTTTTCAGGAAAGACAGGCTTTCAAACCCCTCAAAAGCATAGGCAGCTCCGCCAAGACATATTTGGTTGGAGCAGTCACAACTGGTACTTACCCATTCCCTTATTACATTTTTCATCCGCATTTATTGTGCGTTTGATTAAATTCCGGCCCACATTCACGCCATCCGCGCGCCAAAATTGAGCCGTGTCCTCTCCGTCAGGGCATTCTGCGCACGTCACTGACCATAGCCCTCCAAATGCGCAGCCACTACACGTCGACAGCCAGAGTTAGAGCCCTAAGCAGAGCAACGGCCGCGCTCGGCTCCTCGTCGTTTGATCAGCCGCTGCCTTTGGACACTTCAACATGTCAGCTGTCACGTGCCTGCACATGGAGGCATAAACAATGGGCGGCCGGCCCGGCGGGGCGCAGCGGACCCCACGCCGCTGTTGTTGCTGCCGACTGGTGATGAAGTGGCGGCGTCTGGTGCTGGAAGGAGACGGCGCCCGCACCAGATATGCCCCCAAACCGTCTCCAGACGCCAATGCCGAAAGAGGAACGATGCCGAGGGCCATGAGAGTTGGCCTTGAACTGAAAGACCTCGTCCAGCAGCGGGCGGCACAGCTGGGGAGGCCTTAAGTTAGAGACGATACAATTAGGGAAAAGAATGACTGACCAATGAGATCACCGCGGTAGACAGACAATGAACAGGACGAACTCTCTGAGGAACTAGTCACAGACGTAGAGTACAACTAATGGGGCGGGAAAGAGCGGAAATTGGACGGAAGATGCTGGTCATTTTCTTGTTTATTGGCGTTTCATTGGACACATCGACTGAATTGGTCAGTTTGCTGACCGACCCGAGAGACGAGAAATGGAAGAGAGCCGCAACAGGGGTTCAATACACCACCCGCTCGAAACATGCGCCAGTGGCCGCTCTCGGCGGGAGACGGTTAATCTCTGGATAACGCCCCGCCCCCCCCCCCCCCCCCCCCTGATGGATTCCGCTACCGCAATATATCAATACAAGTGTGCTTTCTGACCGCTCTCTGCCTATACCTGTACGTCAGGTAAAAACAAATATATGTATCGCTTGCAACACCCGCGAGCTCGCGCAAGTGGCCGCGGCTGCTGTGAAATCGACCTGATAACGCCACGCGATTTCGCGCGCCGTATTTGTATTTCGCACCGCGTATCAACACAGGCACCAACGCAGACACATAAAGCGCCGGCAAACACGTGACTCAGCGGGGCGCCCTGCCACTGGGGCCATAAATAGCTATCCGCACGCAGTCCCGCAGCCCAAACACGCCGGCGGGATCGGCAGTCTAAGTGAAAGAGGCGCGTGCTGATGCTGACTCTGCTGCGTACGCTCCGTTGCCGATCACGCCAGTCGGCTCGGACAAGTGTAAGACGTGTTCCTAATCGTGAATGTGGCTTGTGTATTTGCAAACGAGCTTTGCTGTTTTTGTCTCTAATCTTATGTTTTGCGTTGGACGGTAAAATAATTAGACAGTGCATCAAAAGGATGTAGTTTCATGTTCAGTTGGGGTTCCTCGTCCAACTTTGAAAACAACGTGGACGGCATACGACGGAAAAATCTATGTTTTCCTGTATTTTGGGTGTATATTCAGCCATGTTTCCCTGTTCAGACTTCCCCCACATTTAATTTGCGAAACGACATCCCTAATGCATCACACTGAGGGACCTACACAAGCAAGGAAAGCATGATAAAGCCGGTAGGAGCAACTGTGGTGGCTCCCTTGATGTATCATAAAATGCGCACCTGCCCACCAATAACAGATACCACACGGATCAACAGTCGCCCTTCATTCCTGGCTTTAAGTGAGAGTGCCACATTTGTGGAGAGTTTTGAACTGAGACAGCCATCTTTTGGTGATCATTTGGTTCATTTTGGCTGGAATTTGGTTAGATCACTTGGAAGACCATTTGGTACGGTCTACAGCCGTGCCGTTCTTAAGGCCCAAACCCCTGTAGTTTCTGAGAAACACGCCCTCGAAGATGTTCAGACAATTTCGGGGAGACTTTTCAAGACCCTTGAAAAGTGTGTGACGGTCACCCAGGTATCCATGACGCCATCATAACCTCATTCAAATCCTGCCTTTCCATGAGCCACGCGGCGATCAAGGCCAATACGAATATAATTATCGAGTCCTCCATAGCTGGCATTCGTGAGCACGATTTCCAGATAAAACGGTCAGTAATTGGCTCCCAATCAATGTTGTGCAAGGTACGATAACGTATTCCAACAATGGCGCATTGGGGAGCAGATTTGCTCGCCAGAGAAATTGTGTTGTTCAGAGCAGGCTTTTTAACTTAGGAATATACCAATAGTTATAAGTGAGCCTACTTCATCGTAGCTTATGCTTGCTTCAATATCTTCAAATGTGAAACACTCCCTTTCATATGCGGCCCGACATCTAGGTGGAAACAGCACAGGTCAACAGGGGTGGCACCATAGATTTTGTCTTGGAGGGAGTATACTTTTCCAGGGGGCCCCTTGAACACGATGAGGCCTCCTCACAGGGTGGGAGGGAAGGTGATGGGTATCCTGAGTGGTGTCTTTTCAAGGGGTAGGGGTTAACCTTTCCTGCGATCAAATTCGTTAAATATCAATTTTTGTTTAGATAAATGTTGACAACAAAAGTTAACGGACAGCGGCCTTCTGACTAATTCAGGGGATTGCAAGCGCCAACAAAGGGTCTCCCTATCTCAAGACAGGGCCTCCTGTTCCATTTAAGGAAATTTTGATAAATAGGGGAGCTTCCTAATGCAAAACGGAATCTTTCCGATTGACAAATGGGGCCTCCAATTCCGGTAAATAGCCTTGAAATCCCAAAACAGGGCATCCTGATCCTGAGCAGAGGTCTTCTGATAAATGAGAGGGGGACTTCTGTTTATAATGGGGATCCCATCCATATATATATATATATATATATATATATATATATATATATATATATATATATATATATATGGGATGTCTCCCTAATGCAAACGAAGAAACTCCTAGTTGACAACGGGGACTTCCGAGACGACAATGTGACCTATTTAGTCTACATTACGGCTCCCTGATCCAGAGAACGGGTTCCTTGGTGCAGGAGGCCTCCTTGCCATTAATGTCGGTAGTATATGTGTTGCTAGGAAACCTCCAGTTCACGAAGCAAAAAGGCCTGACAACATTTTGAGGGGGTAAAAGCATACTTAAGACCCTGCTTGCCAGCAGCGGGGTAACTGCCAACAGTTTCCCCTGTCCCCTCCTCCCCCCCCCCCCCCCCCGCTACGCCGCCTCTGCATGTGAACAGTTCTTCACCCACTCACCAATGGTCTTTGTCTGCCGACTTTCGACATCAGTTCCTCCGACAATGGCGCACGCCTTCTCAGCGCCGTCGTCGCTGGCAGTCGCCTCGAGCTCAAGCCTCCCCCGGCGCGCTGCTCCCGAACACCTGAGCCGCAGCCCGCGGCAACTCCCACAGCACAGCGCCCGCCCGTCCGCGATCGACACGGCAGCGCCAAACACTCCGTCACTGTCGCAGTCCGCACGCTCACCGACTGGCAGCACAGCCCCAGCGTCCGGCCCCGCCCGCGCCGCGCGGTCAGCACCGCACCCCCGTCGCTATCTGCACGCCGGCTCCGGGGGTCGGCCGCACCGGGTTGGCAGCGGCCGTATCAGCGCCGGCCGCCGCCAGGTGAGGGCGCCGCTTCCTGCCGCGCCCGCTGCACCTGGCCGTTGGCGGATGCACCGCGAGAGCGGCCGGTCTGGTATTCGGCGCGAAGCCGCGCATTCGGCGCGGCACGGGCGCGTTCAGGGGCATTGATGCCGGGACATTGCTGTCCATGGCACGTGGAGGACTAAAATTTCGTTCTTCGTTTTGCAAACGAACGAACCCATAGAAAAAAGAAGCAATATTTCGTTTGGATGAGACCACACTCCAGCGTGCTTCGGTGAATGCTGCCAGCCTTGACCTGCTCTCCACCTGGGCGCGCCGCGACGCTATGTCACGCGCACGATGACGTCACAGCGGTGAGGGTCGACGGTGTACAGGCAGGGGTTATCGTTATCATTATCACGTCAATATGGAGCGAGCTGAGT
This sequence comes from Pollicipes pollicipes, assembly GCF_011947565.3. NCBI lineage: Eukaryota > Metazoa > Arthropoda > Thecostraca > Pollicipedomorpha > Pollicipedidae > Pollicipes > Pollicipes pollicipes. Next base: position 8,513,420 of record NW_023596818.1, read on the forward strand.
GGGCGAGAAGCGTGATAAGCTCGAGCGGGTCTCAACGGCATAGTAGGCCATATCGTGCTTGGATAAGACCAGCGAGTCATGCATCTGCACATATATGAATATATGCATTCTGCATCCTGCATACATATATCATCATGCATATGAGCTGCATATGTAATAACACTACGACGAAAGGGGCAAAACAACGACGTAATTTTCAGCCGCCCGTATTCTTAAAGACGACCCAATTTAGATCTTTGATGCTATGGCCAAAGGCAAATCTAACATGGAATGTGGGCGGTACGTACCAAATATGGCATCACTTTTATAAAAAAAGCCTGAAGACGTGCCCAAAAATAAGAGGTTTGAGGAAAAAAAGAACGCGGCAAACGGGAAAAGTCCAGTGATATACTGTTTCGGCATGGCCCCGAACAGCAGCAGCATTAGATCAATAACCGACAACAGAGAGCAATCTTACGTTAACGTGAAATTACGGGTGACCCATCAGTGGAATTCCTGAGGGTTCCCAGACGCGATGGGCCATTGGCTGTGAGGCAGACCCATCGGTCATCTGATACCCCGCCGAGTCTGGCTGATGGGCTTTTTGACGCGACAAAAGGCATAGCCCCAAGGTCAGAGGGTGCGGTGAACGTGACCCGACCTTTCAGTCGATCACCGCACTCCAGTGGTGCCAGGAAGTAAAAAAAAAAGAGGAAAAGAAGAGGCCCACGTTATGAGTTAAATTCGTGCCCGACGGAGAGTTACTCAAACATATCACAAGAAGTAAGTGCGAACTGTCGCTATTTAAGGATTGCTATCGATAATCCAGAGTACAAGGACTGGGTGATTTATTCAACTGTCGCGTGTAAAAGTCGTAAGGTCATAAGTCACGTGACTTGCGTTTGTCATAGACAGCGCGGAGATTATACGTTTGTCATAGAAAGCGCAGATATCATGCGCCCTCGATGGGTGATATATCAAGAGACACACTTGGGATGACAAAATACATTTAATTTGAATGTTCTCATCACAAACTGGGAGCTTATGACGCAGCCATCCAACGGCTCGGAGTTACGATGAACCGGATTGAAGGAATGCACGGTATTCCCTAATATGAAGTGTTCAGCTATATCTTGTACTCGGCCGAAACAATTAACACAATTGTGCCCTTATTATCGTTTCAACACGACAGACTCGTCAGGCCGCAATGCGAGATAAGCACCGCGTGCACAGTTGGTAAACGCGCAGGGCTTTCGGTTAGTTCGAAGCAGGCTGAAAAATGCGGATAAGGCAGCCAATTTAGACACCATTTGTTTCAATCGCCGACTTTCCCAACACCAATCAAGCTATTACCCATAATTGCTTTCTTCCTCTCTGGGGTACCAACCGAGCGGTGGACATCTCTTTCTAAAGCACACATCATCGACACGTCAGTCACTTTTCTCCTGCGCGCCCCTCAGCTGTTATCGAAGCGACAGCCGAGCCAATGCCGACAGCACTCCTCTCAACGTGGAATGCTCGAAACAGAATACACTGCACGGGAAATGCAGTGTACTAGTCGCGTCAGACGTGTTCTAATATATGTTGGGCAAGACATACCACAGATGCACTTTCGGCGACCTTGGTACAAAAACGCTGCAAGACTTGCATACAAGCTATTCAAAATGATCCAATGGCAAAAAGACATGTGGCAAATATGCGGCTAGGGCCTGCATGCCCGACCAAAAACTAAGCGATGAATGGATAGAGTGAATCCCGAAGATGATATGCTTTAAAAGAGTCTGGGCAGGATGCCTAAAACAAACCGTTTAAACTTCAAGAAAAGCCTACGTTTTGTAGTCCTGGTTCCTAAATGATGTGCTGGGGACCGCAGGCAATTTCTGCACTTTTCATCATTCCGATACGCAGTAGTGTGTTGTCCTGAACATTAATGTTCATTGCGAGCGCGGCATTCTTCTACTTTCTGTCAAAGAACCTTGACATAAAGCACCGGAGCTGAGAACCTCTGATCGGGGGCGTTTGAAAGACCTGATATCAAAGCTCTCTTTGTCTCGGAATCTTATGTCAGAACCGCGAAAGCCTCGCGACATTCCAGAGCTCGACCCCCCCCCCCCCCCCCCGCCCGGAAGCGCCCGCCGTTAACGAGACTCGCGCCGCCGACTTCAGCCGTCAAAACGCCACTGCAGCTGCGGCCCCAAGTGAACGCCAGACTGTGTTTCTGACGCGGTGCCGCCAGCAAAACAGCCGGAGGCGATCCAGGTCGCCAAAAAAGCACTCACAAAGAGGTGTCCGATGACCGCGCTGGACGCGTGTCCACGACGTAAGCCGATAGTGAAGCCGTGCTATGCGACTGGAGGCTGCGACTTTCCTGAGGAGTAGCTGGGTGCTTTCTGGCCTGATCTGACACCGGCTTTTGACAGTCCCGAGGCGGCCAGGCTTGCCCGACCAAGCGAGCATCCCAAACTCTCCACATACACGTGCCCCAGATGTCAGCCAAGATCTGAGCTACACAAAACAGGGGCTCCGAGCCCCACACACCCGGAAATAGACTGCAGAGCGGGGGCCGTGCTCCACCGGCTGGTGCCATGTCTGCCGGCTGGCCTCCGGTCCGCCGGCTGATCTCCGGTCCGCCGACCGGTCTCCGGTCCACCGGCGGGTTTCCGGTCCGCTGACCGGTCCCCGGTCCACCGGCGGGTCTCCGGTCCGCCGACCGGTCTCCGGTCCGCCGGCCGGTCTCCGGTCCGCTGACCGGTCTCCAGTCCGTCGACCGGTCGTCCGCACACCGCAAATCTCACGGAAAGCCGGGTGCGTGACGGCTGTCAGGTAACGGCTATCACATGTCGGCCATCAGCGTGACGGCTGTCACATGTCGGCCATCAGCGTGACGGCTGTCACATGTCGGCCATCACCGCGACAGCAGCGGCACCGTTGCCGGCGATCAGGCAGCGGCCACAGAGTCGCCCGGCGAGAGAGCTCCACTGCCTGTGTTCGGCCGCGGGAGGAGAAACCGGGGTCGTCCGCTCCAGCGATACGACGAGATTGCGAGCGGGGAAATACGGGGCGACTATATGAGTCGATGCGTTCCGTCTGCAATTACTGCAGCGTTGTTTTCTTTGCGGTGGTGCTGATTGCATGCAAGAAGCATACAGGGAACGCCCAGCGCACGTGCAGGTGTCTGGTCTTGGACTCTCCCCATATAATGGAGAACCAAGCTCGAGACTTTTCCATAGCGGACCATTTTTCCTGACGATATGACCTACATGCCTCCAGAGGATGAAGCGCCACCTTCTTCATCATAGTTATCCATCGGCTCTTGTCCATCCCGATACTTTAGTTGGTTAGAGCACCTGTCTTCCGATCCACCCACCCGTGGCGGGGTGAGTTCGGGTCGCTACAGGCGCTCGCTATTTGTCCTTGACAGGTATGTTTCGCGGACGGTGGCAGCGGCCGCGATAAGGTCAGATGACGTCAGAGGGCAGGACGGACCGTGCGGGGCACCGTGGCACGTCAAGATCACGCGATCAAATTCTGCCGTTGACATGGAATTGCGCGATCGGATGGTAGGGGTCAGGGGGATTACACAAAAAAGACTCCTTACCGTGGGCTTTGACCCCAGAAATTCATTCACACATAAGATTCGGCTTGAATCTTTAAAAAATAGCTGCGATTATAAGTTGTGGCAGAACACAGTTTACGGTCAACACAAAATAAAACAGGTTTCTAATAAAGAAGGAGGAATTATGTTCCGTGAAGTTGAAAAAGGTATTCATTTTATGCTGATGGACAAGAAGCAGGGACAACGACAATTACGGAGGCATAGGATGCCTATATTTCCAACTAGTATATCACAGGGAGTAAGAAGTTAGTCTATCCCAAAATGATCCCGTAGATCAGCCGGCCACCAAATTTCCCATCAGTATCAATGTCCAGCAGTCAATGAATTTCACACGTTGGGACGGATTGTCCCGTCACATTCCACCAACAGAAGCGCATACCATTGTCTCCATCTCCATCAGCCGTGAGCTTCTCCCGCATAGCTCTCCCTGGCCGCCGTTCCCCGCCGGGGGACACCCGCAGGCCGCCGCCGCCCCCGCCCCGCCCCGCCCGGTCCGTACCCACCTGTTTGTCCCGCCGGCGGGCCGGCGCGAGGGCTATGCTGCGCGTGACGGCGGTGGTAGTGGTCCCGCAGGCCGCTGGGCAGCGAGCCCAGGCTGGGCCCCAGCAGGCGCACGCAGCGGCCGCACTCGGCTGACATGGCCCGGTCCGACTGGCTGCAGGCGCGCCGCCGCGCCGCACCCCTTATCGGCGTCGTGCAACGGCCGCCGCGGGCGTAGGATCAGAGGACGCCCCGCCCACAGGGACAGGGGAGATCGCGCCCACAGGGACGGGGGAGATCGCGCCCACAGGGACGGGGGAGATCACGTCCACTGGGTCAGGGGAGATCGCGCCCACCGGGACAGATAAAATCACGCCCACCGGAACAGGGGAGATTGCGCCCACAGGGACCGGGGAGATCGCGCCCAGGGGCCGTTCCACTGGGTCAGGGGAGATCGCGCCCCCCGGGACAGATTAAAATCAACGCCCACCGGAAACAGGGGAGATAGCGCCCAAGGGGACCGGGCTGGAGATCGCGCCCACAGTGGACAGGGGAGATCGCGCCCACCGGGGCAAGGGGAGCGTTCACGCCAAGATCACGACCATGCTGGGAGTAGGGGTTGATTTAGCTCGCCCGGGTAGGGGGATGGGCTCGCAGGGCAGGAGGGCGCTGTGCTCGCGTAGGAGAGAAATACTGCGCTAGGAAGAGACTGGAATAGGTTCCCGCCTCACGGACTGCAGGTCATTAGGTCACCGTTGACCGTTTAACTGCACAGTCATGGAATAAGAGGCACACGCTTGGAGGAACAAGGAAAATGGCGCTCATGTAGCTGGACAACTTGTTCGGGGCAGTGCAAAACAGGACGAGAAGGGTGCACCCACTGCTGAACAGCGTCACTCCGCAGTGAATGAGCCTGAACGAAACTTCGAGAAGAACACAGCCTGAAGACTGCCGACGGCACGCCACTGAAGATCCGGAGGTCCCACCAACGGCTCGCTGCGCGGGCCGGCGCCGAGTCAGCACGCTGTCCAGCCGTCCACTGCACGCCAGCGCGACACGCCCTCCGTCCGGCGCTGACGAGCTGCACCGGGCTCGCCGCTCGCCCCGACGTCAGCCCGGCCAATCAGAAGCCCACCGCCGCTGCGACGCTATCAGCTGGCGGCCGTCGACGCGGCCGTGCTCCTTTCACGCGGCGCGCGCCGGCACTGTCCACCCGGCGCCGACCGGCCGGCCGGGTCCACCTCGGCCCCGGCGTGTATCGCACCTTCGCGGCCGCTTCTCTCGCGCCGGAGTGCGTTTAGCCGCCGCCTAAAAACTGGTCCGTCGGGTTGGCGGGCCCGGGTGGCGGCCGCCCGCTAATCGCGCCGTCCCGCCGCATAATGTGCCAGTGAAACGGGATACCGGGACCTCGCCGCGTGCGGAAACGTCAGAGCGAGCCGGTCCAGTATGGGCGCCCTCAGACGCGTCTGTTGGAGATGATTTCACCCCCCCCCCCCCCTGTTGTGATCAGCGCACGTGGCCAGCCGCAGTGTTCACGTTGTGAGCGTCATGAGCCTCTAAGTTGTTTCTCCCGCGTGGTGCAGGTGCCGCGAGTGCAGGTGCGGCGAGAAACCAACACAGGGCCCTCGCGTATCTCAAATCGCGTACCCCACTCAGCCTGCAGTTACCGTATGCGGCCACCCGAGGCGACCAGCGTACTCCAAGTGCTTCCCGGAAGATGGCTGACCCCGCGAAGAAACATGACACGATCCGTCTGCGGTTCCGGAAGTCCAGATGCGGGCAGCCAGTTATGGACGTCTGGGACAGGGGGCCAGACCGCCGGCCTGGCTCGGGTTCCAGTCAAAAGAGAGACGTGTCCTTACGAAGCTGGTGCGTCGCGTTACCCGTTCTGAACACGTGATCAAGTCTTGGCGCAGTTCGTAGACGAAAATGCAGACGTACGTGGGCGTGACGTGCACATTACACACAACATCGCAAAGCGCATCTAACTGACACTCGGCACACGTTAACGGGCATTCACGACCTTCAGCTTCCCCGTAAGGTACCTAGAAGCTTTGCATAGGATATCGCACACCATATTGGCTGGAGTGATTTTGAAAATCGGCCAACGGCCGACATGAGTCAGCGTGGATTGTGACGTCACCGATGGCTGCTTGACCGCCTGAGGCAGGACGACTTCCACGACGCCAAGGCGGGGAGGGCGGCGGGGAGGGGGAGGCTGTTAATCACGCGCCGTCTCGTCTGCGGCCGCTGACTCAGAGTCGGCTGACCACAGCGGGGCGACTCTGAGTATGGCCGGACGCCGAGCGGGCGTCCTCGGCACGGACCCGGTCCAGTCCGGTCCAGAGACCGCGGGGCAGGAGGCGAGGGACAACAAGGGCAGTGAGACGCGAGACAGTGCGGCGCCGCACATATTACTCGTGGATAAATATCATGCTTTCGTCGCACGCGATTTTTGCACGATCTGCGTACACAGCGAACAGGGTGTCCGCCTGACGAGGCGCGGCCCACCCTACCCACAGGGTTCGGCCCAAGGAGGCCCGGCTGCCCTACCGACAGGGTCCGGCCCGAGGAGGCCCGGCTACCCTACCGACAGCGTGCCAGCCTGAGGAGGCCCGGCCACCCTACCGACCGGGTGCCGGCCTCAAGAAGCTTGGCTACCCTACCCATACGATGCCAGCCTCAGTAGGCCCGGCCACCCTACCAACAGCATTCGTGCCGTCTCAACAGACCACCGGCTGCCGGTGTTGCGTCGCCGAGTCCATTCATCGTCAGCGTCTCTCGAGGAATTACCACACAAACAGACGGCGGCTCATTCATAGGATCGCCTCACCCACGCACGGGGCTCTCTGCGGGATTTTTAAACAAACACGTGGTGGCTTACTCAAGGAACTGTCACGTAGAACGTGGTTCATTTGCGAGGGTGACATACTGGCAAACGGAAGCTCACTGGCGGAGCCATCACGCGAAAACGTGGAGGCTGGGCACTCAAAGGACCGTAGCACGGACACAGCTGACACAACATTCAACGGGGCATTAACAGGGCTGCAACAGAAAACACAGCGGCCCATTCAGGGCGCCGGCTACGTGGGAGAGACAGCCGTCGCCTTCACTCTCATCAAAAGTGGAGCACGTCCGGTAGGTGCCCTCATGGCTGGCCAGTGGCGAATGAGCATACGCGGGCGCTCACACGTAATTACACGCCCATGGATACGGTAATCGGTCGCCTTGCCATAACACCGATGGCGACTGGGCCAGAACGTGAAAAGTTAATTACATCGGACCCCGGCTCCAAGGTCTTAACAGTTAATTACGCCCCCTCACACAGTTGTCACGAGGGCGCACGCGGGCTCGAGACCCTCAGTGCGCCCCCGTCTGACTCGTGGCCGCCTGGTGATGGATTTGGGCTGGTTAGACCGGGTTTCTTCCCGTCATCCGAGACCAGTGCTGAGCCAGGGATTAAGATGGGTGAAAGCGGGGTAGTGCTGCGCATGACAATGAAACGCTGGTGCAACGCAATGGTGCTGCGGCTGTGCTGGGGTGTCTTCGACACAGAGCCTGCCCTGCACAGCCCAAGCGAGGGATGTGCGGCTGTGCTGGGTTCCACACAGAGCCCGCCCTGCACAGCCCAAGCGAGGGATGTGCGGCTGTGCTGGGGTGTCTTCGACACAGAGCCTGCCCTGCACTGCCCAAGCCAGGGATGTGCGGCTACGCTGGGATGTCTCCGACACAGAGCCTGCCCCGCACAGCCCAAGGCAGCGTTGTGCGGCTGTGCTGGGATGTCTCCGACACAGAACCTGTCCTGCACAGCCCAAGGTAGCGTTGTGCGGCTGCTCAGCCAGGACCACCAAACAGGGCGGTCATAAGGCCGACCTCTGGCTGACAGCAGAGCGTACTCCCGTTGAAACAGTGCTGTAGAGATCCCGGGTCGCTCGGTGTCTATGAAAGAGAAAAACAGTGGAGTCATGGACCCTATGCCTCCCGAAATGCATGACCGTGACTTACAATGCATGCATAGCCTCTGTGCAGATGCCCACCCGAGGACTAGGGAGAACAGAACCAGAGTGCAAAGGCGGAGTGGAATTATCATCATAAGTTATCCCATGGGGCAACTGCATGCTTCGCCCACCTGTCAGGGCTAATTCGCCCACTCATCCAGCACCCCTTAACTGGGTATGCTGGATAATATCCGGGGCAAACTGCTTGCACCAGCTGTGAATGGGCTGAGTCACCCCAGGCGGGAATCGCAGGTTCGAGTACTACTTAAGCTTTAAACATTCAAGAAGCTTCTCAACGATCACAAAAAGCCCCCAATTTATCAAAATAGCAATCCAGGCCCAAAAAGACCTACCGAACGCCCCTTGAACGACGATTGAGGCCCTTGGCAGAAAGGCGTCCTATGCACCGATTTTACTCCACCGGATCGGAATCCTGGCTACACCACTGGTCA
>NW_023596818.1:8522944-8541781 GCF_011947565.3 Pollicipes pollicipes
GGGCTGTGCAGGGCAGCTCTGTGTCGGAGACATCCCAGCGCAAGCCGCACATCCCTGGCTGGGCAGTGCAGGGCAGGCTCTGTGTCGAAGACACCCAGCACAGCCGCACATCTGCTTGGGCTGTGCAGGCGGCTCTGTGTGGAACCCAGCACAGCCGCACATCCCTCGCTTGGGCTGTGCAGGGCAGGCTCTGTGTCGAAGACACCCCAGCACAGCCGCAGCACCATTGCATTGCACCAGCGTTCATTGTCATGCGCAGCACTACCCCGCTTTCACCCATCTTATCCCTGGCTCAGCACTGGTCTCGGATGACGGAAGAAGAAACCGGTCTAACCAGCCAAATCCATCACCAGGCGCCACGAGTCAGACGGGGCGCACTGAGGGTCTCGAGCCCGCGGCGCCCTCGTGACAACTGTGTGAGGGGGCGTAATTAAACTGTTAAGACCTTGGAGCCGGGGCCGATGTAATTACTTTTCACGTTCTGGCCCAGTCGCCATCGGTGTTATGCAAGGCGACCGATTACCGTATCCATGGGCGTGTAATTACGTGTGGCGCCCGCGTATGCTCATTCGCCACTGGCCAGCCATGAGGGCACCTACCGGACGTGCTCCACTTTTGATTGAGAGTGAAGGCGACGGCTGGTCTCTCCCACGTAGCCGGCGCCCTGAATGGGCCAGCTGTTTTCTGTTGCAGCCCTGTTAATGCTCCGTTGAATGTTGTGTCAGCTGTGTCCGTGCTACGGTCCTTTGAGTGCCCAGCCTCCACGTTTTCGCGTGGATGGCTCGCCGAGTGAGCTTCCGTTTGCCCAGTATGTCACCCTCGCAAATGAACCACGTTGTACGTGACAGTTCCTTGAGTAAGCCACCACGTGTTTGTTTAAAATCCCGCAGAGAGCCCCGTGCGTGGTGAGGCAATCTATATGAATGATAGCCGCCGTCTGTTTGTGCGGTAATTCCTCGAGAGACGCTGACGATGAATGGACTCGCGACGCAACACGGCAGCAGCGGGTGGTCTGTTGAGACGGCACGAATGCTGTTGGTAGGGTGGGCCGGGCCTACTGAGGCTGGCATCGTATGGGTAGGGTAGCCAAGCTTCTTGAGGCCGGCACCCGGTCCGTAGGGTGGCCGGGCCTCCTCAGGCTGGCACGCTGTCGGTAGGGTAGCCGGGCCTCCTCGGGCCGGACCCTGTCGGTAGGGCAGGCAGGGCCTCCTTGGGCCGAACCCTGTGGGTAGGGTGGGCCGCGCCTCGTCAGGCGGACACCCTGTTCGCTTGTGTACGCAGATCGTGCAAAAATCGCGTGCGACGAAAAGCATGATATTTATCCACGAGTAATATGTGCGGCGCCGCACTGTCTCGCGTCTCACTGCCCTTGTTGTCCCTCGCCTCCTGCCCCGCGGTCTCTGGACCGGACTGGACCGGGTCCGTGCCGAGGACGCCCGCTCGGCGTCCGGCCATACTCAGAGTCGCCCCGCTGTGGTCAGCCGACTCTGAGTCAGCGGCCGCAGACGAGACGGCGCGTGATTAACAGCCTCCCCCTCCCCGCCGCCCTCCGCGCCTTGGCGTCGTGGAAGTCGTCCTGCCTCAGGCGGTCAAGCAGCCATCGGTGACGTCACAATCCACGCTGACTCATGTCGGCCGTTGGCCGATTTTCAAAATCACCCCAGTCAATATGGTGTGCGATATCCTATGCAAAGCTTCTAGGCACCTTACGGGGAAGCTGAAGGTCGTGAATGCCCGCTAACGTGTGCCGAGTGTCAGTTAGATGCGCTTTGCGATGTTGTGCGTAATGTGCACGTCGCGCCCACGTACGTCTCATTTTCGTCTACGAACTGCGCCAAGACTTGATCACGTGTTCAGAACGGGTAACGCGACGCACCAGCTTCGTAAGGACACGTCTCTCTTTTGACTGGAACCCGAGCCAGGCCGGCGGTCTGGCCCCCTGTCCCAGACGTCCATAACTGGCTGCCCGCATCTGGACTTCCGGAACCGCAGACGGATCGTGTCATGTTTCTTCGCGGGGTCAGCCATCTTCCGGGAAGCGCTTGGAGTACGCTGGTCGCCTCGGGTGGCCGCATACGGTAACTGCAGGCTGAGTGGGGTACGCGATTTGAGATACGCGAGGGCCCTGTGTTTGGTTCTCGCCGCACCTGCACTCGCGGCACCTGCACCACGCGGGAGAAACAACTTAGAGGCTCATGACGCTCACAACGTGAACACTGCGGCTGGCCACGTGCGCTGATCACAACAGGGGGGGGGGGGGGGGGGCATGAAATCATCTCCAACAGACGCGTCTGAGGGCGCCCATACTGGACCGGCTCGCTCCTGACGTTTCCGCACGCGGCGAGGTCCCGGTATCCCGTTTCCACTGGCACATTATGCGGCGGGACGGCGCGATTAGCGGGCGGCCGCCACCCGGGCCCGCCAACCCGACGGACCAGTTTTTATGCGGCGGCTAAACGCACTCCGGCGCGAGAGAAGCGGCCCGCGAGGTGCGATACGCAGCCGGGGCCGAGGTGGACCCGGCCGGCCGGTCGGCGCCGGGTGGACAGTGCCGGCGCGCGCCGCGTGAGAAAGGAGCACGGCCGCGTCGATCTGCCGCCAGCTGATAGCGTCGCAGCGGCGGTGGGCTTCTGATTGGCCGGGCTGACGTCGGGGCGAGCGGCGAGCCCGGTGCAGCTCGTCAGCGCCGGACGGAGGGCGTGTCGCGCTGGCGTGCAGTGGACGGCTGGACAGCGTGCTGACTCGGCGCCGGCCCGCGCAGCGAGCCGTTGGTGGGACCTCCGGATCTTCAGTGGCGTGCCGTCGGCAGTCTTCAGGCTGTGTTCTTCTCGAAGTTTCGTTCAGGCTCATTCACTGCGGAGTGACGCTGTTCAGCAGTGGGTGCACCCTTCTCGTCCTGTTTTGCACTGCCCCCGAACAAGTTGTCCAGCTACATGAGCGCCATTTTCCTTGTTCCTCCAAGCGTGTGCCTCTTATTCCATGACTGTGCAGTTAAACGGTCAACGGTGACCTAATGACCTGCAGACCGGGAGGCGGGAACCTGTTCCAGTCTCTTCCTAGCGCAGTATTTTCTCTCCACGCGAGCACAGCGCCTCCTGCCCTGCGAGCCCAATCCCCCTACCGGGCGAGCTAAATCACCCCTACTCCGGTGGTCGTGATCTTGGGCGTGACCTCCCCTGCCCCGGTAGGTGCGATCTCCCCTGTCCCGGTGGGCGCGATCTCCCCTGTCCCTGTGGGCGCGATCTCCCCTGTCCCTGTGCGCGCAATTTCCCCTGTTCCGGTGGGCGTGATTTTATCTGTCCCGGTGGGCGCGATCTCCCCTGACCCAGTGGACGTGACCTCCCCCGTCCCTGTGGGCGCGATCTCCCCTGTCCCTGTGGGCGGGGCGTCCTCTGATCCCTCGCCCGCGGCGGCCGTTGCACGACGCCGATAAGGGGTGCGGCGCGGCGGCGCGCCTGCAGCCAGTCGGACCGGGCCATGTCAGCCGAGTGCGGCCGCTGCGTGCGCCTGCTGGGGCCCAGCCTGGGCTCGCTGCCCAGCGGCCTGCGGGACCACTACCACCGCCGTCACGCGCAGCATAGCCCTCGCGCCGGCCCGCCGGCGGACAAACAGGTGGGTACGGACCGGGGCGGGGCGGGGCGGGGCGGCGGCGGCCTGCGGGTGTCCCCGGCGGGGAACGGCGGCTAGGGAGAGCTATGCGGGAGAAGCTCACGGCTGATGGAGATGGAGACAATGGTATGCGCTTCTGTTGGTGGAATGTGACGGGACAATCCGTCCCAACGTGTGAAATTCATTGACTGCTGGACATTGATACTGATGGGAAATTTGGTGGCCGGCTGATCTACGGGGTCATTTTGGGATAGACTAACTTCTTACTCCCTGTGATATACTAGTTGGAAATATAGGCATCCTATGCCTCCGTAATTGTCGTTGTCCCTGCTTCTTGTCCATCAGCATAAAATGAATACCTTTTTCAACTTCACGGAACATAATTCCTCCTTCTTTATTAGAAACCTGTTTTATTTTGTGTTGACCGTAAACTGTGTTCTGCCACAACTTGTGATCGCAGCTATTTTTTAAAGATTCAAGCCGAATCTTATGTGTGAATGAGCTTCTGGGGTCAAAGCCCACGGTAAGGAGTCTTTTTTTGTGTAATCCCCCTGACCCCTACCATCCGATCGCGCAATTCCATGTCAACGGCAGAATTTGATCGCGTGATCTTGACGTGCCACGGTGCCCCGCACGGTCCGTCCTGCCCTCTGACGTCATCTGACCTTATCGCGGCCGCTGCCACCGTCCGCGAAACATACCTGTCCAGGACAAATAGCGAGCGCCTGTAGCGACACGAGCTCACCCCGCCACGGGTGGGTGGATCGGAAGGCAGGTGCTCTAACCAACTGAGCTATCGGGACGGACAAGAGCCGATGGACAGCTATGATGAGGAAGGTGGCGCTTCATCCCCTGGAGGCATACAGGCCACGTCGTCAGGAAAAATGGTTCGCTATGGAAAAGTCTCGAGCCTGGTTCTCCATCATGCGAGGAGAGGCCAAGACCATACACCTGCGCATGCGTTGGGCGTTCCCTGTATGCTTCTTGCATGCAATCAGCACCACCGCAAAGAAAACAACGCAGCAGTAATTGCAGACGGAGCGCATCGACTCATATAGTCGCCCCGTATTTCCCCGCTCGCAATCTCGTCGTATCGCTGGACCGGACGACCCCGGTTTCTCCTCCCGCGGCCGAACACAGGCGGTGGAGTTCTCTCGCCGGGCGGCTCTGTGGCCGCTGCCTGATCGCCGGCAACGGTGCCGCGGCTGTCGCGGTGATGGCCGACATGTGACAGCCGTCACGCTGATGGCCGACATGTGACAGCCGTTACCTGACAGCCGTCATGCACCCGGCTTTCCGTGAGATTTGCGGTGTGCGGACGACCGGTCGACGGACCGGAGACCGGTCAGCGGACCGGAGACCGGCCGGCGGACCGGAGACCGGTCGGCGGACCGGAGACCCGCCGGTGGACCGGGGACCGGTCAGCGGACCGGAAACCCGCCGGTGGACCGGAGACCGGTCGGCGGACCGGAGATCAGCCGGCGGACCGGAGGCCAGCCGGCAGACATGGCACCAGCCGGTGGAGCACGGCCCCCGCTCTGCAGTCTATTTCCGGGTGTGTGGGGCTCGGAGCCCCTGTTTTGTGTAGCTCAGATCTTGGCTGACATCTGGGGCACGTGTATGTGGAGAGTTTGGGATGCTCGCTTGGTCGGGCAAGCCTGGCCGCCTCGGGACTGTCAAAAGCCGGTGTCAGATCAGGCCAGAAAGCACCCAGCTACTCCTCAGGAAAGTCGCAGCCTCCAGTCGCATAGCACGGCTTCACTATCGGCTTACGTCGTGGACACGCGTCCAGCGCGGTCATCGGACACCTCTTTGTGAGTGCTTTTTTGGCGACCTGGATCGCCTCCGGCTGTTTTGCTGGCGGCACCGCGTCAGAAACACAGTCTGGCGTTCACTTGGGGCCGCAGCTGCAGTGGCGTTTTGACGGCTGAAGTCGGCGGCGCGAGTCTCGTTAACGGCGGGCGCTTCCGGGCGGGGGGGGGGGTCGAGCTCTGGAATGTCGCGAGGCTTTCGCGGTTCTGACATAAGATTCCGAGACAAAGAGAGCTTTGATATCAGGTCTTTCAAACGCCCCCGATCAGAGGTTCTCAGCTCCGGTGCTTTATGTCAAGGTTCTTTGACAGAAAGTAGAAGAATGCCGCGCTCGCAATGAACATTAATGTTCAGGACAACACACTACTGCGTATCGGAATGATGAAAAGTGCAGAAATTGCCTGCGGTCCCCAGCACATCATTTAGGAACCAGGACTACAAAACGTAGGCTTTTCTTGAAGTTTAAACGGTTTGTTTTAGGCATCCTGCTCAGACTCTTTTAAAGCATATCATCTTCGGGATTCACTCTATCCATTCATCGCTTAGTTTTTGGTCGGGCATGCAGGCCTTAGCCGCATATTTGCCACATGTCTTTTTGCCATTGGATCATTTTGAATAGCTTGTATGCAATTCTTGCAGCGTTTTTGTACCAAGGTCGCCGAAAGTGCATCTGTGGTATGTCTTGCCCAACATATATTAGAACACGTCTGACGCGACTAGTACACTGCATTTCCCGTGCAGTGTATTTCTGTTTCGAGCATTCCACGTTGAGAGGAGTGCTGTCGGCATTGGCTCGGCTGTCGCTTCGATAACAGCTGAGGGGCGCGCAGGAGAAAAGTGACTGACGTGTCGATGATGTGTGCTTTAGAAAGAGATGTCCACCGCTCGGTTGGTACCCCAGAGAGGAAGAAAGCAATTATGGGTAATAGCTTGATTGGTGTTGGGAAAGTCGGCGATTGAAACAAATGGTGTCTAAATTGGCTGCCTTATCCGCATTTTTCAGCCTGCTTCGAACTAACCGAAAGCCCTGCGCGTTTACCAACTGTGCACGCGGTGCTTATCTCGCATTGCGGCCTGACGAGTCTGTCGTGTTGAAACGATAATAAGGGCACAATTGTGTTAATTGTTTCGGCCGAGTACAAGATATAGCTGAACACTTCATATTAGGGAATACCGTGCATTCCTTCAATCCGGTTCATCGTAACTCCGAGCCGTTGGATGGCTGCGTCATAAGCTCCCGTTTGTGATGAGAACATTCAAATTAAATGTATTTTGTCATCCCAAGTGTGTCTCTTGATATATCACCCATCGAGGGCGCATGATATCTGCGCTTTCTATGACAAACGTATAATCTCCGCGCTGTCTATGACAAACGCAAGTCACGTGACTTATGACCTTACGACTTTTACACGCGACAGTTGAATAAATCACCCAGTCCTTGTACTCTGGATTATCGATAGCAATCCTTAAATAGCGACAGTTCGCACTTACTTCTTGTGATATGTTTGAGTAACTCTCCGTCGGGCACGAATTTAACTCATAACGTGGGCCTCTTCTTTTCCTCTTTTTTTTTACTTCCTGGCACCACTGGAGTGCGGTGATCGACTGAAAGGTCGGGTCACGTTCACCGCACCCTCTGACCTTGGGGCTATGCCTTTTGTCGCGTCAAAAAGCCCATCAGCCAGACTCGGCGGGGTATCAGATGACCGATGGGTCTGCCTCACAGCCAATGGCCCATCGCGTCTGGGAACCCTCAGGAATTCCACTGATGGGTCACCCGTAATTTCACGTTAACGTAAGATTGCTCTCTGTTGTCGGTTATTGATCTAATGCTGCTGCTGTTCGGGGCCATGCCGAAACAGTATATCACTGGACTTTTCCCGTTTGCCGCGTTCTTTTTTCCTCAAACCTCTTATTTTTGGGCACGTCTTCAGGCTTTTTTTATAAAAGTGATGCCATATTTGGTACGTACCGCCCACATTCCATGTTAGATTTGCCTTTGGCCATAGCATCAAAGATCTAAATTGGGTCGTCTTTAAGAACACGGGCGGCTGAAAATTACGTCGTTGTTTTGCCCCTTTCGTCGTAGTGTTATTACATATGCAGCGCATATGCATGATGATATATGTATGCAGGATGCAGAATGCATATATTCATATATATGCAGATGCATGACTCGCTGGTCTTATCCAAGCACGATATGGCCTACTATGCCGTTGAGACCCGCTCGAGCTTATCACGCTTCTCGCCCACTCAGCTCGCTCCATATTGACGTGATAATGATAACGATAACCCCTGCCTGTACACCGTCGACCCTCACCGCTGTGACGTCATCGTGCGCGTGACATAGCGTCGCGGCGCGCCCAGGTGGAGAGCAGGTCAAGGCTGGCAGCATTCACCGAAGCACGCTGGAGTGTGGTCTTATCCAAACGAAATATTGCTTCTTTTTTCTATGGGTTCGTTCGTTTGCAAAACGAAGAACGAAATTTTAGTCCTCCACGTGCCATGGACAGCAATGTCCCGGCATCAATGCCCCTGAACGCGCCCGTGCCGCGCCGAATGCGCGGCTTCGCGCCGAATACCAGACCGGCCGCTCTCGCGGTGCATCCGCCAACGGCCAGGTGCAGCGGGCGCGGCAGGAAGCGGCGCCCTCACCTGGCGGCGGCCGGCGCTGATACGGCCGCTGCCAACCCGGTGCGGCCGACCCCCGGAGCCGGCGTGCAGATAGTGACGGGGGTGCCGTGCTGACCGCGTGGCGCGGTCGGAGCGGGCGGGCGGGGCCGGACGCTGGGGCTGTGCTGCCAGTCGGTGAGCGTGCGGACTGCGACAGTGACGGAGTGTTTGGCGCTGCCGTGTCGATCGCGGACGGGCGGGCGCTGTGCTGTGGGAGTTGTTGCGGGCTGCGGCTCAGGTGTTCGGGAGCAGCGCGCCGGGGGAGGCTTGAGCTCGAGGCGACTGTCAGCGACGACGGCGCTGAGAAGGCGTGCGCCATTGTCGGAGGAACTGATGTCGAAAGTCGGCAGACAAAGACCATTGGTGAGTGGGTGAAGAACTGTTCACATGCAGAGGCGGCGTAGCGGGGGGGGGGGGGGGAGGAGGAGGGGACAGGGGAAACTGTTGGCAGTTACCCCGCTGCTGGCAAGCAGGGTCTTAAGTATGCTTTTACCCCCTCAAAATGTTGTCAGGCCTTTTTGCTTCGTGAACTGGAGGTTTCCTAGCAACACATATACTACCGACATTAATGGCAAGGAGGCCTCCTGCACCAAGGAACCCGTTCTCTGGATCAGGAAGCCGTAATGTAGACTAAATAGGTCCCATTGTCGTCTCGGAAGTCCCCGTTGTCAACTAGGAGTTTCTTCGTTTGCATTAGGGAGACATCCCATATATATATATATATATATATATATATATATATATATATATATATATATATATATATATATGGATGGGATCCCCATTATAAACAGAAGTCCTCCTCTCATTTATCAGAAGACCTGTGCTCAGGATCAGGATGCCCTGTTTTGGGATTTCAAGGCTATTTACCGGAATTGGAGGCCCCATTTGTCAATCGGAAAGATTCCGTTTTGCATTAGGAAGCTCCCCTATTTATCAGAATTTCCTTAAATGGAACAGGAGGCCCTGTCTTGAGATAGGGAGACCCTTTGTTGGCGCTTGCAATCCCCTGAATTAGTCAGAAGGCCGCTGTCCGTTAACTTTTGTTGTCAACATTTATCTAAACAAAAATTGATATTTAACGAATTTGATCGCAGGAAAGGTTAACCCCTACCCCTTGAAAAGACACCACTCAGGATACCCATCACCTTCCCTCCCACCCTGTGAGGAGGCCTCATCGTGTTCAAGGGGCCCCCTGGAAAAGTATACTCCCTCCAAGACAAAATCTATGGTGCCACCCCTGTTGACCTGTGCTGTTTCCACCTAGATGTCGGGCCGCATATGAAAGGGAGTGTTTCACATTTGAAGATATTGAAGCAAGCATAAGCTGCGATGAAGTAGGCTCACTTATAACTATTGGTATATTCCTAAGTTAAAAAGCCTGCTCTGAACAACACAATTTCTCTGGCGAGCAAATCTGCTCCCCAACGCGCCATTGTTGGAATACGTTATCGTACCTTGCACAACATTGATTGGGAGCCAATTACTGACCGTTTTATCTGGAAATCGTGCTCACGAATGCCAGCTATGTACGACTCGATAATTATATTCGTATTGCCTTGATCGCCGCGTGGCTCATGGAAAGGCAGGATTTGAATGAGGTTATGATGGCGTCATGGATACCTGGGTGACCGTCACACACTTTTCAAGAGTCTTGAAAAGTCTCCCCGAAATTGTCTGAACATCTTCGAGGGCGTGTTTCTCAGAAACTACAGGGGTTTGGGCCTTAAGAACGGCACGGCTGTAGACCGTACCAAATGGTCTTCCAAGTGATCTAACCAAATTCCAGCCAAAATGAACCAAATGATCACCAAAAGATGGCTATCTCAGTTCAAAACTCTCCACAAATGTGGCACTCTCACTTAAAGCCAGGAATGAAGGGCGACTGTTGATCCGTGTGGTATCTGTCATTGGTGGGCAGGTGCGCATTTCATGATACATCAAGGGAGCCACCACAGTTGCTCCTACCGGCTTTATCATGCTTTCCTTGCTTGTGTAGGTCCCTCAGTGTGATGCATTAGGGATGTCGTTTCGCAAATTAAATGTGGGGGAAGTCTGAACAGGGAAACATGGCTGAATATACACCCAAAATACAGGAAAACATAGATTTTTCCGTCGTATGCCGTCCACGTTGTTTTCAAAGTTGGACGAGGAACCCCAACTGAACATGAAACTACATCCTTTTGATGCACTGTCTAATTATTTTACCGTCCAACGCAAAACATAAGATTAGAGACAAAAACAGCAAAGCTCGTTTGCAAATACACAAGCCACATTCACGATTAGGAACACGTCTTACACTTGTCCGAGCCGACTGGCGTGATCGGCAACGGAGCGTACGCAGCAGAGTCAGCATCAGCACGCGCCTCTTTCACTTAGACTGCCGATCCCGCCGGCGTGTTTGGGCTGCGGGACTGCGTGCGGATAGCTATTTATGGCCCCAGTGGCAGGGCGCCCCGCTGAGTCACGTGTTTGCCGGCGCTTTATGTGTCTGCGTTGGTGCCTGTGTTGATACGCGGTGCGAAATACAAATACGGCGCGCGAAATCGCGTGGCGTTATCAGGTCGATTTCACAGCAGCCGCGGCCACTTGTGCGAGCTCGCGGGTGTTGCAAGCGATACATATATTTATTTTTACCTGACGTACAGGTATAAGCTGAGAGCGGTCAGAAAGCACACTTGTATTTATATATTGCGGTAGCGGAATCCATCGGTGGGGGGGGGGGGGGGGGGCGTCATCCAGGGATTAACCGTCTCCCGCCGAGAGCGGCCACTGGCGCATGTTTCGAGTGGGCGGTGTATTGAACCCCTGTCGCGGCTCTCTTCCATTTCTCGTCTCTCGGGTCGGTCAGCAAACTGACCAATTCAGTCGATGTGTCCAATAAAACGCCAATAAACAAGAAAATGGCCAGCATCTTCCGTCCAATTTCTGCTCTTTCCCGCCCCATTAGTTGTACTCTACGTCTGTGGCTAGTTCCTCAGAGAGTTCGTCCTGTTCATTGTCTGTCTACCGCGGTGATCTCATTGGTCAGTCATTCTTTTCCCTAATTGTATCGTCTCTAACTTCACGCCTCCCCAGCTGTGCCGCCCGCTGTTGGACGAGGTCTTTCAGTTCAAGGCCAACCCTCATGGCCCTCGGCATCGTTCCTCTTTCGGCATTGGCGTCTGGAGACAGTTTGGGGGCATATCTGGTGCGGGCACCGTCTCCTTCCAGCACCAGACGCTGCTACTTCATCACCAGTCGGCAGCAATAACAGCGGCGTGGGGTCCGCCGCGCCCCGCCGGGCCGGCCGCCCATTGTTTATGCCTCCATGTGCCGGCACGTGACAGCTGACATGTTGAAGTGTCCAAAGGCAGCGGCTGATCAAACGACGAGGACCCGAGCGCGGCCGTTGCTCTGCTTAGGGCTCTAACTCTGGCCGTCGACGTGTAGTGGCTGCGCATTTGGAGGGCTATGGTCAGTGACGTGCGCAGAATGCCATGACGGAGAGGACACGGCTCAATTTTGGCGTGCAGATGGCGTGAATGTGGGCCGGAATTTAATCAAACGCACAATAAATGCGGATGAAAAATGTAATAAGGGAATGGGTAAGTACCAGTTGTGACTGTTCCAACCAAATATGTCTTGGCGGAGCTGCCTATGCTTTTGAGGGGTTTGAAAGCCTGTCTTTCCTGAAAACCCTGAAACCCTTAAAGTCTTTCGTGAACATCGTCATGAAAAATTTCCCTCTGCATCTTAGGATTTCCTCACAATTGCTGTGTGTTTTCAATGGTGTCGAAATTTCACAGGGGGCATTTCATATGCGTGTTGGAAGTTGACCTCTATCCATCGTAGCAGCTACGCTACGGGACAATCCAGGTATTCTATCAATCAGGTCTCTTCCCAATCGGGATATGCGCCTTGCGATGAAATCGTGCCGCTGCTGCGCCGCCGCTGTCCTTTACCGGCGCATTGCCGCTTCTTCCGCCATCAACGGATCCACGCGCCGGGCTTGGCACCCCTGCACCGTCTCCGTCTCAGCAACGGGGGTGCCGCCTAACGAGGGAGGCGGCCCAGCTGATTGGTCGGGGAGCCAGCTGTCTGGCGCGCAGTATTCGCCGCTGGATGGGAAACGTCTGCCGTTCTGAGAGCCCTTCATGCGAAGCCGATGGACGCAAGTGCCAGCGACGCATAAATTGGTCGAGCCAGGGCTCGTCTCCTAAGCTCGTGGCGACGCGTTTCTGCGCTGTTCCCGCGGTTTAGAGCTGGGCCGCGGCCATTTTCTGTGCCGTCTGTGCGGAATGTGAGCAGCTGCTGCGGTTCCACGGAAAACTGTCCGTGCCTTGCCTGAACTGAATGCTACAAAGCGCTTCGGTCTATCCCGGGGCCATTTCGCTTCAGTTGGGACTGTCAAATCGCTAACGGTCTGAATGAAAGTGGGATAACGGCGTTGGCACCGAACGCTGCACGACGCCGTTTTATCAGCGACGGCTCACGGCGCCGATCGATCGCCAGCTGACCCGACCGCCAGAGGTCGAGCGCCGGTCAGGGGTCACACGCGCCGCCGCCCGCACGCCAGACAGACGCGCGTGCTCCGACGCGGACCTTTTGATCTGCCGCCGAGACAATGGTTCTGTCACGCCGCGGGGGCCAAGTCGGACGGGACGGGACAGTTGGTCGTGTGCCGCGCCGGTCGACAGATGGGCCGCGCTCTCCAGCAGACGCGTTTCAGGCGGCGGCGGCTTGTTTGGGCTGCAAACTTGCGTGTCGTCTCGCGCGTCGTAGTGTTGACGGGAAGGAGCTGTTTTGCCGCTATTTTCCAGCGAGAGTGACGTTTTTGTCGGGCTTGGGCAATCATCTTCCGTCGCACTTCACTCCATTCAACGTTCAATATTTTTCTGCGACGGAGCCCCAAAGAGCTGTTTGACCGGAGAGTTTCAGTTCTTAATGACTTCTCCAATCAATGTCATCCAAGGAAGCAGCCAGGGAACTGGAGCCCCCTCGGACACGCATTTTATTTTCAAAAAATTGTTTCATGGGTGCCCACTGAGGCTCGACACCCATTCGATAAGAAAATCCTTGCAGCGTCCCTGATTTCATTCATTTCGTCAATTCCACCGTCAAAATTCACGCCGGCTACTTCTGCTATTGCGTGACAGTGACGGTATTCTGGAAAACTAATAACCTTTCAGTAACTTGTGGCCAGCTGGTTGCCTCCAAATAGGTGTGTTTGTGTGACGTGAGACGTGGAAGCTTCATTCCTTTCCATTCGTTGTTCTTCTTTTGTTTCATTGCGTCTTTGAATGAAATGACTGACATAAGCTGGCAGTTTCTGCTTCATCAATAAGTTCAGAAAGCGTTGCGGTTTGTTTTTGCTGTAAACATAGTCCAGATCAAGTTTCCTGCCGCCTTTCGTCTCGCAACATCAGCCCAGCAAATGTGCCTTGCAAAGCCAGTGCCCATTGCACCCTTGCACATTTTTGCACGTTTTTGCCGGCTGCGGTCTTAGGGAAATATTGGCATGTGTGGACATTGCTTCTTACTGTCCACAACCCTGCGTCTTAGACACCGCCAAAAGCGTTACCCTACACGACTGTCGAGGAGGTCGTGGAGAAGCATCCTCTAAAACCGTGAGAATGGAAACCGCCGCTATTGAGGGACTGTCATAGTTGACAAAGCCCTCTCACCTTGGCCCACAACGGCTACAAAAACGCCACTCTGCACGGCGCTGCGGCCGGTCTTGCCGTTTTTTTCCCATCGCTATACATAAGCACGGTCCGTCG
The DNA here is from genome assembly GCF_011947565.3 of Pollicipes pollicipes. Classification (NCBI taxonomy): domain Eukaryota; kingdom Metazoa; phylum Arthropoda; class Thecostraca; order Pollicipedomorpha; family Pollicipedidae; genus Pollicipes; species Pollicipes pollicipes. Next base: position 8,536,801 of record NW_023596818.1, read on the forward strand.
TGGGCTCGACTGCTTCACCGGTGCGCTCCAGCCATTGTTCGCGGCAGGCCGCGTGTGCTCGAGCGTGCTCCTCGTAATGTGACATGGCGCGGGAGCTGGGGTGAGGGAGGGGGGAGGGGGGGGGGGGGAGGGCTGGCTGGCTGGTAGTTCTTCAGGCTGACATGGGCCGGCTGGGAGGTCCGTCCCTGTGATTGACACCCGATTTGGACCACTGACACCCCAGCCACCGAACAGGGAAAGGTCACCGCGACGTTTCGGATCAGATTTTCTCTCGTTGGCTGAATTTCTGGGTATCGCCTTGAATCACCACGACTGTCTAGTGGGTCAACCGACTCAGCTATCGCTTTGGCTTCTAAAGTAATAAAGCCACTGAAAAACTTGCGACCATCTGCATTTTTGCAATGAAGGATTTCCTTCAAGCTACTTCACGTTCACTTTCAGAACACTGATAGCCTGTCCGTGTGATGCCTGTGAGATGGCTTGTCCTGTGCCCAGATCCGGGGCGCCTCTGCCCGTGACTACCACCCTCGCCACCACCTGTGCGGGTGCCGCCGGTGTTCAGCAAAGATGCGCGCATGGTATTTGTTCGGGAGTTGTACTCCACAGTCGGCTGTGCACTGTCAGCAGTAACTGTACGTACATCCTGGTGTCATCGTCCCCCTCCGATCATCCCTGAGCAGTGGCCGGCAAAATGACAGATCATATCGCAATTCTGTCCCTCGTAAACACTGATGCATGTCCGTGCCAGAGGAGTTTCGGTTTCGGGAGACGCTGTGTGTTGATGGATGAGTATGCTAGTCCTGGACTACAATAATATTGTATAATATTATGAGTATTGTAGTCCTGGGTTACAATACCCCATCCGCGGGAAGCAGGATCTGCTTGCCGCGGAGGGATCCCGAAACCATACAAACATTCGTCAACATAGCTCCACCGCTCTATACACGCCCGTGCGTGAACTTCTGTCTGCGTCCAGCAACACACCACATCAGTACGACTTCGAACTTTATGTTCCCATTCGCTACCATGCTTGTGTATAGCTGAGGGCGTCTGCAGCCCGCCGGTATGAACTCGCTTAGCGCCGTCCGTTCGCCCCGGCCCTCTCGCCGCCTGGCAAACAATTCTGCGTTCCTGCGCGTGGAGGTGCCCTCTCCCGCCGTCTGCAGGAGGCGGCCCCGGGCCTCGTGCGTGCAGCGGCGCACCGGCTCCCTATTACACGTGTCTCGGGCCGGCGGGCGGCGTGCAGGTGCGTAGGGAGCGCGTGGCGGCACTCTTGGTAGCGTCTGAGGGGTGCTGCTGGGAGCGCGTGGCGGCGCTCCCAGCGGCGTCTGAAAGCAGCTGCGGGGAACGCGTGGCGGCGCTCTCGGCGGCGTTTCAGGCTGGCTGCCGGGAGCGATTGGCGGCGCTCTCGGCGGCATCTGAGGAGCTACACAGGGAGCGCGTGGCGGCACTCGGCGGCGTGTCGGGGTGCTGCAGGAAGTGAATCAGCGCCGAGCACCAGCTGACGGGGATGAGCGTCTCGTGAAGGAAGCTGCGAGGTCGCGCATTGCATGCGCTTGAGTTGTGCCTCCCCCATTGCGAATTTCTGCGTGCGTCCCTGCTCTGCAGAACCGCGGCGACGCGAGTAATCGGCTAGCCGTATTGACGGCGATTGTAAGGCTTTCCCGTTGGGCGACTGACTGAACTGCGGCGCGACGCTTGTCGGTGACGTCACAGGCATGGCGGCCCGACGCCCAGAGTGAGGCGGTGTTGAAATGAGGAAATCGGCCCGCGCCGCGGCGCGTGACGCAGTGCACTGGCCCGTCCGCCGGGCGAGAATTCCTCAGTGTTGGCACAGTGGCCGGCAGAAAAGTGGCACGATCCGGCACGAGAGTGCTGCGTGTGAGAACGGTGCGTACCGAAACGGCGCGATGTGAAGTCTGCTCCCCTCTCTGCCAAGTGCCGGGCTGACGTGTCGCGGCGTGAGCGGCGTGCTCCAGTTTAGTGACGCAATCTGAATTTCATCCCGTTCCCGTCAGAGGTCGGCGCTAACGTCGCTGTGTGTATCAGTCATGTGCGGCGGCTGTCGGGCGGCGCTGCGGGAGTGACGTTCGCGGCTGCTCCAGCGTCTCGCATTGGCTTGATATGTAACAGGTGCGCGCGTGCGAGCGCGCGTGGACGTGTGCGTTGGTGCGTGCGTGTGTACGTGCGTGTGTGCGTGCGGTAGTGCGTGCGTGCGTACGTGGGTGCGCGCAGTAGTGCGTGAGTGAGACCACAAGCACGCGCAGTATTCCTCGGTTATGAAACGTCGAGCACAAACGTGATTATTAGCGGTTGCTTTGAGCGTTAGTGAGAATTTAATTGGCACACAGAGCTCTCGAGGATGGATGGCACTGGCTAATTAAACAAGACCGTATCCGGTTAAGACGCGGCTAATTACACACGCCGCGTCAGTTGCGTGATCGGTCTCATTATGATGAAAAACAGGTTATGACGCTGCTTTCCTCTGTTCCAGCTGCAGAACAAGCGTGAGATGTTTTCCGCGGGGAGGCAGCGTCTTCTGCGGCTAAAGACTCGGCCGGCACGGCAGCGGCGCCCACCGCCCCGTCCAGCGCCGGCCGTGCCGCGGCCGCCGCCGGCCGGGACGCGCGAGACAGCAAGGAAAACCGACCCCAGGTCAGTGCGCAGCCGCGTGCCCCCTGTCAGCGGGAACACGGTCGGCCCTGCTTGCCCAGATAACAAGAGGCATGCGGCAGCAGGGAGACATGGAACAACTGCCGATTACCCGGAGAGGTTTGGTTGTTTGTCTTGGTGTCGCCAGCGCCAGCCGCTGCACGTTCAGGTGTGGATAAGCGCGGCGGCGTCTGGCAGTGGTTGACAGAGGAATGCCCGGCGGGGAGGGCCGTCTGAGCGCAACACCGTCCCTCTGAGGAGGGCCGTCCGTCTGAGGAGGGCCGTCCGTCTGAGGAGGGCTGTCCGTCTGAGGAGGGCTACCCGTCTGAGGAGGGCCGTCCGTCTGAGGAGGGCTGTCCGTCTGAGGAGGGCTGTCCGCCTGGAGGGCCGTCCGTCTGAGGAGGGCCGTCCCTCTGAGGAGGGCTGTCCGTCTGAGGAGGGCTGTCCGTCTGAGGAGGGCCGTCCGTCTGAGGAGGGCTGTCCGTCTGAGGAGGGCCGTCCCTCTGAGGAGGGCCGTCCGTCTGAGGAGGGCTGTCCGTCTGAGGAGGGCTGTCCGTCTGAGGATGGCCGTCCGTATGAGGAGGGCCGTCCGTTTGAGGAGGGCTGTCAGTCTGTGTGCCCGTCCATCTGTGTGTGCGTCCGTGTGTGTGTGTGTGTGCCCATCAGAGGAGGGCTGTCCGTCTGAGGAGGGCTACCCGTCTGAGGAGGGCTGTCCGCCTGAGGAGGGCTGTCCGCCTGAGGAGGGCTGTCCGCCTGCGGAGAGCCGTCCGCCTGCGGAGAGCCGTCCGTCTGAGGAGGGCTGTACCGTCTGAGGAGGGCTGTCCGTGAGGAGGGCTACCCGTCTGAGGAGTGCTGTCCGTCTGAGGAGGGCCGTCCGTCTGAGGAGGGCCGTCCGTATGAGGGGGCCGTCCGCCTGAGGAGGGCCGTCCGTCTGAGGAGGGCCGTCCGTCTGAGGAGGGCCGTCCGTCTGAGGAGGGCCGTCCGTCTGAGGAGGGCGTCCGTCTGAGGAGGGCTGTCCGTCTGAGGAGGGCGTCCGTCTGAGGAGGGCCGTCCGTCTGAGGAGGGCCGTCCGTCTGAGGAGGGCCGTCCGTCTGAGGAGGGCCGTCCGTCTGAGGAGGGCTACCCGTCTGAGGAGGGCTGTCCGTCTGAGGAGGGCTACCCGTCTGAGGAGGTGTCCGTCTGAGGAGGGCTACCCGTCTGAGGAGGGCGTCCGTCTGAGGAGGGCTCCGTCTGAGGAGGGCTGTCCGTCTGAGGAGGGCTCCGTCTGAGGAGGGCGTCCGCCTGCGGAGGCCGTCCGCCTGCGGAGGGCCGTCCGTCTGTGTGCGCAGCACCGCCTCACCTGCAGGACAGGCACCACTCCCGCCGACTCAGAGCTAATTACACGGCGGTGATTGGCAGTCGTGTTGGCTGTTTGGTCAGCACGTGACACGTGCCCAGCCGCGTCTGATGCATAACCTCTGGCTAGATGGCCGTTCAAACAGTAAAGTGGATTGGGAGGCAGCCTAATTACCTGTCCGTGAGCAGCTGGAGGGAAATAATGAAAGGGGCATTGGTTTGCTATTTGAATTTTATGAGCTCGCGCAGGCAATGGCTGGCGATTAGTATCGCTTTTGAAATGCATTAATGTATTTTGTATTACATCATTGTCATTCTATAGTTAATCTACGCATATCTGTTGGTATTGAAATTACTTGTACTTACCTATTAAGCTTAATATTAGTAAGGCACCTGTATCTCATTCAGACCAATGCTGCTCAAAGCTGAACACAGAAAAACAATTTTATATACAATATCCGCGGTATGCACACTCTTGGTTCCAAGAATCAAATTGACGATAATGACCCCAAATGTAGGTCGACTACAGTGCCGTTTTACATGATACAATCGTTGATACTTCAGAAGGATTGTTGAAAATCTCTGTATTGACGAAGCCGTCGTGCTAAGGCGTCCAAGCGTTCCGAGCATTCCGATGTTCAAAATAACTGGCTGTTGAAGAGAACCTGAAGGAAGTTCATGTCGATGAAATAAACAAACTCGCGATGTATCGCGTTGCGGGTTTCCCAGATTCGCTCCTGCTGAACGCAGCACGCTATCGAACGGCCTCCCGCACAGAGCAGCTGTGGCGTGCATATGTTGTGACTTTAGACGCCCCGTGATGCCGCTGACAGCACGTATCCCGAGGCTGACGACGCAGCCGGCGTCCGGCCGCGGTCAACACCCGTCTGCATGATCAGCACCTGATTGGACCCGAAGCGATGATCAACCGCATTCCGTACACAAAGAGAGCACGCTGTCAGCGGGTGATCATGGCGCGCGTTGCACGGGGGCC
>NW_023596818.1:8541791-8590264 GCF_011947565.3 Pollicipes pollicipes
GTATTGGAGGGATTGAGTAACCCTATGTGCTGTTTGGTCATAATCTGTAAAATCAGGGAATGCACACTAAGCATACAGACATGCCATAGTAGGGTGTGTCAATTTCAAACATGGTCACCTTGATGATGCATTGACACTTTTCTTATCAGTTCTAGCATGCTTCATAGCACTGGAAAATTCACAAAATCACAACACCAAGTATCTGTATACTACACAGTCTTCCTATCTCACCAGACTAGTAATGAGCAACAGTTTTTACATGGTAACGTTGGTCTCCGTGTCGGCGCCCTGTCAGCAAGGTATTACTCAGCCGCCCGCCGCGCCCACAGGGATCTTTCCGTCTGCCCGGCATGGAGTGTGACGGGTGGCGGCGGGCCACGTCCGACTGCGGCGTGCCCTACTACGTGCACCACGGCGAGCAGCGCACCTCCTGGACGCACCCGCGGCTCGCGGCGGCCCTGCGCTGCGTGCAGGACTGCGCCTACGTCCGCTACGCCGCCTATCGCATGGCCGTCAAGAGCCGCCAGCTGCAGCGCGCGCTCGGCCTGGACGCCGTGTCGCTGGCGGCCGTCAAGGCGGCGTTCGCGGCGCAGGGGCTGGCGGCCGCTGAGGATGAGGCGACGCTCGACTGCGCGCGCGCCGCCGCCCTGCTGGAATTACTGTTTGACCCGGCGGCGCCGGAGGGCGGCGACGCCGGTGCTGGCGCTGCCGCTGCCGCTGACGCGGACGCTGCCGAGCGGGCGGAGGTGCTGCTGAGCGCGGCGCTGACGGCGCTGGACCGGCGTCGCACCGGCGTCGTGTCCGTCACCGCGCTGAAGCTGCTGCTCGGCCTGCTGTGCGCCGGCCGCCTCACCGACCGCTACCGCTACCTGTACGCAGAGCTGGCCGACGCCGGCGACTGTCTGCCGGCGCCGCGGCTGGCACGCCTGCTCGAGGTGGCCGGCGCCGTCGCTGAGCTGCTCGGAGAGCGCGAGACCTTCGGCCGCCACCTGGTGGCCGGTACGGTGGCCTCCTGCTTCGGAGGAGGCAGCGCCGGCGCTCTGACCAGGGACGGCCTGATGACGTGGCTGCTGCGGGAGCCGCAGATGCTGGTGTGGGTGTCGACGCTGTACAGGCTGACGTCCGCCGAGGAGGTGGTGCACAGCGTCGGCTGTAGCGTGTGCGAGGCCAAGCCACTGGTCGGACTCTGCTACGCCTGCCTGCAGTGTCTCGGCGTCTACCTCTGCCAGGAGTGCTTCTTCCGCGGGCGCGCCGGCCGCGGCCACAAGCCGCAGCACCCGCTGCAGGAGTTCTGCGCGCAGTGGAACCGGCGCCAGAAGACGCAGGCGCTGCTCAAGACGCTGTGGAACAAGTTGAGTGGCCGACGGGAGCGCGCGCCGGCCGCGCTACCGCCGGCCGCCGCCTCCGCCGCCGCCCCCGGTCGCTCCCGCCGCCGCCCCCGCCGCTGAGCAGGACGAGGACCCGCCGTCCTCGTCCTCCTCCGACGAGGACGACGAGCTGCTGTCGCGCACGATCCTGGACGGCTCGGTGGCGCTCGACCCGCGGCTGGACAGCATTCTCGGCCACCTCGAGTCCGAGAACGGTCTGCTGGCGGGGGAGCTGCGGCGGCTGCGCGGTGTGCTGCCACCGGGAGAACGCGTGCCCGTCGCGCACACGCGCCAGATGCGCGCGCAGCTGCAGCGGGCGCGCGCTGGTCGGTCGCCGGCGGCGCGATGAGCCGCGGCCGGCCACGCCGCCGCCGGAGTCGCCGCCGCGGCCAGCCCACCTGCAGTCGACGCCGATGCCGCGGCTCTCGCAGCTTAGTCCCATCGCGCGCGTGCCCCCCACGCCCCCAGCGCGCGATGCGCCCGCAGACGAGTACGGCCTGGTCTTGTCGCCGCAGTCGGGCGCCGGTGGCGGGGCGGCGAGCCCGGCGCTGCAGAGAGGCGCGGGCGCAGATGACGCTACCGCCGCGCCACCAGGCGGCGCTGGCGCTGCGCCGACCAGCCCGGACGCTCCGGATTTCAGCCGCCGCCTGCCGGACCTCACCGAATACTCGCTCTCCGACCTGAGCTCGCCGCAGCGGGTCGACCTGACGGTGCCGGCTGCCTCGCCGCTATCGCCCTCGCCGGCCGTGCGGAACGCCGAGGAGGCCCTGGCGGTGCTGGCGGCGGAGGTGGCGCTGCTGGAGGAGACCACGAACCGCGGGCCGGAGACTTGGCCCAGCGGGGCCCTGATGGGCACTGTGCCGCACCAGACGGCCGCCGAGCTGCTGGAGCTGCTTTCTGACCTGGAGAGCCTCTGCGTCACCGCCAACTAAACGACGCGGCGGAAGCGTCATGGCTCAGCGGTCGTGAGCCTTTGAAAACCACTCGAGAACGGGATGCCTTTGAGAACCACTAGATAATGGACGACGGGTGTTTTGAGCCGCGCAGTCTTGTGATTGGATGCGTTATCATGTCTCCCTGTTGCTAGCAAAAGCCGTGTTTGTGCTGCCCGCCGCCGTTTGAGCAAGTAGCATTAGAAGATGCCGTTATGCTCAGCTGAGGGATGCAGATCAGCGCCAACCGCCCAGAACTGGACAGAGATCATGGTACTGGATTCGACGGTATCGCCAGGTGCAGCGAGACCCTGACAGCTTGATATGCTTTGCAGTTGTTTTTCCTGTGTAGTGGCATTTGAAGACAACTGCTTTGATGGTTGTGTTGAGACTGGACCGACCAGGTGGTGCGATTCTGTCCCTAGTTGGTTCACATTTGATGATTTGTTTTGAGCAAATTCACCCAACCGGTTGTATGAGTGACTTACAGGTTGTGCGTTCCGTCCGAAAATGGAACTAAAAGGCAGTGTGGCAGCTACTGCATGTTCGTTCTTGCTAGCCATTGTGTCGCTTCACCTTAAGGTGTGGGCACACCCGTGATTGTTGCTTATAACTTGGTTGTGAAATTGGACTCAGTTGTTTTTGTTTGCTTTATGACGGCTTTTATCGCTTTTCGATGGTTATTTGAGCTGAAACTGCTTGGCAGTCATCTGCGATTTTATGTACCACGTGTCGCTCCCTGCCGTACTGATTCTGCATTTGATATTGATAATTATGTAAGTGTACTTAACCGTTCCAATTGCTCAAAACATGCGTCAGTGTTTTAGAGCGGCGAAATATCGTTGGCTTGCTATTGCGCTGTCTGCCGTATTCAAATGTCATCACACGTGAGTGTATCACCAGTGTGCGACGATCATGTCGTTCACAACACTGCTTGGATGAATGAGTTTTGGACATCATTGCCATGAGTAAATGCTTCACGACAAGCGCGTGTTTTGTATGTGTGCCTCCGCCGCCTGTCGCTGCTGTTTTACGTTCGTTCAACCTGTGATTTATCACCACACCGCGCTAATGCAATACATATTCCATGACGTAGTAGGCAGCATGCCCTGTAAACACTTTATTAAATTAAGTCAATCGAATTTGCGGCGTAGACTGGAGCCGGCGGAAGTTACTCATGTGGCACTGACGCTCGACTCTTCCTATGGCGGCGGCGGTGAGTCTGCTCGGCTCGTGACATGCCGTGGGTGTACCGCCCATTTGGGGCGTCTACCGGCTGTCACTGGACGGTGTCGAACGGGATTATGTCGCGTGTACTAATGAGCAGTTTCATCGTAATACATTCCGGTGCGACCTGATGGCGATTACGCATGTAGGCTGAGTGGGCGAATCTACAAAGCTGCTCGCGGCAGGTGTCGGCGGTGACGCAACCTTCGTTTAAAGTACATTGCAAGTCACGGCGAAGTCGCACAGGAGGGCCTCGGTCCTGCAAAGGGTAATACTGCAAGACACTACGAGTTCGCGTGCCTCAAATACAGTAGGTACATAACGTGGAGCACGTGGGCAAAACGAGCATCCCACTGCCGACGGAAAGCTCGGGCTTAATAGCGTCGCCGTTCGTCAGTTCCGCTTGACGACCTCTATGCCTCTGGACGCCGACCTTTGGGACCATGGGGTGGGGGTGTGCGATTACAGATCAATCGAATCGTGAGCATTACTGGCAGAGCGGGTCACGCTCGCCAAACAATGCCTCACTGCATGCTTTCAATGAACACCTGGCGAGCTTGCTCCACACAACGTGGTCAGCTATACCCCAGGCGAGAGCAATTCCGCATCATACATACATACATACATCAGGCACCCTCCCCATGCGGGGTGACATCAACGCTGGCTTATTTATGACCTTTTGCAGGACGGTGAGACCGCAGCAGCGAGTGAGGATATTGCCCGCCGCGTCCTCCTCTGAACCGAGGCCATGAAGTTTTCTGCTGCTGTTGACCGCTTGGTGCGCCGCTGCCCGCGCCGACTGGTGGCCACACCGTCTCGCACGGGGTCACGGCGGCGATATGACGGATACGTGGCCAGAGAGGAGCCTATGGCGGATACGGTAGCCAGAGAGGAGCCTATGGCGGATACGATGGCCAGAGAGGAGCCTATGGCGGATACGGTGGCTAGAGAGGAGCCTCTGGCGGATACGGTGGCCAGAGAGGAGCCTATGGCGGATACGGTGGCCAGGGAGGGACCTGTGGCAGATACGGTGGCTAAAGAGGAGAGTATTGGCGGATACGGTGACCAGGGAGGAGCCTATGGCGGATACGGTGGCCAGGGCGGAGAATTATGATATGGTTATGGTGGAAGCAGTGGCGGTATGGTTATGGCGCCAATGGTCATGTGAATCCGGGCTTGGAGTTAATGGTCAAGCGAGATTCGGCAGATACGGCTACAGCAGTCCGTACGGTGGTATGGAGGATATGAGAGATATTGATGTGATGTGCATTGTAAATACACTAAAGAAACTTTAAAAATTACCTGGAAGGCCTTGCATTGACTTATTTCACCTCCACGTTGCATGAGCCTCTGCTTGTAACTGGTCCCTATCCTCTTCTGAACGCAACCTAGATCGTCTTTGCAAGGCAGTATGTAACTTAAGTTAAATATGGCGTGCGTTCAGTCCCGAGCGTCTGTTCAAGCGTCTGCGCGGGTTGGCTCGGGGCACTGCACGTGCTGCTTGGTATGTACTACCCTCTGTGAACGCCAACGGCGCTGGCTGTCCCCACGCGTCCAGCCGCGTCGATTGAGATCTCCGCCGCGGAGGGCCGCTGGAAAATTCCGCCATCCTTGCCACGCGCGTTCACAGACCAAGTGGCAATGGGGCTCTCCATAACAAAACGACAAAAAACAAAGCTAAAACTTTCTGCAGGCCATCCCAACACGAGGAAACAGCGAGACAAGCGTGCGGAAGAGGCCGGACAGGGCGATTGGTGGAGCGAGGCCTGCCAGCCTAGGTCCCCGCTGGCACCGGCAGCATACCGTGGCCGTGGGGGATGCGCACGCGGCTGTGTTGGGGATAATGCTCAACAGCAGCTGACATGGAACGAGCTGGCGGGAGAGGAGGCATGTCGGGTGTACCTCGCCTGCACAGTGGCTGGCCCCCCCGCCCCTGGTGACGCCCGAGGATGCGGGCATATCCCTTGATCGCGCCTCTCTGCGGCGCTGCGGCAGCGGAAAAAAACCGGGTCAGGGCGCCTGGCGGGCCTGTACTGCGCCGATCTCGGTCGAGCGGTGGCGGACCGCGAGCGACCTGCGACCGAGAAGGGCCGGCTCGGTGACGGCACAGTGGAGGGGCTATCGCGAGCGCTTGTCTGTACCCGTCAACTGGGAAACAGACGGGTGGCGCAGTGCGGGCTGAGCGAGGAGGTGCGGTGCTCCTGAGAACGGACTGGCGGTGGCGACACGCCAGCGGGGAGAGATCGGCGCCGGGACAGCAGCACAGCGAGGCCGTGAGTGAAACGACCGAACCAGCGCAGTGCCGGCGAAGCCAGCAGCCGCAGTTCGGACGCCAGCGCGTCCTGTCCTCGGACGGTCGCGGAGCCCGGGCAGACAGTGAGACCCGCGAGACCAGCGCTCCGCCAGCAACGCACGCTCCAGGCGGCAGCGGATCCGACGACGATGCTGTGGCTTCCTACGCTCGGCGCTGCGGCCGGCCGGCCGGCGCAGCCTCGCCACCAGCACCTGCACGGCGGAGATCGGTGGCCCGCGAGGCACGCCACGGCGCCAGCAACTACCAGCCGCTGCCGGTGGCGCTGCAGCGCGGTCTCGGCGCGCTCGTGTGGGACGTGGACGGTATAAGCGCTACTTTCGACTTCCTGTCGGCGTACTCGGCCGTCAACCAGGGCCACTGCCACCCGCGGATCGTGGGCGCGCTGACCGAGCAGGCGTCGCGGGCTCACACTGACGTCGAGGGCGTTCTACAACGACGCGCTCGGCGAGTACGAGGAGTACGCCACGCGGCTCTTCGGCTACGACAAGCTGCTGCCGATGAACACCGGCGTGGAGGGCGGCGAGACGGCCATCAAGCTGGCCCGCAAGTGGGGCTACATGAGGAAGGGAATCCCCGACAACGAGGCGCGCATCGTCTTCTGCGAGAACAACTTCTGGGGGAGAACGTTGAGCGCTGTGTCGTCGTCGAGTGACCCGACGGCGTACCGCCACTACGGACCCTTCATGCCCGGCTACGACATCATCCCGTACAACGACCTGTCCGCTCTGGATGCAGTCTGCAGCAACCCGCGCACGGCCGCCTTCATGGTGGAGCCGATTCAGGGCGAGGCAGGTGTCGTCGTGCCCGACGAGGGCTACCTGCGCGGCGTGCGAGACATCTGCACGCGCCACAACGTGCTCTTCATAGCCGACGAGGTGCAGACGGGCCTGGCGCGGACCGGGCGGCGGCTCGCCTGCGACCACGAGGGCGTGCGGCCCGACATCCTGATCCTCGGCAAGGCGCTGTCCGGCGGCGTGCTGCCCGTCTCGGCCTGCCTGGCCGACGATGAGGTGATGGGCTGCATCCGACCTGGGACCCACGGCTCCACGTACGGCGGCAACCCGCTGGCGTGCCGCGTGGCGATGGCGGCGCTGAAGGTGATGGAGGAGGAGAAGCTGGCCGAGCGGGCCGAGCGGCTCGGGCAGCTGCTGCGCGAGCAGCTGGCGCAGCTGCCGGCCGACGCGGTGACGGCGGTGCGAGGCAAGGGCCTACTGAACGCGGTGGTGGTGGCCGGGCGGCTGGACGCGTGGGAGGTGTGTCTGAAGCTGGCCGAGCGCGGTCTGCTAGCCAAGCCAACTCATGGGGACGTCATCCGCCTGGCGCCGCCGCTCGTCATCAGTGAAGAGCAGCTGCTGGAGTGCGCCGACATCATCAAACTCACCATCGAAGGCATGTAGAACCGGCAAACTGGCTGCGACGATGCCCCTTAGCGAAGAGCGATTGCTGATGCGCTTTGAATACGGGGAGCGACTGACGGCTGATTCAGGTCTGGCCGAGGAATCCGAAGATCGACGCACATATTACTCTGAGGAATGTACGTGTAAACGTTTGACGCTCAAGAGAAGTGCGTCACTGGAGCGGGACCTTAAAGTGCGACGTCCGGGACGCGACGCGCGTGAGTCGACGGAGCTCCGCGTTCATCGAAGTTGTCGACATAACACAGCCTGTCGGAGGCGTCCAGCGCGGCGCCAAGCTATGCTTGAACAGGGCATCTGCAAGCTAGGTGGAATAACAACGCACTGTTCCAACTGCAATAATAGGGCTGAAACTGTTTTCTTCACCAGGCAATATATTGGAATATTTACGGTGTGTTTATCTCCCATTGCGAGAGAAGGAAGAAGGATCAGTTCGAAGATCTCTTATGGCTGACTAGTCCATGTCCGCGCATGGCTGGTTAATCCGTATAATTCTTTTCTGTTCTTGGGTGATAAGCATATGTCCATCAGGCCACCGAAGCTAATTACCTGGCTTCATGTGAAAAAGAAAATAATCAACTAATTGAGAGCGTCACATTCGAACTCACCACGCCACAACCCGACAGCTGTTGGAATCTCTGATCTGTCAGCTTAGTAGGCTGGAGTGATGCCTCGATAGCTACGACACCGGCACATGCCAATTTCTTGATTTTCACAGTATTGCTTGCGTCACAGGTGAGATTAGGGATCACAATTCCTGAATATCCTTTCAAGTGGCATAATCGTCCATATTTCGGTTCCTTGTCTACCGCCTTTTATCACTTCATTGACATTAGACTGCTCACGTCGTTTCGAAATTCATGACTACTACTTGGAATATACGCGAACACTGACCAATCTGTTCACAGTACGAGCCGCCACTGATTGCCAGGCTAGAGACATGGTTATCCATGAGAACAATGACCTCTCCCTGGAATGTTTTGTAAGACCATATGATGATGCGCATATATATATATATATATATATATATATATATATATATATATATATATGACTGCTATCTACAAAACATACCTTTTCAACATTTGAGAGGTAAGCATGTATTTCTGTTTTCACCTCGATAAAGATCGAGCCATTGCGAGAACATTGCTATGTTAAACATTACTCTGCACTGCCCACGGTGTTTTCATTGTCTTCCTCAGTCAGTCGATGCACGTGGTAGCGCATCGGCCGGTGCTGAGAACAGGCAGCCACCCGGACGTGGTGACCGGCGGATGCTGCGGACAGACAGCCATTCAGTTGTGGTGACCTGCGGATGCTGCGGACAGACAGACAACCAGATGCGGTGACTGGTGGATGCTGCGGACAGACAGCCACCCAGATGTGGTGACTGGCGGATGCTGCGGGTGGTCAGACACCCAGACGTGGTGACCGGCGGTCGTTGCGGACAGATAGACACCCAGACGTGGCGACCAGCTGATGCAGACGTTGGAAGGCGTTGCAAGAAGGAATCGATCGTAGAGACGAGTTGTAATGTGTGCAGAACTTTTGACACAGAACGACACGACATGACACACTACAGGTAGTTTTTTTTCTCCCCTGGGAAGACGAATGCCTGGCCGCGATCATCTGACGGTCATGGTGATTTGACACCTTTGGCTGACGACAGGTAACAGATACTTGAAAGCTGCACCTAAGCATCCAAGTTTTTACTCGAAGCACACGGTAAAAGGTGCAGTCGTAATGAAGCACGGTTTGTGTGTGTGTTTAGCCCTTCATGGTATATGCCATGCAGAACTTGAATGTACATTATCAAGCGCAAATAACTTTGTTGACCAATGGGTGCGGATTGATGCATCGACGGATTGGATTTGGCCGGGTAAGGAAAATGCCAAAATGCTTATCAAGTACGGCTGCATTTTAAAATTTGAAACCCTACCGGATTCAGATGGATTGAAAGCTTCTTAAAATAATCCATACTAGAGCTCCCCCTCCTGTTGTCTTACAAGTTTCCATGCGTCAAAGCTTGAAGATTATTTCAAACATCAAAATACTTCATATCGAGCAGTCCTTTTATGAAACAGGATGTAAGATGCCTTAGATACTGACTTCCTGCATTCAGTCAAAGTAAATATGAATGCATTCATGTGTCAAAGGCATACATGCCCTGCCAGATGCCTTTCAATTCATGTCACCTCATGCCTCGGATTTTGACAGCCAGAAAATAAGATTTATGGCACGCTATGACATAAACACGCATTAGTCAGTCTGGTCGTCCATCATATTGATTAGCACAAAATGACCACTGTAGTCGGTGCGCCCTAAAACTCCAATCAGCAATCCAATCAAATCATATTGATTAATCTCCCAAATGGATCGAAAACCGTTCATTGGCGCCATGTGAGCCAGTTTCTAGCCGTCAAAATAAGAAGTTCGTGCATATTTACGCCGGGCGGATGTAGAGGACGTATGTGTATAAATATATATATATATATATATATATATATATATATACGTTTTATAGGCGTTAAATGGTTACCCAGTGCTTACACATCATGCTCACCTGCGTGCTATATGAATTGATATTCAAAGCCATGTTTTTACAATGTATATATATATATATATATATATATATATATATATATATATATATGTTTTCACGTGTTGACATATTTATACGTTGTAAAAGCATGGCTTTAAGTATCAACTCATATGGCACGCAGGTAAGCATTGTGTGTAAGTACTGAATAACCTTTTAACATCCATTAAACGTCTTCACGGATGCAGCGGTGAGTATGGTTCAAGGTTTACTCAGCTAGCTGCAATGATGCCCAGGTATATGATGGTTTTGATATAAGGTGTGCTGGATTTGCGCAGTCTTACGCCACAGGAAAATGTCTGCAGCGTATCACCACTAGGAGTGTTTCTTCCTGAGATTCCTGAGATTACTCTTTGGCGGTGGAAGCATGTCTTCATGCCTTGGGGATCTTGGGATGTTCAGTCCAAGCCGTAAACCAGCTTCTCCCGCCTGTCTGCAAGGGTTTCCTTTTTTAGCGTTTGTAGAAGCCGTTGATAACCCTTGTCATGCCCGATAATGATTTTGACTTCTCTCTTCAGTGCTCGCTCACTTTGTTGGGCTTGGTGGCCGGTGAGCCCTGGATGAAAAATGGTTGCAGGTTGTTCAAGCAGTGGGCGAGCATACGTGATCTAAATTTTAACCATTTGATCTCGTGACGGACGAAATCTTTTCATCACGTGAAGCATGTATAAAGTCTTAGGATCCGTCTTCACAATTTCATCCATATATGTGCGCCAAAACATACCGCTGAATATTGCTGCTCGTAAAAGTTAAGTACTTCCAGCGATTGGTAGGCTGACCCGATCGATTACGATGTCCGGGAATATCAGGGATTTCTTGGCCGTAAAAACTTGCATGACCTAACACTTCTCAGTGTTAGGTCATCAGCACCATCTTATTCGCGGCTTACCATCCTCAAAGTTGGTGAGTTTGGTCTAGCAGCCTGCTGTGTTCCTCAGTTCGGTCAGTTGGACATGCTTGGTATGTTGTGAAATCATCTACATGTTTAAAGCGGTATTCTGCCTCAGAAGGCACCGTTGATCATAGCTAAGAAAGTAGCCGGTCCAACCAGGGTATCCTGTCGTGTGCCGCAAGTTATTGATTTCCAACCGCTAATTGCTTCATCCGGCATCTTCAGCCTCTGCTTTCGGCTCTGGAGAAATGCGGTCAACCGCTTTGCATAGCCAAAGCGAAGTCCCATGCTAAGCATATTTTGTACTACAACTGAATGGCCAATGAGTTCAATTTTTTTTCTTAGAACCATGCAAAACTAGAGAAAAAGCTTGCTTGGCTTATTCACCTCAGAGAGTAAATTGTGCAGCAATCTTATCAAGTGGTGGGACGTGAGGCACCCCCTACATTACCGTTTTGGCGTTTTGCTGTTTCCTGTTTCCGGCTTTATGTCGGCCGGAATGAGAGGAACAACGGCCTGTTCCAAAGGTTTGCCTAATGCAAGTGTAGGGCTCGCAGCCGCGGATCTCCTGGCGACTTTGGTGTTGCTTTTTTAGGAGCTGGTATGGCGGTTGCCCTCTTCCCGACCGATGGGACCTGGCCTTCCTGAAGTGGTCAAGGAAATATGTTGATGAGAGGTGGTGCCAGCTCGACACAAAACTCCCTCAGCAGCTGCACTGGTGGTTCGGCAGCAGGTGTAGTCATCTTCTCTCGCATGTGTGATAGTTTATAGGCTACTTGTCATGGCTGTGGATCAAATGGAACTTCTTCTGCTGGCAAGAGACACGACAACTGGTGGGCACGAGGCGGTCCATATGTTGCACATACTTCTGTAAATAATTTATTTTTTAGCGGTCTTTGCAGCGCATGACAAATGGCCGTGTGGCGCTTGCGGGTACTCGTGCCGCTTGAGGATAGAGCATGGGTTGAAACTAGGCTGCGCCTTGAGAAAGTAAATGTCATCGGCCATTGCAGATCCCTAGGTAGGTATCATGCAGAGCCTTTATTTCGTGGATGTTTGCGCTATACATTTTTCTTTACGATCTTCCAACGGATGTTATGACACGACATTGCTGGATGGTAGACCGTGCAATAGCTATAAGAAAGGCCTGTTCCACTCTGCGCATGCGATCCAACCACGGGCCATGCGGTTTCTCATGAGGTAATGGCTCCAGTAGCTGGAAGGCATTGGTTTCCGTTTACGCCCCTTGTTTTTTAATCCTTTCGCAGGGAGCTTTTTACTGTTTCCTGCTATGCGCGTGACAGGATGGGACTGTGAGCTCACATAATGGGGGTAGCCATGTGATCAGCTGAAATCACAAATTACTGACATTTACGTATCCGACTGCACGCTGCGATATGTGCCGTCATTATGGCGGTTTTCACTCGGGGAAGTGCGGTGTGCTGTCTGCTGGCAGCTACAATTTTTACTCGCGATCTGAAGGGCCCTCGTTTTCAATATAAGTGCTCCCAACTTTTACAGCCGAAAAACCTGGAGCTCAAGCCCATTTTTGCTGATCGCGAGTAAAAATTTTAGCTGCCAACAGACAGCACACCGCACTTCCCCCAAGTGAAAACCGCCATAATCACGGCACATATCGTAACGTGCAGTCGGATACGTAAATGTCAGTAATTTGTGATTTCAGCTGATCACATGGCTACCCCCATTATGTGAGCTCACATTCCCATCCTGTCACGCGCATAGCAAGAAGCAGTAAAAAGCTCCCTGTGAAAGGATTAAAAAATGGGCTTGAGCTCCAGGTTTTTCGGCCGTAAAAGTTGGAAGCACTTATTTTGAAAACGAGGGCCCTTCAGCATACCAGAAGGTATTGGCTAAACGATATTGTCGGGTAAGCGCTCGTTGCATTGAGGCTGACTCAACACTTCGAAGCTTTAGTCATAGTCACGAGTAAAAGGGTAAATCCATTCTACAACAAAGCCCAATTTCTAAGCACCAAAAATCCGTAGAAATGCGTTGCATCTCATATCGTCGTTTCATACTTTCATTATAAATGAACGCGCACTATTCACGTTGAGCTATTTCCGTGTGTATGTACTTCAACATCCATGGAGATGTGGCATCCTGCTAAACACCACCTAAAACAAAGCGCCTCATGGTCGCTCCGAATCACCGCCTGTCGGGAGGTCACATGCATGCATTAGGAAACTTCTGATTAATATGCGGCCAGATGGAAAGACCATTCACACTGACCCTCCGCCCACCACTATATCTTCACCGAACAATCACCTGGCAGGCAAGTCCTGGCAGTTGGTCGAAGGGGCCTTCTGCGTGCCGCCACTGAAGTTCTGTTCCGTCTGGGGGAGAGCGGAGGTGATCACGTCGTGCTTGTTGGTATACAGCTAGGACAAACGCGCGGACTGGACGCGGCGGCCGATCGCGCGGTGTCGGTTTGGATTAGGAGTGTCGGCTAAATACAGATTGGCTCTTTTATGATCAAGATTTGACATGTGTTCGTCATTACAAAGAATGGCAAAAAAAAAAAAACGAGAGTGGCCATTATATTGTTCACAAGCGCATCACCGCTTATCTCGCTCTTTTATACACAAAGGACTTTGCCTCACAAAATACGCAACACATCTGACATCCATTTCCTTTGTACCAAAGGTGTTTAAAGCCTGGGCAGCGCTTAGTTACGTTGTCATTATGACCTATTGATGGGTATACATCGACAAAGACGAGCTCCTTTAGGAGGCACCGCAAGGACACGTTAAATAAAAAATCCGACTGGGATAGGTTTAAACGTACTGGCATTTTGCAGGCTGGGTGGGCAGCCACAAAACAATACCGGACAGTCGAATGGTCCAGGTCGATTTCTACAGCTAGAAACGGTGCCAGTGGGGAGGAAAGGGTGCTCCTCCCCACATCCATGCATGAGCTTATTAGAAGCCCTGATGACTTCGCGTGGAAACGAGCAATACAAACGCATTGACCTCCCCCGTCTCAATCACCTCGTGGAATCCGCCTTTACCGCCCGCGCACCGGCCTCTAGCTACAGCTCCCAATGCTCCCTTGCTGTCGCGCAAGAACCTCATGCCCAACAAAACAAGACGGCGACGTGGCTACAGTAGATCACGTTTTGTAGCATATGACCTTCGATAAGGTGGTTGAGGGTGCCGGTAGTGTAGTGGTTAACGCGTCTGCGTTGACAACCGCGCGTCTGGGAAACCAGAGGTGCGGGGTTCGATTCCCCTCGGTGCCCACCCTTTCTGACAGGGCGAAAAGCAGGCGATGCCACATAGCCTCAGCAGCTGAGTGCCGTGAAGTTCCAATGGCGACGATAGGGTGGTTGGCCATGATTATGCTCACATTCACCTCCACGATATAACACCTTAGCATGCCAAGTGTTGGCAGGTAACCAAATCGGTGGAACCGGACCTTGCTTCTGGCGGCTTGGTCCTTCCATCGTTGATTAGTTTCAGCGTATCCCTGGTTATCGGAGATGTTCGCCTACAATTCTGTCGGGACCGAGCCTACTTCGCGTCCCTGGACAGGGGCCCCATAACGACGTTTCGGCGGGTAGCGACGCGTGCCACGACGGGCCCAAAGCTGGCCGCGCGACGTCGTCAGCCGCCACCCTATTCCCGCACCTGGAAACACAAATGCAGAGCCCCCGTGGCAGCTGCATCGACTGGCGCGGAAGTTGTTACTCCGGGGAAGCCAACACACAGCGAGGCGGATTCACAACACAGGCAGATCCCGCCCTTGATGGTGACCGCATCCCCCTTCCACCATCAGCACTCGCCCGTCGCACTGACCAATGGACGCGCGGCGTACCCCGGTTGCCGTGACAACGGTCAGGTGAGCAGACTTGCCGGGCCCGGTGCCAGGGGGCCAGCTGGCGGCGGCGGCGGCGGCGGCGGTGGTGCCGTGCGGTCCTTGGCAGTCGCGTGGCGTGAGGACGGTGGGGTGGTGCGCTTGGCGGCGGCGGCGGCGGCGGCGGCGGCGGCGGAGTGTGGTGCCATCATGCCGGAGCCAGTCTTATACTCGGTGGACGACGTCACAGATGATGACGCTGAAACTCTGCGGCAGAAGTTCCTGCAGAGGATCCAGCAGGATGACTTAAAAGGTGGGCTGGGCTCCGGAGGTCACTGTGAAGTCGTCAACTCGGTATCCTGGGCGATCCGCTGACTGTGGCCGCATCTACGTCTACATCCGTTCACCCGCTGGCGCTCGCCGCGACTGGAGGCGTGTTCTGGACCGGCCCACTCCCGCACGCGTCATCCGGGTGCCACGCGCGCGAATCTCAGTGCTTTTACGTTTGAGAGCGCTTTTGCGACAATTCATCCGATTGCGGTGTTTCTGTGTTTCGAATTTGACAGCTTTCACTCGAATTGCAGCGTGTTGCGTTGCATTTTTACGACCGGCGTACTTTGATAGGCGCGCCCTTGTTCACTGATCGAGCTTTGCATCCCTTTATTGTGCACATCTCTGACCTTTTGTTTCATCTATTCGGTAGTGGAAGACATAGAGCATTTTGTCTAAAAAACATGTGATATGTCACAACGTATGTGTCTTATTGAAAAATTCTTCCATACCCTCACCATTACTAAGTTTCGAAAATAGGTTTCTTACTCGATCGATGCAAAAGCCGGACTGGGAAGGCAGTGAGGCTGAAAGGAACATTTCCCCGCGTTTGTAGCTGGTTCAACTTGATGCGCATCTGAAAGCCGCCCTTCTCTCGTCATTGCGCTTCGTCCTGCTTTCTGCGTCGGCCCTTGTGCCCCTGGCAAGCTAGTTGCGCCCACCATGAGCGGTCTCGTGTGCCCCTCCCCCCCCCTGGCGGGGCCCGCCTGAGCGCTCTCCCCCCCCCCCCCCCCCTCTTCCCACCGACCCCGAAGATGGGTCCATGTGTGGACCAAGTCTCAGCGGAGGACCCCCCAGGAGGACCATGTAGTATTGTCACACCATTATCCGCTCACTTTTATCCCATAGGCCTGAAATGTTCAAAATGACCAAAGGGCTCTAATCCAAACTAAGCCAGGTGGGTATCTGAAACCATTCTCTTACCAGCTTGTTCGCCAGAGATAGCTGAAGGGATGGACCTTGCCAAAGCAACTTTTTTATCTTCGCCTAAGGCGTGGTAAGCAGTAGTGCAGCCCAGAGGGGCGGGCCTCTGAGTCTTGTGTTTAAGCACCCTATCCCCCCTCCGTCAAGTTCAAGCACGGTTTTTCACCGCGAGTACTGAATATAATTCCGGAATCTGGTGACTAGGAAAGCTATCTTGATTTTAGAGATTATAGGCACCACCATAGACAGTGGCTTGTAGATCCCAAAAGTCTAACTTAAAAGAAGGCTAGCGGATAGCGAGGCGAGCACATAGGTATGGTGTGCAGCTGAAACAATTGATTAATGTACCAGGGCGAACCAAGATTGATAGCTCATCGATACGCTACGTTCTGCACCAATCATTGTGGGTTTTTTTTAGTCTGTTCGCCGTGCACAAGTACTGCCAATGGGCTGGGGCTGGCCTGTAAAAATTATCCCATCGCAAGTCGTGGTAGTCCCTGCCGTCGGTACCTGAAAAACAAGTTATCTCCAATCAATGCAAAGCAAATACAAAAAGTTGGCATTGCACTTTTAGCTTGCGGCACCACGAGATTAAGTCCCGCAATGATGCTGTAATACCGGTCTCATTGGAAAATCCTTTTGCCTTTTTATTATTTCTCCTCACCTAGGACTAGTTTTAAAGCCAACTGTTTCGAAAACTTGCAACGTGACAAGCGAACGGAGTGCATGAAGGAAACGCGATATGAACGAGGAAAAGATACCGCAGTTTTATGCATGTGGAATTAGGCATGCCTTTAGTTTACGCAATCCATTACATCTTGATAAGCTTGATTTCACAATTTAAGCCCTTGTTGCACTGGGGAGGCATCTTAAGGAAAGCACGTGGCTTAAAGTTTACACCCGTTAAAAAAACACGTTGAATGCCAGAACACATCTTATTTGGTTAGGCATGTTTCCGTGCCATCGCGGTCGTTGATCTAATGTTGAAGGATAGACGTGCGTGCACGAGCAAAGACGCTGTTCAAGATGTAGGGACATTTATCGGTGCAATGAGGACTAATTGATTCGGCTTTGGCACTCAAAGCGTGCCATAGCGATTTGGCAATACCTCTCTTGAAGACGTTGTTAGTCACGACGTCTGTGAAATTAGGCAGCATTCAGCGAACTAGCTTTTGAGTTCCGTGCGATTTTAGACCATCGTTTGTCGATTTTCATGTGTCACACGCATCACCAATGTGTCACATTATGTGTCACACGAGAATTGATGTGCACACGTGCATCAGAACGTTATTCTGAGTGAGAAAATCTGCCTTGCCCGTTTTAGACACCCGTGTTACACCCCTTCATTCGCATTGACAGTCGACCCAGAATGTCACATTCCTACTTGCCGCTGGCTCGTTGTGAATTCGCTATGAGGAACTCATGCCTTCATGCCGCCACTTCGGTCCACACAGCACCACAGAAATCATGCGCTGTCTAACTCAAGACGCTCAGTGCCAACCCGTCACGCCCTTCTTCGAAGTGGTCGTTCGCAGGGGCGCAGTCAAGGGAGGGACGGAGGGGCTTGGGCCTCCTCCACAGGGGTGGATTTTTCCTTCTTCACCATAGAGAGGTCCTGACATATAGTTAGAAATCGGCGAAATGCGTGCTCAGTGAGCTCCGGACCCCTCCCCTAAGAACGTCCTGGCTGTGCCTCCGGTCCCTAGCTCTACGCACGCGCGGCGACGCCGGCTCGTGACATGGCATCGCTTCTTGTAACGCAGCAACATCACGTCTGCCACGTCACGTCACGTCACGCCACGTCACGTCACGTCACGCCACGTTACTTCTGTCCATCTGCCTTTTGCATGCAACGTTGCGTGCGAGCAGTGCTTCAAAATTCAACATTTTGCGGAGCCTCGGGCTCTCAAAGTAATCTATTTTAAACTCCAGCCTCCCATCCATGGATCCCTTGCATTTTCTGCTAAGTTTAGTGTCCTTGTCGCACTTTTTCCGGGGGCGATTTTGCCACATTGGCAGGCAGTGCGCGGCTGCGTCACAATCCGGTGGGGCAGCCGGCGGGAACGGCACTGATAGCCAGAGGCGCCGGTCAGATAACGTATCAATGCCAGCCTGTGGGCGCTTTGATCGGCGCACCCGCTGTCGCGTTGCCAAGGTGATGACTTGCGGCTTGCCCTGGAGGGGTCACGGTGCCAACCGCTCTAACCATACACGATAACAGCTTATTTTCCCTGCGAGAACTATCGAAACTACGGGCGGTGTTCTACGAATGATTCAGGACTGGGAGTAGTTAGATTCATCACGAACAGTAGCGCAGACACGGAGTGGGGACACAGAGCGCGTCTCCCCCCTCCCTCCCCGCCTAGGTCCCGAAGGCCCAGAAGGACCCCTTGGGACCGTCGATTAAGGGCCTGATTTGAGCGCCAGAAAACGCCCGAAAGACTGGCCGGAGGCCGTGTTAAACAGCCTGGCTCACAGGTCGGCAAATGCTACTCATAGGGCGCTTTGCGTCTATTTGTGGCCCTGAGTCGATGATGGCCTCTGTGTTGGTCCGGCACCACCGGTCCCGAACGGCCAGCTCCTTGTCGGTCTTGACCTGAGGAACCATTTCTCATGCAGGGACAATGCTGGAGACCGCGATTTGCATTGGTCGGGTGCCTTGAAACCAAAAGGGGATTCTGTGCCTGCCAGGAGCCCACAGTGCCTAACAGGGGACCGCGTGCCGGCACGGGGCCCCGAATCGGACGGAGGAATATTTGCTTGAACAGGAACAGGGACGGAACCCACAGTGTCAGAGGGCCTCTTTCGTTGGTCGGGGCCCTTTGACGACAGAAGGAGATACGAACTTATGATACGTGTCCACAATGAGGCAATGAAAGAGCCCTGTGTCAGGCAGGGCCTCCAGTACCAAACGGGGGCTATCCACTCAATTTCATCAAGGCACCCGTTCAGCCGAACTGGAGGCTTTGTGCCGATTATTGGACCACCTGCGGCGATAACGGATCTTGTTGGGTTGGCAGGGGATCTCACTTTGTCAGTGAGGGCCCCTGCGTCCATGTGAGCTCAACTCCCCGGGTCAGAAACCCTCCAGCGTCAGGAAGGGGACCAGGGTACGATGTATCCCTCTAAGGGCCTTCGGATAGACCAGGGGATCCGCGCCCGTATCGCCAGATGGCAGCCGGTTCGCACCCTGTTCTGGGACGGAAAGGCCCTTCTGTCCTTGACCGATGACGATAATGTGTTCCCTAGTGTTTTACCTCTACCTGCCAACTTGCCCCTACGGAAATAAGTTAATAAATATTCAATAAAATTGACCAAAATTGGGAAAAACATGAAAACCACCAACTCACGTTTTGAAGAGGGCGTCCATCATTTTTGCAGAATGCAATAGGGAAGCAAAGCGCATACAACAAACAATATCGATTAGACGTCGATAACGATATTAATAATAACGCTCGCGCGCTCACAATCTTTAGAGCAAAGGGCCGGGGCTGCGGTTTCCGTAAAACCGAACGCCGTTGGTAACTGCAGGGAACACCGGGCGCGGGGCTCCGGGCGCACGAGAGCGATAGTTGAGAACGACCAAAGTAAGGATTCTGAGTGTTTTAAAATCAATTCGCACCACTCGAAGATTAGAATGGGGTTTCTGTTTCACCTCTGCAATGCTGAAGCTGTCCTCCGAACAAATCAACGATCACAGCAACAGGAAAATTTAAGATTTTAGCTAAGCTCTTCCAGTTCCAACAGCAGTTGCGATTCTGTAAATACTAGTCTTCTCTCGTTACGTTTTCAAAACCACACAGGCGAATTTGCGCCCGGGCTGCCCTGTAAACATACAAGTTGATGTTCTAAGGCGTTTAAAGCAAGTTTTCTAAGATGCGTCAACATCTTCGTGTGCCCATTGGCCACCGGCGTGTGGCCTATGGGAACTCCAGCACCGGGAGTCGTGGTTTTGTCTTTTAGACTGCGAGCGAGCATGCTCAAAACCCTGCGGTGTCATTATTGTCAGCAATCGATTCTGACTGAAGATTTAATATTTTCAGGCAAGCATAGCGTTGCGACGTTAATTGCAAACTTTTAACCCCATGTCGGTCTAAAATATACCTTCAGGGGTCCTCAGTGTCTCTGTGAAAACCCGAAAAAGTTCTGGCAAGCCTCTAAGGTTAATCGGTTCAGGAAGAGTCCACTGATCCATTCAATGTCCGCTGTTTCAGTTAGCTGCCTGAAGCATGCAAACAGACTGTCTTCCCGGTAGCTTTTGGCTTCTCCACCGATAAAATAAAAAAAATTAAGATCAAGGAAGTTGGCCTTCCTTTTAATCGACTGAGCCATATGGTTTTTTTTTGGGGGGGGGCTTCACCTCAGGCCCTTTTTTGAACCCTTTCTCCCCTTACCGATGGTCTGGCCGTGCCCTCGGCCCAAAATATGTGCATGATTCGTGAGTGATTCCGAATTTTGT
Source organism: Pollicipes pollicipes (assembly GCF_011947565.3). Lineage (NCBI taxonomy): Eukaryota > Metazoa > Arthropoda > Thecostraca > Pollicipedomorpha > Pollicipedidae > Pollicipes > Pollicipes pollicipes. The sequence continues at coordinate 8,562,064 of NW_023596818.1, forward strand.
ATGCAGCTGCGACTGCCTATGTTGCTGACTCATGCGTAGAATAGCGTTCGAGTGTATTATGCCGTGATCTCACACTTAACTACGTCCAACTTGCATCCATTTCAAAGAATACTAGGCCTTTATGATGGGTGAACAATTCCACCAATTCCATGCAGTGGATTTTGCAGACAAATAACGTTCTGAAGCCCCAGTGTTGCTCAGGTGTCTGTTACTTCCGCGCCGTTGCCTCTGCCGTTTCTTGCTTGCTGTTGCCCTGGCTGTTACTTTCTCGGCGTTGTCCCAGCTGTTTCTTCATCGCCGTTGCCCTGGCTGTTACTTTCTCGGCGCTGTCCCAGCTGTTTCTTCCTCGCCGTTGCCTCGGCCGTTTCTTCCTTGCCGTTGCCCTGGCTGTTACTTTCTCGGCGTTGCCCCATCTGTTCCTTCCTCGCCGTTGCCTCAGCTGATCACCAGGTGACTTAACGTCAGCGGTGATCGGACGATTGATGGGAATCGATGAATGTTTAACACTTTCATGGTTAGACGACACGAGAGAGGTGCTGACGCATTGTGGCGTGGCCTGTAACGGTGACCCAGAGTTCACGGGCAGGCGACGCCCCTGTGCGACACTTATCTGACATCGGCTGCAAGAGAGATAACGCAGACCATCATGGTCCGTGGGAAAGTGACAGATGCACATATCATTCAAACCTTTTACTACACTAAGCCAGTGGTGCTAAGTACATCTCTTAGTTGGTGTAAGTGACCGCTTAAACCGCGACACGGGTTTCCTTTTAAGCGCTGAAAGCCATAAAACAGCTGGACGCTCATGCGCCGTCACACTGCGCGACTCCGACAATCCGATGTGACCTAATGGCCTCAGTTACGACTAAAGCGTCAGGTAAACGTCCTGGTATTCGAGAGACTGCAAAATATTTGTGAAGGCGCCTTCGGACCCAAAAGCAAGAATGTATGACAAGTCCCGATGGTATCTCAAGTTGGCGGCTAAACAACTGGCCGTCTCTGAGGATATTTTTTTTTTTGTGCAAGCGCGGCGTCTGCGCAATTGCATGGATCTACGTTTGCGTGCTTTCAAATAAGCATTCAGACCTGGATAGAGCCACATTTTTACAGCACAGCTAGCATGGCTTTTCAATACAGCATCAACGCATCGCATTTTTGGCTCATTTCACAGAAGAATACTTTAACACCACACCTCATTACTTCTGCGGTACCGTCAGACAAGAAACTGCGTAGTCGTCACCAAAAATAGATCGTAGCTCAACTGAGCCAGACTTTTGCCATCGGCCCCAATTTTCAGCTGTTTCCGAAAGGACTCCAGCGTGCGAAATCCTTTTAGACGTCCTGCGTGAACTTCTCATGTTCCACACGTCCAGGCCTGTATCCTTAGTATTTAATTGTCAAGGGTCTCGCAAAAATGCTTTACGATGTAGTATCCCTCTCTAGATCAGCTGAAACTGTTGGGCATAAATGCCAGCACATGCGTCTAATTTCCCTAGACTTAAGATAGACTTCTAATTTCCCTAGACTAGGAAATATACTTCTATTTTCCCTAGATAACTAGATTTCCCTAATTTCCCTAGTTTCCACGTATGTCCGTTTCCCTATACGTGGAAGAGTCAGTCTTGCGCATGTGGTCTTCCGATTGCTGACATGGCAGTGATGGAAAGTGATGTCACGTTTCTGTGTATCGAAAACCAGCAGCAACTCAACCGTAAAGCTAGACGCGCTTATCAACGACACTTTCATGAGTGGCAACTCTCGATTGTAATGTCGATATGCTGGAACTCCGGAGGCCAAGGGGCGTTAACGCATGACCGGCAACGATCTAAGCGAATCAATGAGTGCTGTAGGGTGGTCATCATGATCGATCGTCATGGCATGATGACGTCACTGTATCACATCAAGGTTGCCGACCGTGAGAAGCTCTATGATGGCAGGCCGCTTTTGTGAACAATGCAGACTGTCAGCCAGTCACACGTGCTAGACTCGCTGTATTCGACGGAAGGTTTTACATGCGTATCCATCCCTCTATTCATGACCTGCAGCGTTTGATGAAAATAAGGAAAAGACGCTCGGAACCGAGCAGTCTGCTGTCGCTTTAAACGCCAGGATACCAGAACAGGCGCGGTAGATTTGCTAGAGTTTGATGTTAACAAAGATGAGAAATAAAGCGTGCCGATTTCTGCCATTTTGAGTATATAGTTGGAGCATGGGTGCTGCAGCTTCGTAAATAGACACAGGCGCTGCGAATAATCTAGGTCGCAGACAGGTCACATTGTAAAGTATTTTTGCGATACCCCTGACAATGAAGCTCTAAGCCGCATGTCACGTCGTGAAGCAACACCTGTTTGCAACATAATGATATATAAGTATAGTAAGGAATGATCCAGTCCAAAACAGGCTCAACGCTTTCTCTTTCTCCGACGCCGACAGTACGGATTAGTGTTTTCATTATGCAACTACGCGCGTGGCATGCTAGAAATCTAGCAACGGTTAGACGTGACATGGCAGCGACACGTGGAACCACCAGAGTGCAGTGGTCCACAGTAGGCACCCAAGGCGCGGGGAGAGGAATCAGGGTAGCTGAAGGACGGATAGATAGGCTATCTTGTGGCTTGTAAGCACTTCAAGGTGTCACGGGGATTCCGTCCAAGGTCTAGCCCATACCAGCGCAGTTCCAACTGTGCAGCGAAGGACGCCGTGTTCCACGAAAGAGCATCGATGCTTGGATCCGCTGTCAAAGCATGAACATTGCACATTGCTTTGGCATGCGGTGTCCACAGTTGCGTATGCGGCGGATCATTCAGCGGGCCGTCCTCAGCTGGCCTGGTATTCAACGGGCCGTGCTCAGCGGGCCCGGTATTCAGCGGGCCGTCCTCAGCGGGCCCGGTATTCAACGGGTTGTCCTCAGCGGGCCCGGTATTCAGCGGGCCGTGCTCAGCGGGCCCGGTATTCAGCGGGCCGTCCTCAACCGGCCCGGTATTCTGCGCATGCAAGCCCACTGCTCGGCAGCGGTGTCTACGTGAGCTATAAAAACTTGGACTTACAAATAAAGAAATATGTACGAATCGCTGACGCAATGGAAATAAGCCGACTACTGGCAAAAAGCAGCGTGTTTCCTCGCGATATGTGCAATGGGTCTCGGAGTCTCTCTGAATTTGGAGAACACAAGCAGCCGTAAAGATTGAAGTGCCGCACAAAACGCGGAAAGCTTATAAATGCAGGACCCTCAAGAGTCACCAGTGTAAATTAATGTTTCTGGCAGCAAAAATGGATGCACTGTTTTTCCACTCCAGGATAATTTCCAAGGATAATTATGGATAAGCCAAAGTTTCAGCCACGCCCTGTGCAAAAAATCGTCCATAATTTCAGGTATTCGTTCCTCGGCTGTCAATAAAATGGCAGCTGGTCGACCGGCGCCGGCTGTAGTGGGCGGGGGGGGGGAGAGGGGGAGAGTGGTTGCCATACTCTACAAGACGACGGGAAGGTGGAATTTTCGTTTTCGAGCTTGGTTTCCCACGACGCTGAACCCCCCCCCCCCCCCCCCCGTCCTATGCGCCAGCTGCCTCCAATATCCAGTGCTGACATGCCTTTTGATCGATCCGCTGTTTTCCGAGGATTCGTGGCATGTCCACTAGTTAAGTGAGGCCTGTCCATGCCCCAATGAGATGAAATAAATATGTGCCTGACAAGACCAACCAAAAAATCAAAACGCGTGACACAATTCGAGGCTGCCAGATACGCATTATTGTCTGGCAGCACTGCTGCAGCACATTGCTGCCCTTCGCAACCGGCGTGTGGGGAAGCAACACAGCCTGCGCTGTTGCCCATGCTATTTCAGGTGCTCACGTGCGCTGAGCCAGACCCTATCGACTGTGACTGCACAAGGGGTGGGAGACGTCATCATGGTGTCGTGGTGTGTGCATGCACGGACGTATAAATGCGTACTTGCTCATACGTACGCGTGCTTACACTTACATATCCTTCACATAGTTGATCTTATGTAGAATGTCAGTGTTGTGCCCAGCTAGCTGGCCAGACTCGTGCAGGAGGTCATCATTGGCAGCCACGCCGTGCTGATACAATGTGCAGTGCCACCTCATTGTGAACATGTACGATTTTCAGATGGAATGCCGCTTTTGCCTAGCTATTATGTCAAATGCTCCAGTAACTCAAAGAGAGCAATGCTTTTTTATTTATCAACATTTGTGATATATTTTCGATTTATTGATGTTCATCGTCAAAACGAAATATATGATAAGTATATAGTAAAACCTCTGAGGTTTCTGCAATACCTCGCGAGCAATTTGTGAGGTAAACCAAATTATCAATTCATCTCAGGTGATTAATTTGATGCTTACTGGATCACACGTTTTGTATGTGAATCCAGGTCATTCAGCTATGACGTCATTCGTGCAGGCTTGCTTGCCGCCATTTGTGCCATGCCATGCAGCATTAGATATATTTCATCGACTAGTTGGACTGTCTAGTGTCTGCCACAAAATGTCAGGATAATTGTGTCGTCACTACCATATGCCTGCCACTACTCTCTGCACACAATGTCGGGAGCAAGTCACACTACACCAGGTCACATTAGATCACAGCTGGAGGTCATGTGAGGCCGTCTTGCAACAGTGACCGAACCGGTGACTTGTTTGGCCGCGTAAAACCAAAAGGGAAAGTTATCCCTGATTAGGCTTTATGGCCTTGACCTTTGTTGACATTGATATGCTTGTAAGGCACGAAAACGTTTCGTGTACGCTATAAAGTTGTACGCCCCTCTTTACGAGTACCAGATAGCCGCATTGTTCTCATGTTTTCATGATTTTGAATGTATTATGCGTGATATGCGAGGCCACCAATGACGTGACAACTGTCTGTTCAATGACTCTTGGGTGAGACCGACCCCAACGACCTCTGTTTGTCCAAATGCTGCTCGCATTTGTCCAATCATAGGATTAAATAGCGCGAGGGGGCCTTTAATCCTGTCGTTTGCGGTCACGGGTGGCGGAATAACTCAGGCGGCGTTGGGTTGGCATGCGCTCGGGTGGCCGGTTGAATACGACGCAGTTGGGTGGAGGGGTCGATTCCCCGTCCGATATACCTCACCTAAGAGAGCCCGGGGTACCAAATTCACGCAGTAGGTTGGGCTCTATAAGGTACGTAATGTAAAATTTGTATGCCTCTGGGTCGTGGTCGTCGAGTTAATTAAGGTCAAACAATGTGGGACTCCAAGGCAGTCTTGGTAGTGGCCTCAGACCTACTCACCCGAACAACTTGAATCTAGATATCCCTTCCAAGAAAAAAGGTCGGACAATCTCATTTAAGGTCAGTGGCCTCATCTCAACTTAAAAATTCAAAGTGACACGATAGTTTTTTTTTTAGAGCATTGTGGTAATTGAGTGTAACGTCACTGCCTCGGGCCTCTGCACATTAAAAATTGATGCAGGCTAAGCGTTCATCTAAGTCATTTTAGGTCGGAAATCTTTCCTGACCATCAAGGCCGCATGAACACTTCAAGCTATAAGGCTTTAATGCATCAAGTTTTCACACACATCAAGGATTCATACCCAACCCAACGATCAATGACTTAGCTCTTATCCCAATTTCGAGTGTTTGATTGCGTAAGAAACCATTTCAAAGTTGCATGACTTCCTTTCAGGCTCCGTTGTCCTCGCTGTTTGAAAGGTTTCCGAAGCTTTGACCCGTCACAGATCAGTGACTTTGCAATATTTATCTTATGTTACACCCAAGATCGGCTATTCGGTGTTCTACACCCATCTAAAGTTTGACGTCGCCTCGTCGTAACGCTCGGAACTTATTTTAAAAAAAGACAGAAGAGGACGGTCACATTAATGCTCCCTCCGCACCCGGGCGAGCACGAGCACAAACATTGCGCTCCTGTACCGATCTCACTTCCGTACTAACTAGAAAGGTCGTCCGCATTCTGAATACCACTGGAAAACCCTGCCAGCGCTGGGTGCGTCACGGAGCCCCGGGCGGTGTTACCTCACCTGCAACCGTGCCGAGTGTAGCCTATCACGAGCATCGCCCCCAGCGGCGAGTCGCGGGTCACGCGAGGTCGGCGGGTGGGACATCCAGCCGCGCCACACCGGCTGACAGGGGTGAGAAAGTGACCTAACCGCGCCACGCTGGCCGGCCGGCCGACAGGGGTGAGGCACTGACCCAGCCGCGCCGCACCGGCTGACAGGGGTGAGACACTGACCCAGCCGTGTCACACCGGCTGACAGGGGTGAGACACTGACCCAGCCGTGTCACACCGGCTGACAGGGGTGAGGCGCTGACCCAGTCGTGTCACACCGGCGGACAGGGGTGAGACACTGACCCAGCCGTGTCACACCGGCTGACAGGGGTGAAGCACTGACCCAGCCGTGTCACACCGGCTGACAGTGGCGAGACACTGATCCAGCCGTGTCACACCGGCTGACAGGGGTGAGACACTGACCCAGCCGCGCCGCACTAGCTGACAGGGGTAAGACGCTGACCCAGCCGTGTCACACCGGCTGACAGTGGCGAGACACTGATCCAGCCGCATCGCACCGGTTGACAGGGGTGAGACACTGACCCAGCCGCGCCGCACTAGCTGACAGGGGTAAGACGCTGACCCAGCCGTGTCACACCGGCTGACAGTGGCGAGACACTGATCCAGCCGCATCGCACCGGTTGACAGGGGTGAGACACTGACCCAGCCGCGCCACTAGTGAGACCGCTGATGTGCTGTTGCGTTGCAACGATGCATCTCGTTGGTCAAAACAACTGGACACATTTTGCCTTTGCTCCGTGCTGAGCAGGGCTCTGATGTCAAGCAATATCAAGTAAACATGAGACACATCAACTAAAGCTCCAAAGCACCCGCTACCGAATGAAACGGAAAAGAACGTGTTTGTATGCTATCTGGCTTCGTTGTAAACGTATCCCATCAGAATATGGTTTCTTTCCATTCGGTACTTTTATAACTTTATGGAGGGCACGCGCTTCACCGCATACCTCCCTGAAGGTGCGTGCTTCTGGAAATAGCCGCAGAGGGCCTTTCGTAGTATTATAGATCACCATGATGTGCCCAAACACAGGTGCAGTTACGCACCTGAAATTGAGGGGGATCAGGATTGCGGAGATAAACCTGGAATCTGAGGGTACAATTGTCCTGCTCATATGATTCACTGGGCTTTAGAGCAGGCCCTTTTACCTGAATGCAATGTTTTATGTTAAACTCTTGATATGGAATGAATATCCGTGTACCTAATTTGCTCCAATGTCACCTTTAAGGAAATGTTCCACATTTCATGTGATGTGATATCGAATCAAGCATCACATATGGTGACACAAGCTCAGTTATAACTAGTGGTATAATTTGAGCGGAAAGGACTGCTAGGACGACACAATTTCTCTTATTAGTAAACATGCTCGTCAATAAGTCGGTGTTTGATTATGTCACCGTACCAAACGCAATATTGATTGACAGCCAACTGAGGGCCATTGTATCTGGAAATCGCGCTCACGAAAACCAGATATGAACGACTTGACAGTTATATTTGACTTGCCCTTGATCGCTGCATAGCCAGTGAAGTGCCTGGATTTGAACTGCGTTGTTATGGCGTCATTATGATCTCTTAGTGAGTACACCCATGTGCCTGAACGCACTGCGCCATACCACGCACGTAAACGCTCCTTGCATTCTGCTGTATTTGTCACCAATGTTAATCCACCTTCTTCAGGACCCGCCACCTCTTCTTGCGGCGGGTCCTGGATAATACCGCGAGCGGCCGTGCGGGCCGCTGTATTTATAATTATCATATCATTAATGCATTTTTATTAGCAACAATCGTGTGGCGCCACCCGCACCGCGTTTCCGCAACCGAAAGCAGGGCGAGGTACTTCGCATCAGCTGATCGCATCTCCTTCCACCGACACGGCGGACGGGGGGGGGGGGACACCTGCATCAGTGTCCAAGCGGTCAGTCACGGGTCAGAAGCTATCTCCAGGGCGATCGGTAGCTTCGCGAGGACAGCCGGTTATCATCAGGCAGTAGACATGCGTCGGTCGTTCACTGCGTACCACTCCGGGGGTCGCTCCACTGCTCGGCGTGGTACTGGCTAGACGCCGGGCCAAAAGCCACACTGCGCGATGCGAGCATGCATACTGGCCCAGTCAGTGATCTTCGGCGTCAGGGTGCCCGACGGCGCGGGGTCAGGCTGGGGCATAGGACTGTCCTGTGTTATGTGGACGTGCGTAATGCCTCCTTCCTTGATCATGTAAGCCGATTCCCCAAGTGGGATAAAGCGCGGCTTTGAATGACCTCTGCCTACTCATTGTGAAATGCTTCTTGCGTCCTCGTAATGCGATTAGATCCATAATGATCGATGGAATTAGTCAAACAAAATGTCGCGCTCACTTCAGGAGTGCGTCGGCCTTTACGTACCTTAAAAACTGCTCGATTCAAGTGCGAAGTAACATGCATAAGTTCAGCCAAGATATCTCAAGACCAATGGGATCACTCTCGGCCAGCCTCATTCTGTACGCGAGGAGAGCAAGATGCGTCTTTCAAAGTGGTTAATAAAGAGGGGAATGCTACTGAGGACGTTACCCTCTTTGGAAAGAGCATTATTGCTGAACATCTTTGCGGAACTCCATGGCAGTCTTGGCTTCATACGACTTCCTGGGCCTAAGAGCACAGTAGTTAAATGCCACTGTTTCTCGGCTCTCCGATCGGTCCGCCAATCGTGATGATTCCATCCCGCACTGATTTCGCATTTATTCGGCCGCCGCTGCTGTGTCACCGCACCCACAGCGCCGTCTTCACCTGATGTGACCTCGCACCCACAGCGCCGTCTTCACCTGATGTGACCCCACACCCACAGCGCCGTCTTCATCTGATGTGACCCCGCACCCACAGCGCTGTCTTCACCTGATGTGACCCCGCGCCCACAGCGCCGTCTTGACCTGATGTGACCCCGCACCCACGGCGCCATCTTCACCTGATGTGATCCCGCACCCACAGGGGCGCCCGCGTTCTTCACCTGATGTGACCCCGCACCCACAGCGCTGTCTTCACCTGATGTGACCCCGCACCCACAGCGCTGTCTGGCAAGGTACCTGATGTGAACCCGCACCCACAGCGCCGTCTTCACCTGATGTGACCCCGCACCCTCAGCGCCGTCTTGACCTGATGTGACCCCGCACCCACAGCGCCGTCTTGACCTGATGTGATCCCGCACCCACAGCGCCGTCTTCACCTGATGTGACCCCGCGTGACCTGTGCTTCCAGACAAGGTTGACCCGAGAGACGCTCGCCGGGCGAAAACTGACCCGCTCTGGTGCAAGCGGTTTCTGTCGCACGGCGACCTCGACATGGACAAGGCTCTCAACTTCATGATCGACGCTGTCAAGTTTCGAAAGGAGATGTGTGCCAATGGTGAGTGATACGCTTTCTGCCGTGGTTGCGGTTGCAGTTTGGTGTATCTCAGGAGCTCCTGCCAGCTGCTCGAGTTTTATGAAAGTAACGCTGCTCATGGACTATTTGAAGACGTCATAATCCTAGCTGCAAGCCGATAGAAGGTAATACGACAATAGCTTCCTTTTTACCAATCTACAATGAAGTATGGTTGATATATCCGTTTCATGTTCAAATTGGCCATTGGGCGAAGCGTGTGGAACGATCCAACCATCGCAACGTTGGATGCTTTCGTTTCTCCTCTGCGTTCTTGGCATTTTCGATCAGCTTTACCGCGCTTAGTATTTGCCCGTGTAGCACTGGAATGAAGGTGATCTACAAAAATAAAAACGCCACAAAAATTTTAGACACATGTGACTTAGCGTCTTACGGAACCCGTGCAAATGGTGCCGTCTTGAGAGCTTGTTTGAGGTGCTACCGTTTTGCTGTTGCAACCGTCAGCTCGGCTCGACTCGGCATTGCATTCCGATAAATCCCACCCACGCTCCGCGCTACAGTCGGCGCTGCGGGGCGCGCGGATCGCCCGAGCCTGCTCGGAGCGCTGCCCGGATTAGCAGCGAACCATTACAAGGCCGCGTTTGCTGCACAACCTGCCCGGGCGAGGACCTGACCTGGAACAGAGTGAATGTGCCGCCTTGGGGACGGTCCGGTCTGCACTCGCCGCCAGACCAAGCCTGGGATCATCCGTGGATGATAGGAAGGCTGGGTTCTGGCATCTGCGTCTCGAAGTTGAACGTGCCGTACTAAACAATGAAGTATGGCATACGCGGCAGAGTCCACGCCAGCTGGCACCGAGGTAGCCGCTACGGCCGTCATCCGGAGGAATGCGAACGTGTCAATGTGCGCAATGACCTGGAACAACCACTGCGGGTTGGACGAATAGTTCACAGCACATCGCATGGTTGGGTGTGGCTTTGGGACCACATCAAGAAGACCCCGCGCGCCAAGGACGAGCTTGCCACTCCATCGAGCGGTTGCGTGCCCCAAGCCCATGAATTGAATGTCCGAGAAATGGACGCAGTGAAGTAAGGCGCCTTTTGCGGCGTGGCGCCAGCGAGGTGATGACAAACGGGATTATTATCACCGTGTGGAGATAGCAAAACGTAGGCGAATGGAGCCCGTCGTCTGTGGGAAGCCATGTAAACAAGGCGTATTGACACGGCACGGGGCCGGTCGAACGTGTCAGGGTGGGGATGGGGGTGGGGAGGGGGGGATTTGACACCCTAAAGTATCAAAACTAATAGAGCTAGAGACACCAAATCCACAGAGAAGGTAGGCCTGTGTGAGAAGTCCCTTGTGTCACATTCAAGCCATGACCTTCGGGTCAGCTGATATCCGACAGGGTTAATTCAGATCGGTGCTCCAACTGCCTTAAGCCTCCGCATGTCACCGCCTTCGCCTTAAATGCCGTTTCTTAGGGAACGGTCACTGGCATTCAGCTCAGGCCAGTAACCTAGTTTGACCTATGGAATGTTATGGTGACCAGAACCTTACTATATTTTTTTATTTTTAATCGACATGAGCAAGAAGAATCAGGTTGAGCGGTACATTTTTTAAACAGAATGCTGTTTGCGTCATTTTAGGTCAGTGGCCTTCTCCAATACTAATAAATTTTATATTAGACGGCTGTTGACACCCCTGGAATAAAAATATAGAAATAAGCATAAAAAACTGCCAAATGTAGCAAGTTTTTGGTCGAGAACTCAGTTGCCTTTGACTTCATTCTAGTATTCGTACCTGACCCAGAGTCAATGGAATTAGTCGTAATCCTAAATTCAATGGTATCGTTGTCTAAGAAACTATCTCAAAGATGCATTGCACTGTCTACCATAACGTTGTCGCACGAGATCGAGCGACTCCCCATGAATGGCCTTCGCCGGTAGCTATATCCTGTTGTTGGATTTCCGCAACCCAGTGACATTACAGGACACAGCTATTTTCTAGCACCAAGAGATCCGCTGTTTAATTCCTCACAGTTATACAAAATTTGGTGTGACCACGCTTTTCCGTGCGGAAATTATTCTGGAAAACTTCCGGTGGTGAAACACAGTATGTTTTTCATTAAAGCATCGGGTTTGTGTGAGATTTTCTGTGCTCATCATTTTTTTTCATCACGCGGTGCTGTGGCGTACACCAATTAGCATGTCGGTGCATGAAGTGGCTGTGCATAGAAAGTCCGTCGAAAAGCATGACCGGCTGAACCGAACCAGACAGGGCCACTGACGAAATAAAGTCTATAAATAGCTGACACTAGCAACCACTCGGCTTGCGGCATCGTTCGTAATTTTGTAGCCTTGAGTCTTGAGCTCTGATCTGGTTCTGGTGTGCGAATGTGTTTTCCTACGTATGCGTTGCGTTCAGAGATATGCAGCTTCAGTGCATGTAGATGTCGTGTATTGCGTAAAGCTTTGACAAGTAGGAGTATTTTCTGCGGGCGCTACGTTGCCGATGAATACGGGAGAGCCACCGTGAGCTTTGCTTTATCCGTGGGTTGTGCTGAGTTACCATTTCCAATGCACAAATGCATGTTTAAAAGGAGCACAACTTGTATTCATGAGTCAAATCACTCATATGGCAGATGAAGTGATCATCGCACATAGTTAAAGATACCGTCATACGTGCGCATAGCTAAAGGCAACGTCATACGTACCTAAAAGAACCGTAGAACTTGGCCTTTTCTGATGGAGAGTACGTCGCAGTATGTTTGACATTCACTGTGATTGTTAAGACATATAATGGCTGACATGCAGTTCCCTTTCGGCGCGCGACGGCCGTATTCCTGACTGCATACACGGCACGATGCCGTGCGGCATTCCCTTTGCTGTCTTACATGATCTGCCTTTATTGCATACGCGGTCTTCAGGTCCTAGCTGTCGACGGCTTGCTGCTGTCCTCTTACCCGTCCTCTTCGCCGGCAGACATTTCTCTCGCCACGGTGGACAACACGCTCTTCAGCAAGGGTGTCATGTGCACCCATGGACAGGACAAGAAGGGATGTCGGATCGCCATCTTTAACGCCCGGTTCCACGAGAGGGTGTCAGGAGCGAGGTTTGAGGATGTGAAGAAGTTCCTGGTGTTCTGGATTGAGAAGGTGGATAGGTGAGGATCGTAAGCATTAGGTAGTTGCATTTGGAGTGCTTGCAAGGGCTGCATCTACATCTACACCGGCTGGAATTGCTTATTTGAAAGAACAACGGGCTTTTCACTTTGTTTAGTCTAATATGTGGTCATTACAATGCCCAAAAAGTTTGCAGTCTTCTTGCTGAAGGTAAGTCTAGACACAAATGTCCGCAGGGGCGAAGCTGTCTGTTCAAGGAGGCAATAAAGTATGATAAAAAACATGTCTCATGTTGCCATGTTATATGAGAAACAGGTATAGTATGTTGTGGTGAAAAAGCTGACAATGTTTTTTGTTGATAGCGTTTTTCTTCTGGGAATGAATAGGCAGCAATGGGGTACTTTCCGTTGTTTTGGCCCCAGGCTATTCTCGTTCAGTGTTATCATTTTTTTCAGACTTCTTTCGTTCATTGTTATGGTTTCTTAACTCCAGACTTTAAACTCATATCATTTTCGTTCAATGCCTTGGTTTTTTAAAGCTCAGGCTTTTTTTCTTTCTTATACAGTTCCGCTAACTCACTAACGTATTTAATACCTGTATAACCAGAACACGTAGGCAATGTTTGCGTCGTCCAGAGGATGTTCGCCTGGTTCGACGTACTTCGCCAGTAAAAGGAAATTTCTTTATTTAAAATGTTGAGCACTTTTGGGAAGCAGAACTCTTTTTAGAAGTGTGGAGTGCGTGAAATCGCTTGTTTTTTTGCGGTGGGTTTTGGGTAATACACCCCGTAACGGTTTGGTCATGTGTATGCCAAAAATTTTATCATGAAATTAGTTTTCGGCCGTTAGATTGTCTCGCACAATCTTTGAAATGACATGAATTCCCAACAGGTGTTTCCAAAATATCTACGATAGCCCTCGTCGAATTACCACGCCCCTCGTGTACGGCGCCACCTTTAAGTGTTTGAAAAGGAGTTATGGCGTCAAGAACACAGTTTTCAAGTTAAAATTTGCTATTTCCGTGGCTTTTTAGCGTTTCAGTACGTCTGTTGTTTTGTTATTTGAATTCCTCAAATGGGAGAAGCCGCGAGTGTATCTTAAATGAGCACGTATTCATTCACTCCCTGCAACCCAAACGGGACACATGAGATTCAGCTTTGGGGAATATCGTTGCTTGTTTATTGCTTATTGTTGATTGTGTATGGTTTATTTGGTTTATTTAGGGCGTAACAGTTCACAGTCAAAAGTCTAATTCCGGAAGCAGTCCGGTTTTAAAAACAATAAAAATACGATGCACATACAAACTAAAAAACTTACCACACACGCATACACATTACACACAGACACACATACGCCTTACGCACTCAGACACAACGGTCGTTAAAGGAGCGCACGACGAGAACGGGCAAACCTAAGCAAATAAGACTGGAATGGTTTTGTCTGCTGGAAAAAGGACGGTTTGGGGAGAATGCTGAAGAAAACAGTTGCTAATAAGTGGTAGATGTGTGGCAAACCAATTCTTAACGGCCTTTACCCTGCAAATGGTTAGTGAAAAAGATTGGTTTGCCGGGAGCACCGGGTGGGTGTAGCCAGACCGAACAGGTCTGGTAACTGGTACTCATATCTGGTAACTGCAGTCAAACCTCTGATGATATACGTTTTAAAGAAACGATGCGTCAGACTGAGCAAAGCGCGCCGTGATAGATGCTGTGATGAGAAACGGCAACACCGTTCCAAATACCGCCACCGTACCCCATTAATTATCTTACATAAGCGTTGAAAGCACACATTAAAGCTTTATGATTAAGCCTCTCTTGACAAGGACACTGCGGCATTTTCACGCCCTGCATGAGAAGGCCCAGAATGCTGTGTGCTTTTGAGACATCCATCTAGGTGGTCGGTAAAGGTGTGTTGGATATCCAGGAGAACGCCAAGATCGCAAATCTGCTGGTAGCTATCCAAGCGGTGACCGTCTAGTGCATATGAATGGCGAACAGGTGATGTAAGGAGGGTGAATGAGATGGTTTTGCACTCAGCTGGGCTCGGTTTCAATCCCCAGTTTTTGGACCATTCACGGAGGCGACCCAAATCCGCCTGCAGTGCGGGGCAATCTGCTATTCCGTGATCATGTAAGGACGGTGCATGGCTGCTCTGGTTTGCTAGCCTTGAAAACACCCAATATTCGTTCTGTTGACGCCATAGCCGTTTTTGAGTACACTACAAAGGAACATTGAACACGGGGTGCATGGTGCGTCGCGCAGAGTTGTCACGAATGTACCAGACATATGTGGTGGGGATTCATTTCAGTTACATGCTGGTGGCGTCCAGTGCACCATGTGAATCATCTAGAAAGCATGGTCTCACGGCTAAACTAAAGAATTCACCCACGCTCCCAAGCAGCCTTGACAGCGACACCATAAGCTATTTTGATAGCAAAATTTGTGCATGGCTGAACTATGACCAGGGACATTTTCCAAAGTCCAACTTACCTACACACGTCACTTTACACACCATATGCTTTAAAGTGAGGCTCATTTTATTTCGGAAAAAGCTCAATGACTGAGCTTGTATTCATTAAAGCTTAAGGAAATCCGCTCAGGTCTCAAAAAATTATGCCCCACTTTTTTACGACAACCCATGCGTAGTCTATTTTGTGAGCAATTTTGCAGCGGTTTGGGGCCATTTCGTCTGGTGTCGTTAGATACAGAAGCAATCACACTACTGTTCAAAGAAAGGCGACCAGCGTGGACTTCTCCTGTTTACGCTCGTAAACCAATCAAAAACTGTATATGTCACTGGGTGTTTCATGATGTGTCATTTAATGTACGTCCCGGAGGTCTAGCACACGATACACATCGGTATGTAGGTTCAAATACGCAACGCCTCCCTGCAATGTATTCGTGACGTTTTTGAAGAACAAATTTTACCAGCCATATTTCAACGCAATACATCCTGCTCATAAAGATCACGATAAGACATGCGGCCGTGTGCACAAACAAATTGCAGAATGACTTCGGATTGTGTTTCGACGGTGGCAAACAAGGGTGTAGGTTTATGAGCAACGCTTACATCTGCATGCTACGGTCATCATCGTCGCAACTCCTTGCGTCAGTTATCTTAAACGGTCCAGTGAAACGCTTCGTTAAGTAACGGATTCGGCGCCGAGCATTCTCACCCCAGGCTCGGTGCGTTACCCCCCCCCCCCCCCCCGCCCCGCCTTCTTAGAAGTGTTCCCCACTTGACCTTACCCCGCCCGCAGATCGGCCTCACGCTGCAGCCGTGAGTTGCATTGTAAAAGCCCTTAACTTGGCACGTGCTTCATAGGTGATTGAGTTACTGCGTGTGATAGAGGTTATGGCAGCTGCTAAAGCGGATAAATCAGTCTCGACTGTGACTCACCTAAATTTGCCGAAGGTACCGCCTTGCTCGACATGGAAGTAGTTGGTTTTGGGATCGTTTCCGTCTGCCCGAAGTTGGCACAAGGCCGCCCTGCACTTGACCCTGCCCGGATTCGGGATCAAGTTAACTCCGTATTCAACTTGACGGGATTCCCGAGGCGCGTTTAAACCTCGTCGCCGCCATCCGAGCTCTGTGGGTAGAGCTGATGATGCAGCCTCGCGCGAAGTGCAATCGACTCTGACTAGACGAGCCTTATCAGCCAGCACTTGAAGCTTCACCTCACTAATGCGCGCAACAAATGTGTGCCAAGCGTCCTTTAGATGCGAGTCCTCGTGTCGGCTCCGATCGTCTCAGATGACTACCGCAGATATTCAGGGCGCTTCTTTTAGGTGACGCGGTTCGAATGTGCCCCGCGCCTTTTGCAGAGGGTATTCGCCATTTGGCCTATACCTGCGGGTTAAAACGCATCCTGACGTCGGCCCGCCCTTGGTGCGGGGGTGTCAAACCGAGGCTAAGCTCGCCACCCGTGACGCCGGCCCTCCCAGCTGGCTTCCCAGGCGAGGCGATAAGGACGCGGGATACCGGAACTGATACTGGCCGCGGGGCCCTGACCTTTGCGGGGAGGCCTCCGTAGGCAAACAGAGCATTACATGCTGCCCTCTTGGCGAAGGGCTGTCCAAAATTTGGTCCGACGGAACGCCTAAACTGATAGACATATAGACATAAAGACATCAGGCCAACAAAGAGCCACAAGGGCCCATCGAAGTCGGCCTACCACAAGATCTGCACCAAGCCTTGACACTAATGTTACCACCTGACCTGCCTGAATGTTGCTATAAATGAGATCCTTAGACCAATAGAGCTCGTCCAAGCGGTTTTTAAATGCTGCTAGGCAGTGATTTCCTACAACTTCGTTAGGCAGTCCATTCCAATGGTTTACTGTTATTTGACGAAATGGCATCTGCCTCTTCATATTTCTACTCCTACCTTTTGCTAACTGAAACTGGTTTCCTCTAAGTCTCGGCCTAATTTCCAGCGCTCCTTGTGGATCTACCTTGTCTATCCTTTTCAGAATTTTGAATACCTCTATCAGATCCCCTCTAAGTCTACAATGTTTTATCGAATACAAATCGAAGATCTTAAGCCTTTGATTACATTCCGAGCTGCCAATCCCATTTATCATCCTAGTTACTTTTTGCTGTACTCTCTGTAGCCTGTCTATATATTTTTGAAAGCTTGGGGACCAGGCCTGTTCACAATTCTCTATGTGCGATCTGACATAAGCTAAGTACAACTTTTTGGCAGCATTCCTACTTTTTTAATAGGCATTCCTGGTAATAAGTCCCAGTATCCGAAGTGCCTTGCTCCTAGATGCCCCACATTGCTTTTAAGCCTTTAAATCCCTGGAAATTGTATTCTCATAAGTCCTTTTCGTCCTTGATCTGGTCCGTCTCTCGGCCTCACATGCTAGCTAATGCACTCACCGCCAGAATTACCTACATGCATCATCTTACACTTGTCGTAACTAAATAACATCTGCCGCAGGGAAGCCCATTTCACAAGTTTCCTCTAAGTTCAGTTTTATCTGGTTTGCATTTTTTGACAACGCTACCAGTTTAACGTTGTCAGCCAATTTAAACACCTCACTTTTTAATCCAACCTCAGTATCATTCACAAAAATCAGTAAGAGCAAACGGCCCAACACCGACTCCTGTGAAACTGCATCCCTCCAGCTCTCCCCAAGCTTTAAAAAAAAGTAGGTCAAGTTCGGAACGAAGCCCGTTTTTGACGAGTTTTGGGGGTAAGGCTCTTAATTTATGACGGTTCGGCTCCCTCGCTTTTTCCGAAACTTTGCCCCTGAATACGATTTGGTGTTTTCGCTTTAACTGGGTCACTATAATAAACAGCTCCCCAGGTTTCATGTGGCATCGGTCCCTGATTAGCAATGCGACACGGAGTATAGGCAATGATATATCTTTCACTCGAAATTGAATGGGACAGATGATCACGAACGGCAGCAGAGTTTCTTTTCACTGCGCTGGGTCGCTTCGCAGGGAGGAGAAGGGGAAGCGGATCAGCCTGTTCTTCGACATGGGGAATGCCGGCTTGTCGAACGTCGACATTCCGTTCATTTCGTACCTGGTCAACCTATTTAAGTTCTACTACCCGGACATGCTGAACAACATCATGGTGTTCGAGCTTCCCTTCATCATGACTGGTGAGTTCCGGTGTTCAGATGTGCTGGGGCCCTGTAGCGCGATGCGTGTGAAGTCCCGCGTTCAGATGTGCTGGGGTCCTGTAGCGTGATGCGTGTGAAGTCCGGCGTCCAGATGTGCTTGGGCCCTATAGCTTGATGCGCGTGAGTTCTGACGTTCAGATGTGCAGGGGCCCTGTATCGTGATGCGCGTGGGGTCCGGCATTCAGATGTGCTGGGGCCCTGCAACGTGATGTGCGTGAGGTCCGACGTTCAGATGTGCTGGGACCCTGTATCGTGATGCGTGTGAGATCCAACGTTCAGATGTGCTGGGGCCCTGTACCGCGACGCGTATGAGATCCGACGTCCAGATGTGCTGCGGCCCTGTAGCGTGACGCGTGTTTTGTGGGACGACGAGAAAGAAATCTCGCCGGTGATCTGTACATCGAGGGCCTCAAATTGTTGGCTATTGATAAGCTAACTGAAGAAAATCGTTGGCCAAGAGGCTAGAAATCATACCCGAAGAGAGCTACAAAATGTCGCTGGTTAACGCCAAGGTCTGTGTGATGCAATGTGTGTCAGTGACAAGCGCCAGTGTACGATGAACGATGAACAGTGTACGATGTACGGTCACGGTCATAATGCTTCCATCCTTATTAGAGGCAAATGCAATGGGTGAAGTCTTTGTTTTAAGAATGATGACCTAATTGCACGTTTTACCTAGAATGACTGCCATGTTGCGTGAGCCACTGCCCGTGTGCATGTCACTCTCTACCCGCGTGCACTACCCGCGTGCATGTCCCTCCCTGCCCGCGTGCATGTCCCTCTTTGCCCGCGTGCACGTCCCTCCCGGCCCGCGTGCATGTCCCTCTCGGCCCGCGTGCATGCCCCTCTCTGCTTTATCCATATCTATCTATTTTGCATGTTTTTTCTTCAATCCGGACGCTTCCGTCTGAATTTGAGTCCTCGAATATGTCAAGATGCTCCGCAGAATATCTTTGCTCTCCTGAGGTGGGGTGTTTGGACATCATATTTCGTGACTGAGACTGTCACGGGTGACACCGAGAATGGCGTCGAGCTCTCCACGCCCCCCTCACGCGTGCTCCGTCGACAGCCGCCTGGAAAATCGTCAAAAACATGCTGCCTGCGAAGTCCCACCAGCTGATCAAATTCGTCTCGAAGAAGGACGCGAACACGCTGGTGCCGGCCGAGTGCTTGCTAACGCGCTGGGGCGGCGAGGACAGCTGGGCGTACTCCTTCGACCCCGAGGAGTGCGCCATGCCGCCGCTCCCCTTCCTCGGGGCTCAGGCGACCGGCGCCGAGGACAAGCCCAAGGTCAACGGGGTCGCCAACGGTCACGCCGGCGGGAAGATGGCTAACGGGCACGTGCGCAGCAGTCAGAAGTCGTCTCAAGGTCACGATAGCGCCGCCAAGTACCTCAGCGTGAAAGATCCGCCGAGCTCTCCAGAGTCGGGGCACAAGGTCAGGCAGTAGGACCAAGGTCAAGGTCAGGTAGCTTGTTTCGGAGGGATGTTTCGCAAGCTGTGGGCTGGATGGAACAGGTGCGTGGTTGAGTCATTGTAACAATAAGTAAAGGTGCCTGGGTGCGATGTAGAGCTAGCCAAATCTGTTATGCTGTTGGCTGAGCTAGGTGCTGTTGCATTTCGCGCGGTCTTAAGCAACGTCTCTGCTATCTTAGCCTTGCATACTGCATGAATTCAGTGCTGTGGAACTGTAGGGGCTTTGCGACACACTCCCTTCCTAACTTCCCAGTTGTGGGTATCGTAATGCAAATACCCTCCCCCCCCCCTAATCTGCAACCTCTTGCCGATCCCAGCACAAAAACGCTACGGTTTTAAGTTTCTTGGTGAAACAATGGACATGGCTAACGGCTAGGGTGTTTTCCAGACGTGGAGGTTAAAGCTACACGAATTTGTGGTTCTGATATGGGGCAGGTATACTATATATCTAAGATATAAACCGTATATATATATATATATTATATATATATCCCCTCTCCTCAGACTTTCCCTCTCTCCCTTCCAGTTGCATTTATATAATTATCTAAAACGTGAAAATCTTAAGTGCTGCAAATGCTTTAGGCCATCGCGTTTAAGACCAATGGTTTTGTTACTAGCAGAGACGTATGTAATTAATCCGACTTGCAGCGATTTGCGTCAGTCGTGTGACAATGTCAGCCAGCCATGCCAGCCGCCATGTTTGTTAGCCATGTTAAGTGATGAGCATCTTGACAGACGCAGCACGGAGCTTCCAAAACGGATATAAGGCCTGGTAAATAAACATTGGTCCACGGCAGAAACCAAACGATTTTGATTTTGTCGCACGTCGTTGGCAGGTGCGCTTCCCTGACGACGTCAGCACAAACAGTGACGAGCTGTCCGACTCAAAACTGCAGGAAGATAACTCAACGGCCGAGCTAGGTAAGGTGTGGATCGCAACTCGCCGTCGAAATTGTGTCACGGTGTTTTCAATGAGGCAAGCCCATAACTCCGCTGCTCCCACACGAATGAATGGCTGTTCACCCTCGATGCTGTCAGTGCGGGAATAAAAGCTTGCTGTGGAAGTCCCTGTTAGTTGGGCTGGGGGCCCTCTTCAATGTCGCATCTGTTTGGCCCGCGAAGGTGTAACGGGCATCAGTAGTTGGCCGGGGGTGATAAGCCTCGCACGCACAAACCGTTATGATCATTCCCCGCCCGCCAACGTTCACGAAGGTCGCCCGAAAGCCGCCCGTTCGAGCAATGTGAAACGTGAAGAAGGTACATGAATGTTTCTCGATGAAGCCGAACAAACACGCGCATGACTGCTAGCATGCGCCTGTAAATTTCACAAAAGGCGTAGTTCGTGCTGTCACTAGACAGCACAAATTATGTCTTTTTGAAATTTACAGGCCGTTTTTAGAAGCACCTAACTATTTCCATTTTCCTGCTAACCGACCAGAGTTAGGCACTGCACCATTGCCATGGTATGGCGTGTTCCAGGGAAACTGCTGGAAGTAACGCCAGGCGAACAGCTGTGGTTTGGATCATCCAAGACCAAGCAGACGATAACGCTGAGCAACATCCGAAGAGCTGGAGTCGCCTTTAAGGTAAGCGATGACGTCACACGATACAAAAAGCCTATCTGAAACCCTCTTGTCTCTAGATTCTGTTGGCAACCATCGCCGCGATCGCGAGCTTGATATCAGTTGTGCTTGTCAAACAGTACGCGATAATAAAACAATGCGCATCAGTGGCAATCTTTTGGCCTAGCTCACATTGATGCAATCTTCTCACAAATAACAAATCCTAAAATTGTCAGCACCTATAAATCTGATCCATATGAATCAAGCGGTAAATGCGCTAAAGGTGCTGAAAAGTTACATGCTGATTTCGTAATGGGTCGTACATCCATGCATAGCCCACCTTAGACTCAGCGCTGTTTTTCTACTCCTGTGGCGTCATCGGAGAACTGACCGGAACACGACCACCCGTACTGCCCCTCGTCAGGATTCCCCCAGCTACCAACAGACCGACATCCACAGTCCCCTCCTCTGCGGCTCATCAGGCGATGGCCTCTGCCTGGGGAACAACACGCTGCCGAGTACCCAACCGGCTGTCATCATACGTCCAACCGTTCCCTTCCAAAGCGCCTGAGGCTGGTCCCACCCGCCGATAAGCCCCCGCTGCTGGCCCCTTCCTCTGCGCTGACTCGCCGCCCGCGCCTGCGCCCAGGTGAAGACCACGTCTCCGGACAAGTTCCGCGTGCGTCCCAGCAGCGGGGTGGTACCCACCGGGCGGCGCGTGGTGGTGGAGCTGGAGCTGTGTGACGGCGTCACACCGCAGCACGTCGTCACGGACCGCTTCCTCATCCTGGCGGCCGGCGTGCCGCACGAGCGCGTGCCTGCCCGCGACATGGGACGCCTCTGGAGGGTGAGACGGGGTTCACCTCTGAGGGGTGAGGCAGGGGCCACCTCTGTGAGGTGAGGCAGTGGTCTTTTCAGGGAAAGTGGGCCTTAAGAGAGTGAGACAGAGGTACGCGCCAGCAGCCATCTTTTTGACCCAGTTCACACTGATGCAATCTACTCACAAATTACAAATCCTGAAGTAGTCACTGCCGATATATCTGATGAATCAAACGGTAAATGCGTTATATGTGCTGAGGTAGGTAAGCAAGTGATTCAAGTTCACGCTTTCGTCGGCGGGACACACAAAGTCCCCACTTCACCGCCTCAGCCCGCTCTTCCCTCCCCGCCGCAGAGCCTGCCCAGCGGAGACAAGCTGGAGCACTGCCTGCGCTGCGCGGCCGCGCCCGCGCTCAACGACCCGCTGATGGCGCTGGTGCGCGGCTCGGCACCCGGTTGGAGGCCGTCAGCCAGCGGCTGGAGAAGCAGCAGCAGCTGGCTACAGAGACGGAGCAGCAGTACGCCAAGACGCGCCGCCGGCTGGGCGTGGCGCTGGCGCTCATCGCCGCCACAGCCGTCGCCAACCTGTGTCTGGCGCTCACCGTGACCAGGTGTAAGCAGCCTGTTTTGAGCTTCTTGTTGTAAGATGTGAGCCAGTTGCCTGACCCTTGTAAGGCAGCTGAGTTTGGCCTGCGTGTTTTACTTGAAATTGACGACCAATGCGTCCAAGTGAATGATCCATTTACCCTTCGGATGTATGATTCAGACTCATACCTATAAAAGGCAGTTGTACTCAAACGTACTGAAGCGTGCCCTGTACTCAAATGTCCAGGAAAGACCAGGTGTACATCCTTTCCCTACTGTGGCGAACTATTCAGATATATCAACCGTGAAATAGGTTTGAATCTTTTCGCCGAACTGTGCGCATTGTCTGAAGGTGTAACCAATGTCCCTGGCATCGTGGATAGTAACATTGAACGCAGTCAACACCTCGCGAACCGAACTATGGAAGAAAAATGTGAAAATTATCTGCCCCATAGCATCTTCGATCGACCAGCTTGCACACTAGAGTGCAAAAAAACGGTTTGCGCAAGGCATTTTGTCACTGCGGGTAGCCAGAATTGTGTCCGCGTTACAGACAGCACTGACCAGCCCCTCCCTGCACCACCACGCAGCTTTCAGACACCGGCATGATTCCAGGTTGAACTCCTTGGCCGTCCACTGTTGGCCAGCAAGCGGTGAGAAGGCCGCCGCGGGAGCGAGCCAATCCAGACGAACCATGTGGGTTGGTCGCCACACCGGCAACCCACGCTCCGAATGTCGTCGAAGGCAGGCCAATCCACCAGTCGACGCCGTGAAGCCGTTCTTACCTCAGAAATGTTACCCCGGGCTGTGGTCGGTCCAAGAGAAACCAAAGGGCAGAGCTGGCGTGCAATCAAACATAGGATAGCAAGTCAGAAGTCTGTGGGAGCATCTGCTTTTTGGTAGCGGAGGCCGCGCTCCCGTCTGGCGCAGGCTGGTTGGGCTACCAGTGTCACGAGTGCCAGAGCACGTACTCTGACCGGTGGTGTGCGTGCTTCCAAGTGTTCAGCTCAGACATTTAGCTGCTGATCACACGCGTGTGTGACATCAGATCTTAAGGTGCCAGCTGTCGTCGTCAGGAAGTTCAACGTGTTGGCTGGCCGTTAGTGACGTCTTTGATCGTACCGATGGAGTGGCGGCTCGGGAGAAAGCCAACAAATATATGAATCATACAAGCCTCGCAGTCTTACGAATATATTCGCAATGCGATTCCCATGGGCTTGAATCGCACACAGTCGATTTACAGATCCATCGGTAGTCAACGGCTGTAGAGGGAGCGGAGGTACTCATTAAAAAAGACGCACGAGGAAATAACCCGCAGACCAAACCGCAGAGCCATTTATGCTGCGAGATCCTCACCAAACACACCATGGCCCATTCGGTCGAGCATATCCAGACCTACATTCTACTGTGTGGAATCCAAGCACATGCTTTGAGCCGCTGTGACCTATGTTTCTCCCCTTCATCTGATAATGGTGCCCCTCTCCGTTAGCCATAGCTGGTTACAGCATCACCAGTTGCAGGCCTGGTGGGAACTGTAATCCTTTGTTCCGGTTACACCAATAACAGGACCAGACGTGCGTGCAGTAGCTGGGGCATGGTACGCAACACGGACTAGATTATACATGTGTACAAAACACTGACTTGGGGAACAACCAACGCATCAACCAGCATGTAAATTAGATTGGAGTACGTCGCTGAAAGCTTATTAACGCCATGGTTGGGCCGTAGCAGCCACATGGTGAAATCATAACATTGAAGCCACGGACAAAGCATTGCGACAGGAAGCTCCGTTATGAATCCAACTGCATGGATAAGACACGCCCGCCGCGTGTGATTACGATCATCGAGTCTCAACTCAGACGTTTCACAAGCACCGACCACCGCACGTTTCTGCCCCGCGCGCACCATCTTCGTCACACACCAGCACATGACAGCGCCACCTACAACAACCATCGTACTTGCCATTGTCCCACCCAGTGCACGTGCCAGACTTCGCAAGAATGCGTTCGGGTTCGTATCACAGCACGTTGCTTCGCCGCCCTTAACGCGGGCCAACGGATCACGACAGCCATACACCAGGTCAGTGCGGTGAAGGGCGATATCGGTACACATCAGCTGGCAGGTCACGGTGATAGGCCATCGGCCTGGCGGCAGTACCCGGGCCAGGGTGACCTGACGCTGTTAGCTAAGGCTGTACTCGAGGCACGCCAGCATACCAGCCGACTGAGCTGGCACTGCGTGCGGTGGCCTTACGCCCTGGTGGCCAAGCAGTACACAGCTGACGACCCCTCGTCCTCAGGACAGAGCACAGCTCCAGACGACCCCCGCGTCCTCAGGACAGAGCACAGCTCCTGACGACCCCGCGCCCCTCAGGACAGAGCACAGCTCCTGACGACACCGCGTCCTCAGGACAGAGCACAGCTCCTGACGACCCCGCGCCCTCAGAACAGTGCACAGCTTCCAACGACCCGCACTCTCCGCTAACCCGACCCAGCTCCACACGACCGGCGACGGCGGCCGAGCGCATCCTCAGAGGGGCGTCGGCCGCGGCTCGGCGGCCGCCGTGCAGCACAGCGACTCGTCCGCCTCCTCCGCCGGCTCGACGTCGCCCGCCAGCACGGCGTCCACGGGCTTGCTCGCCCCGCCGACGGGGCCCTGGCGGCGGAGAGGGCCGGAGCGAGTCAGGCTCCACCCGGCTCGCCGAAGAGACGACCGCGCCCCTACCGATGGCCAACCGGGCGTAAAAAGAGAACGATACGCAGGCAGACGGGCAGCAGAGGGCCCCCATCCCCCCTTTCACAGACTGGGCGGCGAAGGCTCAGCTCGTTTTGCGCAAAGCTGCAGTGCCCAGCTGAAGTTTTTTTAGCGATTGTAGTTACTTCAGCCATTATAAGGCCCGCACCTATCAATATGTAGCATCACTTCGTGACATATCCGACGTCACCAGAACCAAAGGTTTATTCCAACAAAAAGGCAGCGTTAACTAAATCCTGATAACCAGCGAATTTGTGACGCGGCTGCCCATCCGAGCCATGCCTTTCAAGTGACAAGTCAGCACCACAGCTCGAGGCGCGGACATTCACGCGGTGCTACGAGGCAACCCATACCACGGCTGCTTTGAATATGCCCGCTCCCGCACCATGGGGAAGGAGAGGGGCACGCGACACCGGCACTGACATTCAGAGTGGTCATAAACTTCATCCGAACCGGGACACCGGCAGCCCGAAGCATAGACTAGCACTGACGTGGACATGCGTAACTCACACCTGAAGCATAGGACTAGCACTGAGCAGGAAGACGCAGACTCAGCCATGTGCACCTGGCCTGTGCTCTGCCCCCCAGCCCTGGCCGAGAACCATGCCCTTCGTCGATTACAACGCGCCACGCTCTCACTCCAAACATCATGCCTCCAGCGTTCCCCGCGTTCGCATGCTCCGCCCCTCCATGCCGACCCCATGGCCTCCAGCGTTCACGCGTTCGCATTGCTCCGCCCTTCACGCCCGACCCCATGCCTCACAATCCGCTGCTGTGCCCGGCGTCCCGTCCCTCCACCGCTGTGCCCGGCATCCCGTCCTCCACCGCTGTCCCGGCGCCACCGTGCTCGCCCCTGTCCCCAGCGTTCCGTCCTCCACCGCTGTGCCCGGCATCTCGTCCTCCACCGCTGTCCCCGGCGCCCCGTGCTTGCCCCTGTCCCCGGCGCCCCGTCCTCCACCGCTGGCCCGGCCACTCACTGCCGAGCCAGACGGTCAGGCGGTCGGCCAGGGCGGCTCGCAGCCGCGAGAAGGCACCTGCTTTGGGGACGAGGCGTTCCGACTGGCCTGGACGGAGAGTCGGCGTCTCGGCGGTGGCCCCGTCCGCCGGGCCGCGTCGGCCCGCGTTCACCATCCGACCGCCCACGTAACCTGCCGACAGAGGGGGCGGATCGCCGGCCACGTAACCTGCTGACAGAGGGCGGAAAGTCCGGCCACGTAACCTGCCGACAGAGGGCGGACCGTCCAGCCACGTAACCTGCCGAAGATGGGCGGACTGTCCGGCCACGTAACCTGCCGGCAGAGGGGCGGACCGTCCGCCACGTAACCTGCCGGCAGAGTGCGGACCGTCCGGCCACGTAACCTGCCGACGAGGGGCGGACCGACCGCCCACGTAACCTGCCGACAGAGGGCGGACCGTCCAGCCACGTAACCTGCCGACAGAGGGCGGACCGTCCGGCCACGTAACCTGGCGACAGAAGGCGGACCGTCCAGCCACGTCACCTGCCGACAGAGGGCGAACCGTCCGGCCACGTGACCTGCCGGCAGAAGGCCGACTCTGCAGGCATGACATGCTACACAACCGTGACCCGTGCCATCAGATGATGCCATTATAACAAGGGCATAGCTATAGTAAATCAGCTCTGACGCCTTAGGCACCCTTCGGAAGTCGATAACAGCCGCCTCGGTAGATCGCCGAGCGCCACCAGCCCAGGCACAGCCTCGCACACAGCTCCGCCGCGAGCCAAAAAAATAAATCGACGACCAACCACGAGACGAGTACTGACCGAGCACGCCGCCGCCGACGGCGGCCAGGCCTCCGACCTTGGCGCCGAGCAGCAGGCCCACCGGGCCGGCCACGATCCCGCCAATCAGCGCGCCGGCCACCGGAGCCCGCCCCCGCTGAGCCGGGCGGCCAGCGCCAGCTGACGCGCGCCCTCGGCCACGTTCACCTGCGCCTCCTCCACGTGCGTCTCCACGGTGTTCACAGGCTCCGCCTGCTCCTGGGGAGGGGAAGGGAGCGGTCAGGGCGACCGAGACGATCGGGCGGAGCGGTGGAGACGGAGAGGTCACATGCCCGTCAACAGAAGCCTGTTTCTAAAAGGGAAATACGGCTTTGTGCTTGTGAGGCAGACTACATGTTCCTTTATCTCAGAGGCTACAAGCACCGAAATAGAGCCCTGGTGGTGTTAGGACCACTCATCTGCAGGTGACATATGGCATTATTTTTTGAGAACTGTTCAGAGCTTACTGCGTTTGAGTCAAAGGCCTGTCCTGTCCCAGATGAATAGACTAACATGCCCAACAGCGGCCACCAAAGGGTTTTAACATAGGCAGGAACCAGCCAGCCAAACACTTTTATGACAAGCCACTGCGACCAACGACGGCAGCCGCAGCAGACAGCTGGCGCAACACCCCTGGCGACCCTCCCATAAGAGCACCAGAGCGACAATCTCACCAGAGCACCAGAGTGTCCCTCCCACCAGAGTACCAGAGTAATCATCCCACCAGAGCACCAGAGCGACACTCACCAGAGCACCAGAGTAGCCCTCCCACCAGAACACCAGAGTGGCCCTCCCACCAGAGCACAGGAGCGACACTCTCACCAGAGCGCCAGAGTGACACTCCCACCAGAGCACTAGAGTGGCCCTCTCACTAGAGCACCAAAGCAGTCCTTCCACCAAGTACCAGAGCGGTCCTTCCATCAGAACACCAGGGTGGCCCTCCCACCCAGGCACCAGAACGTCCTCCCAACAGAGCATCAGAGCGGCCCTCCACTAGAGCACCAGAGCGACCCTCCCACCAAAGCACCAGAGCGACCCTCCCACCGGATTACCAGAGCA
>NW_023596818.1:8591264-8631571 GCF_011947565.3 Pollicipes pollicipes
TCCATACCCTCACCATTACTGAGTTTCGAAAATAGGTTTCTCACTCGATCGATGCAAAAGCCGGACTGGGAAGGCAGTGAGGCTGAAAGGAACATTTCCCCGCGTTTGTAGCTGGTTCAACTTGATGCGCATCTGAGAGCCGCCCTTCTCTCGTCATTGCGCTTCGTCCTGCTTTCTGCGTCGGCCCTTGTGCCCCTGGCAAGCTAGTTGCACCCACCATGAACGGTCTCGTGTGCCCCTCCCCTCCTGGCGGGGCCCGCCTGAGCTCTCCCCCCCCCCCTCCTTCCCACCGACCCCGAAGATGGGTCCATGTGTGGACCAAGCTCAGCGGAGGACCCCCCAGCAGGACCATGCAGTATTGTCACAACATTATCCGCTCACTTATATCCCGTAGGTCCGAAATGTTCAAAAATTACCAAAGGGCTGTAAACCTAACTAAGCCAGGTGGGTATCTGAAACCATTATCTTACCAGCTAGTTCGTCATAGATAGCTGAAGGGATGTCCCTTGCCCAAAAAACTTTGTTTTTCTTCGCCTACAGCGTGGCAAGCAGTAGAGCAGCCAAGAGGGGCGGGGCTCTGGATCTTGGGTTTAAGCACCCTCTCCCCCTCCGTCAAGTTCGAGCACGGTTTTTCACCACGAGTACTGAATATGATTCCGGAATCTGGTGACCGGGAAAACTATGTTGGTTTTAAAGATTATAGGCACCACCACAGACAGTGACTTGTAGATCCCAAAAGCATAATTTAAAGAGAAGGCTTGCGGATAGCGGGGCGAGCACATAGGTATGGTGTGCAGCTGAAACAATTGATTAATGCACCAGGGCGAACCAAGATTGATAGCTCATTGATACGCTACGTTCTACACCTATCATCGTGGTTTTTTATAGTCTGTTCGCAGTGCACAAGTTCTGCCAATGGGCGGGGGCTCGCCTGTAAAAAATTATCCCATCGCAAATCATGGTAGCCCCTGCCGTCAGTACCTGAAAAATGAGTTATCTCCAATCAATGCAAAGCAAATACAAAAAGTTGGCATTGCACCTTTGGCTTGCGACACCACGAGATTACGTCCCGCAATGATGCCGCAATACCGGTCTCATTGGAAAATGCTTTTGTCTTTTTTATTATTTCTCCTCCCCCAGGACTAGTTTTAAAGCCAACTGTTTTGAAAACTTGCAACGTGACAAGCGAACGGAGTGCATGAAGGAAACGCGATATGAACGAGGAAAAGATACCGCAGCTTTATGCATGTGGAATTAGGCATGCCTTTAGTTCACGCAATCCATTACATCTTGATAAGCTTGATTGCGCAATTTAAGCCGTTGTTGCACTGGGGAGGCATCTTAAGGAAGGCACGTGGCTTAAAGCTTACACCCGTTAAAAAACACGTTGAATGCCAGAACACATCTCATTTGGTTAGGCATGTTGCCATGTCAACGCGGTCGTCGATCTAATGTTGAAGGATAGACGTGCGTGCACGAGCAAAGACGCTGTTCAAGATGTAGGGACATTTATCGGTGCAATGAGGACTCATTGATTTGGCTTTGGCACTCAAAGCGTCTCATAGCGATTTGGCAATACCTCTCTTGAAGGCGTTGTCAGTTACGACGTCTGTGAAATTAGGCAGCATTCAGCGAACTAGCTTTTGAGTTCCGTGCGATTTTAGACCATCGTTTGTCGATTTTCATGTGTCACACGTATCACCGATGTGTCCCATTATGTGTCACACGAGAATTGATGTGCTCACGTGAATCGGAACGTTATTCTGAGTGAGAAAATCTGCCTTGCCCGATTTATACACCAGTGTTACACCCCTTCATTCGCATTGACAGTCGGCCCAGAGTGTCACTTTCCTACTTGCCGCTGGCTCGTTGTGAATTCGCTTTGAGGAACTCTACCTTCATGCCGCCACTTCGGTCCACACAGCACCACAGAAATCATGCGCTGTCTAACTCAAGACGCTCAGTGCCAACCCGTCACGCCCTTCTTCGAAGTGGTCCTTCGCAGGGGCGCAGTCAAGGGAGGGACGGAGGGGCTTGGGCCTCCTCCACAGGCGTGGATTTTTCCTTCTTAACCATAGAGAGGTCCTGACATATAGTTAGAAATCGGCGAAATGCGTGCTCAATGAGCTCCGGACCCCTCCCCTAAGAACACCCTGGCTGTGCCTCCGGTCCCTAGTTCTACGCACGCGCGGCGACGCCGGCTCGTGACATGGTATCGCTTCTTGTGACGCAGCAACGTCACGTCTGCCACGCCACGTCACGTCACGTCACGCCACGTTACGTCACGCCACGTCACGCCACGCCACGCCACCCACGCCACGCCACGCCACGCCACGCCACGCCACGCCACGCCACGCCACGCCACGCCACGCCACGCCACGCCACGCCACGCCACGCCATGCCACGCCACGCCACGCCACGTCACGTCACGTCACGTCACGTCACGTCACGTCACGTCACGTCACGCCAAGTCACGTCACGTCACGTCACGTCACGTCACGCCACGTTGCTTCTGTCCGTCTGCCTTTTGCATGCAACGTTGCGAGCGAGCAGTGCTTCAAAATTCAGCATTTTGCCGAGCCTCGGGCTCTCAAAGCAATCTATTTTAAACTCCAGCCTCCCATCCATGGATCCCTTGCATTTTCTGCTAAGTTTAGTGTCCTTGTCGCACTTTTTCCGGGGGCGATTTTGCCACATTGGCAGGCAGTGCGCGGCTGCGTCACAATCCGGTGGGGCAGCCGGCGGGAACGGCACTGATAGCCAGAGGCGCCGGTCAGATAACGTATCAATGCCAGCCTGTGGGCGCTTTGATCGGCGCACCCGCTGTCGCGTTGCCAAGGTGATGACTTGCGGCTTGCCCTGGAGGGGTCACGGTGCGAACCGCTTTAACCATATGCGATAGCAACCTATTTTCCATGTGAGAACTATTGAAACTACGGGAGGTGTTCTACAAATGATTCATGACTGGGGTTAGTTAGATACATCACGAACGGTAGCGCAGACACGGAGTGGGGACACAGAGCACGTCTCCCCCCCCCCCCCATCCGCCTAGGTCCCGAAGGGCCAGGAGAATCCCTCGGGACCGTCGACTAAGAGCCCGATTTGAGCGCCAGAAAGCGCCCGAAGGACTGGCCGGAGGCCGTGTTAAACAGCCTGGCTCACAGGTCGGCAAATGCTAGTCATAGGGAGCTTTGCGTCTATTTGTGGCCCTGAGTCGATGATGGCCCCTGTGTTGGTCCGGCACCACCGGTACCGAACGGCCAGCTCCTTGTCGGTCTTGACCTGAGAAACCAGTTCTCATGCAGGGAAAAGGCTGGAGACCGCGATTTGCATTGGTCGGGTGCCTTGAAACCAAAAGGGGCTTCTGTGCCTGCCAGGAGCCCACAGTGCCTAACAGGGGACCGTGTGCCGGCACGGGGCCCCGAATCGGACGGAGTAACATTTGCTTGAACAGGAACAGGGACGGGACCCACAGTGTCAGAGGGCCTCTTTCGTTGGTCGGGACCCTTTGACGACAAAAGGAGATACGAACTTATGATACGGGTCCACAATGAGGCAATGAAAGAGCCCTGTGTCAGGCAGGGCCTCCAGTACCAAACGGGGGCTATCCACTCAATTTCATCTAGACACCCGTTAAGCCGAACTGGAGGCTTTGTGCCGATTATTGGACCACCTGCGGCGATAACGGATCTTTTTGCGTCGGCAGGGGATCTCACTTTGTCAGTGAGGGCCCCTGCGTCCATGTGAGCTCAACTTCCCGTGTCAGAAGACCTCCCGCGTCAGGAAGGGGACCAGGGTACGATGTATCCCTCTAAGGGCCTTCGGATAGACCAGGGGATCCGCGCCTGTATCGCCAGATGGCAGCCGGTACGCACCCTGTTCTGGGACGGAAAGGCCCTTCAGCCCTTGACCGAAAACGATAATATGTTCCGTAGTGTTTTACCTCTACCTGCCTACTTGCCCCTACGAAAATAAGTTAATAAACATTCAATAAAATTGACCAAAAATTAGGAAAAACATGAAAATCACCAACCCACGTTTTGAAGAGGGCGTCCATCATTTTTGCAGAATGCAATAGGGAAGCAAAGCGCATACAACAAACAATATCGATTAGACGTGGATAACGATATTAATAATAACGCTCGCGCGCTCATAATCTTTAGAGCAAAGGGCCGGGGCTGCGGTTTCCGTAAAACCGAACGCCGTTGGCAACTGCAGAGAACACCGGGCGCGGGGCTCCGGGCGCACGAGAGCGATAGTTGAGAACGACCAAAGTAAGGATTCTGAGTGTTTTAAAATCAATTCGCACCACTCGAAGATTAAAATGGGGTTTCTGTTTCACCTCTGCAATGCTGAAGCTGTCCTCCGAACAAATCAACGATCACAGCAACACGAAAATTTAAGATTTTAGCTAAGCTCTTCCAGTTCCAACAGCAGTTGCGATTCTGTAAATACTAGTCTTCTCTCCTTACGTTTTCAAAACCACACAGGCGAATTTGCGCCCGGGCTGCCCTGTAAACATACAAGTTGATGTTCTAAGGCGTTTAAAGCAAGTTTTCTAAGATGCGTCAACATCTTCGTGTGCCCATTGGCCACCGGCGTGTGGCCTATGGGAACTCCAACACCGGGAGTCGTGGTTTTGTCTTTTAGACTGCGAGCGAGCATGCTCAAAACCCTGCGGTGTCATTATTGTCAGCAATCGATTCTGACTGAAGATTTAAGATTTTCAGGCAAGCATAGCGTTGCGACGTTAATTGCAAAGTTTTAACCCCATGTCGGTCTAAAATATACCTTAAGGGGTCCTCAGTGTCTCTGTGAAAACCTGAAAAAGTTCTGGCAAGCCTCTAAGGTTAATCGGTTCAGGAAGAGTCTACTGATCCATTCAATGTCCGCTGTTTCAGTTAGCTGCCTGAAGCATGCAAACAGACTGTCTTCCCGGTAGCTTTTGGCTTCTCCACTGATAAAATAAGAAAAAATTAAGATCAAGGAAGTTGGCCTTCCTTTTAATCGACTGGGCCATATGTTTTTTTGGGGGGGGGGCTTCACTTCAGGCCCTTTTTTGAAACCTTTCTCCCCTTACCGATGGTCTGGCTGTGCCCTCGGCCCAAAATATGTGCATGATTCGTGAGTGATTCCGAATTTTGTATGCAGCTGCGACTGCCTATGTTGCTGACTCATGCGTAGAATAGCGTTCGAGTGTATTATGCCGTGCTCTCACACTTAACTACGTCCAACTTGCATCCATTTCAAAGAATACTAGGCCTTTATGATGGGTGAACAATTCCACCAATTCCATGCAGTGGATTTTGCAGACAAATAACGTTCTGAAGCCCCAGTGTTGCTCAGGTGTCTGTTTCTTCCGCGCCGTTGCCTCTGCCGTTTCTTGCTTGCTGTTGCCCTGGCTGTTACTTTCTCGGCGTTGTCCCAGCTGTTTCTTCATCGCCGTTGCCCTGGCTGTTACTTTCTCGGCGCTGTCCCAGCTGTTTCTTCCTTGCCGTTGCCTCGGCCGTTTCTTCCTTGCCGTTGCCCTGGCTGTTACTTTCTCGGCGTTGCCCCAGCTGTTCCTTCCTCGCCGTTGCCTCAGCTGATCACCAGGTGACGTAACGTCAGCGGTGATCGGACGATTGATGGGAATCGATGAATGTTTAACACCTTCACGGTTAGACGACACGAGAGAAGTGCTGACGCATTGTGGCGTGACCTGTAGCGGTGACCCAGAGTTCACGGGCAGGCGACGCCCCTGTGCGACACTTATCTGACATCGGCTGCAAGAGAGATAACGCAGACCATCATGGTCCGTGGGAAAGTGATAGATGCACATATCATTCAAACCTTTTACTACACTAAGCCAGTGGTGCTAAGTACATCTCTTAGTTGGTGTAAGTGACCGCTTAAACCGCGACACGGGTTTCCTTTTAAGCACTGAAAGCCATAAAACAACTGGGCGCTCATACGCCGTCACACTGCACGATTCCGACAATCCGATGTGACCTAATGACCTCAGTTACGACTAAAGCGTCAGGTAAACGTCCTGGTATTCGAGAGACTACAAAATATTTGTGAAGGCGCCTTCGGACCCAAAAGCAGGAATGTATGACAAGTCCCGATGGTATCTCAAGTTGGCGGCTAAACAACTGGCCGTCTCTGAGGACATTTTTTTTGTGTGCAAGCGCGGCGTCTGCGCAATTGCATGAATCTACGTTTGCGTGCTTTCAAATAAGCATTCAGGCCTGGATAAAGCCACATTTTTACAGCACAGCTAGCATGCCTTTTCAATACAGCATCAACGCATCGCATTTTTGGCTCATTTCACAGAAGAATTCTTTAACACCACACCTCATTACTTTGAGGTACCGTCAGACAAGAAACTGCGTAGTCGTCACCAAAAATAGATCGTAGCTCAACTGAGCCAGACTTTTGCCATCGGCCCCAATTTTTAGCTGTTTCCGAAAGGACTTCAGCGTACGAAATCCTTTTAGACGTCCTGCGTGAACTTCTCATGTTCCACACGTCCAGGCCTGTATCCTTAGTATTTAATTGTCAAGGGTCTCGCGAAAATGCTTTACGATGTAGTATCCCTCTCTAGATCAGCTGAAACTGTTGGGCATAAATGCCAGCACATGCGTCTAATTTCCCTAGACTTAAGATGACTTCTAATTTCCCTAGACTAGGAAAATGATACTTCTATTTTCCCTAGATAACTAGATTTCCCTAATTTCCCTAGTTTCCACGTATGTCCGTTTCCCTATACGTGGAAGAGTCAGTCTTGCGCATGTGGTCTTTCCGATTGCTGACATGGCAGTGATGGAAAGTGATGTCACGTTTCTGTGTATCGAAAACCAGCAGTAACTCAACCGTAAAGCTAGACGCGCTTATCACGACACTTTCATGAGTGGCGAACTCTCGATTGTAATGTCGATATGCTGGAACTCCGGAGGCCAAGGGGCGTTAATGCATGAACCGGCAACGATCCTAAGCGAATCAATGAGTGCTGTAGGGTTGGTCATCATGATCGGATCGTCATGGCAATGATGACGTCACTGTATCACATCAAGGTTGCCGACCGTGAGAAGCTCTATGATAGCAGGGCCGCTTTTGTGAACATGCAGACTTCAGCCCAGTCACACGTGCTAGACGCCGCTGTATTCGAACGGAAGGTTTTACATGCGTATCCATCCCTCTATTCATGACCTGCAGCGTTTGATGAAAATAAGGAAAAGACGCTCGGAACCGAGCAGTCTCTGTCGCTTTAAACACGCCAGGATACCAGAACAGGCGCGGTAATTTGCTAGGAGTTTGATTTTAACAAGATGAGAAATAAAGCGTGCCGATTTCTGCCATTTTGAGTATATAGTTGGAGCATGGGTGCTGCAGCTTCGTAATAGACACAGGCGCTGCGAATAATCTAGGTCGCAGACAGGTCACATTGTAAAGTATTTTTGCCGATAACCCCTGACAATGAAGCTCGAAGCCGCAATGTCACGTCGTGAAGCAACACCTGTTTTCAACATAATGATATTATAGTTAGTAAGGAATGAATCCAGTCCAAAACAGGCTCAAACGCTTTCTCTTGCTCTCCGACGCCGACAGGACGGATTAGTGTTTTCATCATGCAACTACGGCGCGTGGCATGCTAGAAATCTAGCAACGGTTAGACGTGACATGGCACGACACGTGGAACCACCAGAGTGCAGTGGTCCACAGTAGCCACCCAAGGGCGCGGGAGAGGAATCAGGGTAGCTGAAGGACGGATAGATAGGCTATCTTGTGGCTTGTAGCACTTCAAGGTGTCACGGGCATTCCGTCCAAGGTCTAGCCCACACCAAGCGCAGTTCCAACTGTGCAGCGAAGGACGCCGTGTTCCACGAAAGAGCATCGATGCTTGGATCCGCTGTCAAAGCATGACATTGCACATTGCTTTGGCATGCGGTGTCCACAGTGTGCGTATGCGGGGGCCGGATCAATTCAGCGGGCCCGTCCTTAGCCTTGGCCCCGGTATTCAACGGGCCCGTGGCTCAGGCGGGCCCGGTATTCAGACGGGGGCCGTCCTCAGCGGGGGCCCGGTATTCAACCGGGTTTGTCCTCAGCGGGCCAAGAAGGTATTCAGGCGGGCCGTGCTCAGGCCGGGCCCGGTATTCAGCGGGCCGTCCTCAACCGGCCCGGTATTCTGCGCATGCAAGCCCACCGCTCGGCAGCGGTGTCCTACGTGAGCTATAAAACTTGGACATTATACAAATAAAGAATATGTACGAATCGCTGACGCAATGGAAATAAGCCGACTACTGGCAAAAAGCAGCGTGTTTCCTCGCGATATGTGCAATGGGTCTCGGAGTCTTTCTGAATTTGGAGAACACAAGCAGCCGTAAAGATTGAAGTGCCGGCACAATACGCGGAAAGCTTATAAATGCAGGACCCTCAAGAGTCACCAGCGTAAATATAATGTTTCTGGCAGCAAAAATGGATGCACTGTTTTTCCACTCCAGGATAATTTCCAAGGATAATTATGGATAAGCCAAAGTTTCAGCCACGCCCTGTGCAAAAAATCGTCCATAATTTCAGGTATTCGTTCCTCGGCTGTCAATAAATGGCAGCTGGTCGACCGGTGCCGGCTGTAATGGGCGGGGGGGTGGGGGGAGAGGGGGAGAGTGGTTGCCATACTCTACAAGACGACGGGAAGGTGGAATTTTCGTTTTCGAGCTTGGTTTTCCCCACGACGCTGAGCCCCCCCCCCCCCGCCCTAATGCGCCAGCTGCCTCCAATATCCAGTGCTGACATGCCTTTTGATCGATCCGCTGTTTTCCGAGGATTCGTGGCATGTCCACTAGTTAAGTGGGGCCTGTCCATGCACCCAGTGGGATGAATAAATATGTGCCCTGACAAGACTAACCAAAAAAAAAGCAAAACGCGTGACACAATTCGAGGCTGCCAGATACGCATTATTGTCTGGCAGCACTGCTGCAGCACATTGCTGCCCTTCGCAACCGGCGTGTGGGGAAGCAACACAGGCGGCGCTGTTGCCCATGCGATTTCAGGTGCTCACGTGCGCTGAGCCAGACCCTATGGACTGTGACTGCACAAGGGGTGGGAGACGTCATCATGGGTGTCGTGGTGTGTGCATGCACGGGACGTATAAATGCGTACTTGCTCATACGTACGCATGCGTACACTTACATATCCTTCACATAGTTGATCTTATGTAGAATGTCAGTGTTGTGCTCAGCTAGCTGGCCAGACTCGTGCAGGAGGTCATCATTAGCAGCCACGCCGTGCTGATACAATGTGCAGTGCCACCTCATTGTGAACATGTACGATTTTTAGATGGAATGTCCGCTTTTGCCTAGCTATTATGTCAAATGCTCCAGTAACTCAAAGAGAGCAATGCTTTTTTATTTATCAACATTTGCGATATATTTTCGATTTATTGATGTTCAATCGTCAAACGAAATATATGATAAGTATATAGTAAAAACCTCTGAGGTTTCTGCAATACCTTGCGAAGCAATTTGTGAGGTAAACCAAATTATCAATTCATCTCAGGTGATTAATTTGATGCTTACTGATCACACATGTTTTGTATGTGAATCCAGGTCATTCAGCTATGACGTCATTCGTGCAGGCTTGCTTGCCGCCATTGTTGCCATGCCATGCAGCATTAGATATATTTTCATCGACTAGTTGACTGCCTAGTGTCTGCCACAAAAATGTCAGGATAATTGTGTCGTCACTACCATATGCCTGCCATTACTCTCTGCACACAATGTCGGGGAGCAAGTCACACTACACCAGGTCACATTAGATCACAGCTGGAGGTCATGTGAGGGCCGTCTTGGCACAGTGACCGAAACCGGTGACTTGTTTGGCCGCGTAAAACCAAAAGGGAAAGTTATCCCTGATTAGGCTTATGGCCTTGACCTTTGTTGACATTGATATGCTTGTAAGGCACGAAAACGTTTCGTGTACGCTATAAAGTTGTACGCCCCTCTTTACGAGTACCAGATAGCCGTATTGTTCTCATGTTTTCATGATTTTGAATGTGTTATGCGTGATATGCGAGGCCACCAATGACGTGACAACTGTCTGTTCAATGACTCCTTGGGTGAGACCGACCCCAACGACCTCTGTTTGTCCAAATGCTGCTCGCATTTGTCCAATCATAGGATGAAATAGCGCGAGGAGGCCTTCAATCCTGTCGTTTGCGGTCACGGGTGGCGGAATAACTCAGGCGGGCGTTGGGGTTGGCATGCGCTCGGGTGGCCGTTGAATACGACGCAGTCGGGTGGAGGGGTCGATTCCCCGTCCGATATACCTCACCTAAGAGAGCCCGGGGTACCAAATTCACGCAGTAGGTTGGGCTCTATAAGGTACGTAATGTAAAATTTGTATGCCTCTGGGTCGTGGCCGTCGAGTTAATTGAGGTCAAACAATGTGGGACTCCAAGGCAGTCTTGGTAGTGGCCTCAGACCTACTCACCCGAACAACTTGAATCTAGATATCTCCTCCAAGAAAAAGGTCGGACAATCTCATTGCATGTCAGTGGCCTCATCTCAACTTGAAAAATTCAAAGTGGCACGATAGTTTTTGAGAGCATTGTGGTAATTGAGTGTAACGTCACCGCCTCGGGCCTCTGCACATTACAAATTGATGCAGGCTAAACGTTCATCTACGTCATTTTAGGTCGGTAATCTTTCCTGACCATCAAGGCAGCATGAACGCTTCAGACTATAAGGCTTTAATGCATAAAGTTTTCACACATCAAGGACTCATCCCCAACCCAACGATCAGTGACTTAGTTCTTCTCCTAATTTTGAGTGTTTGATTGCTTAAGAAACCATTTCAAAGTTGCATGACTTCCTTTCAGGCTCCGTTGTCCTCACTGTTTGAAAGGTTTCCGAAGCTTTGACCCGTCACAGATCAGTGACTTTGCAATATTTATCTTATGTTACACCCAAGATCGGCTATTCGGTGTTCTACACCCAACTAAAGTTTGACGTCGCCTCTTCGTACCGCGCGGAACTTATTAAAAACAAAAACAAAAGGGGACGGTCACATTCATGCTCCCTCCGCACCCGGGCGAGCACGAGCACAAACATTGCGCTCCTGTACCGATCTCACTTCCGTCCTAACTAGAAAGGTCGTCCGCATTCTGAATGCCGCACGAAAGCCCTGCCAGCGCTGGGTGGGTCACGGAGCCCCGGGGCGGTGTTACGTCACCTGCAGCCGCGCCGAGTGTAGCCTATCACGAGCATCGCCCCCAACGGCGAGTCGCGGGTCACGCGAGGCCGGCGGGTGGGACATCCAGCCGCGCCACACCGGCTGACAGGGGTGAGACACTGACCCAGCCGCGCCGCACTAGCTGACAGGGGTGAGACACTGACCCAGCCGCGCCGCACTAGCTGACAGGGGTGAGACACTGACCTTGCCGTGTCACACCGGCTGACAGGGGTGAGACACTGACCCAGCCGTGTCACACCGGCTGACAGGGGTGAGACACTGACCCAGCCGCGCCGCGCTAGCTGACAGGGGTGAGACACTGATCTTGCCGTGTCACACCGGCTGACAGGGGTGAGGCGCTGACCCAGCCGCGCCGCACTAGCTGACAGGGGTGAGACACTGGCCCAGCCGTGTCACACCGGCTGACAGGGGTGAGACACTGACCCAGCCGTGCCGCACTAGCTGACAGGGGGGAGACACTGACCCAGCCGTGTCACACCGGCTGACAGGGGTGAGGCACTGACCCAGCCGTGCCGCACTAGCTGACAGGGGTGAGGCGCTGACCCAGCCATGTCGCACCGGCTGACAGGGGTGAGACACTGACCCAGCCGCGCCACTAGTGGGACCGCTGATGTGCTGTTGCGTTGCAACGATACATTTCGTTGGTCAAAACAACTGGACATATTTTGCCTTTGCCCCGTGCTGAGCAGGGCTCTGATGTCAAGCAATATCAAGTAAACATGAGACTCATCAACTAAAGCTCCAAAGCACCCGCTACGGAACGAAGCGAAAAAGAACGTGTTTGTATGCTATTTGGCTTCGTTGTAAACGTATCCCATCAGAATATGGTTTCTTTCCATTCGGTACTTTTATAACTTTATGGAGGGCACGCGTTTCATTGCATACCTCCCTGAAGGTGCGTGCTTCTGGAAAAAGCCGCAGAGGGTCTTTCGTAGTATTAAAGATCACCATGATGCGCCCAAACACAGGTGCAGTTACGCACCTGAAATTGAGGGGGGATCAGGATTGCGAAGATAAACCTGGAATCTGGGCGTACAATTGTCCTGCTCATATGATTCACTGGGCTTTAGAGCAGGCCCTTTTACCTGAATGCAATGTATTATGTTAAACTCTTGATATGGAATGAATATCTGTGTAGCTTATTTGCTCCAATGTCACATTTAAGGAAATGTTCCACATTTCATGTGATTTGATATGGAAGCAAGCATCAGATATGGTGACACCAGCTCAGATGTAACTAGTGGTATAATTTAAGTGGAAAAGACTGCTAGGACGACACAATTTCTCTGATCAGCAAACATGCTCGTCAATAAGTCGGTGTTTGATTATGTCACCGTACCAAACGCAATATTGATTGACAGCTAACTGAGGGTCATTATATCTAGAAATCGCGCTCACGAACACCAGATATGAACGACTTGACAGTTATATTTGACTTGACCTTGATCGTCGTATAGCCAATGAAATGCCTGGATTTGAACTGCGTTGTTATGGCGTCATTATTACCTCTTAGTGAGTACACCCATGTGCCCGAACGCACCACGCCACACCACGCACGTAAACGCTCCTTGCATTCTGCTGTATTTGACACCAATGTTAATCCATCTTCTTGTGGCGGGCTCTGGACAATCCCGCGAGCGGCCGTGCGGGCCGCCGTATTTATAATTATCATATCATTAATGCATTTTTATTCGCAACAATCGTGTGGCGCCACCCGCACCGCGTGTCCGCAACCGAAAGCAGGGCGATGTACATCGCATCAGCTGATCGCATCTCCTTCCACCGACGCGGCGGACAGGGGGGGGGGGGGGGGGGACACCTGCATCAGTGTCCAAGCGGTTAGTCACGGGTCAGGAGCTCTCTCCAGGGCGATCGGTAGCTTCGCGAGGACAGCCGGTGATCATCAGGCAGTAGACATGCGTCGGTCGTTCACTGCGTACCTCTCCGGGGGTCGCTCCACTGCTCGGCGTGGTTCTGGCTAGACGCCGGGCCAAAAGCTACACTGCACGATGCGAGCATGCATACTGGCCCGGTCAGTGATCTTCGGCGACAGGGTGCCCGACGGCACGGGGTCAGGCTGGGGCATAGGACTGTCCTGTGTTATGTGGACGTGCGTACTGCCTCCTTCCTTGATCCTGTAAGCCGATTCCCCAAATGGGATAAAGCGCAGCCCTGAATGCCCTCTGCCTACTCATTGTGAAATGCTTCTTGCGTCCTCGTAATGCGATTAAATCCATAATGATCTATGGAATCAGTCAAACAAATGTCGCGCTCACTTCAGGAGTGCGTCGGCCTTCACGTACCTTAAAAACTTTGATTAAGTGCGAAGTAACATGCATAGGTTCAGCCAAGATATATCAAGACCAATAGGATCACTCTCGGCCAGCCTCATTCTATACGCGAGGAGAGCAAGATGCGTCTTTCAAAGTGGTTGACAAAGAGGGGAATGCTACTGAGGACGTTACCCTCTTTGGAAAGAGCATTATTGCAGCACATCTTTGCGGAACTCCATGGCAGTCTTGGCTTCATACGACTTTTTGGGCCTAAGAGCACAGTAGTTAACTGCCACTGTTTCTCGGCTCTCCGATCGGTCCGCCAATCGTGATGATTCCATCCCGCACTGATTTCGCATTTATTCGGCCGCCGCTGCTGTGTCACCGCACCCATAGCGCCGTCTTCACCTGATGTGACCCCGCACCCACAGCGCCGTCTTCACCTGATGTGACCCCGCACCCACAGCGCCGTCTTCATCTGATGTGACCCCGCACCCACAGCGCTGTCTTCACCTGATGTGACCCCGCACCCACAGCGCCGTCTTGACCTGATGTGACCCCGCACCCACGGCGCCATCTTCACCTGATGTGATCCCGCACCCACAGCGCCGTCTTCACCTGATGTGACCCCGCACCCACAGCGCCGTCTTCATCTGATGTGACCCCGCACCCACAGCGCCGTCTTCACCTGATGTGACCCCGCACCCACAGCGCTGTCTTCACCTGATGTGATCCCGCACCCACAGCGCCGTCTTCACCTGACGTGACCCCGCACTCTCAGCGCCGTCTTGACCTGATGTGACCCCGCACCCACAGCGCCGTCTTCACCTGACGTGACCCCGCACCCTCAGCGCCGTCTTGACCTGATGTGACCCCGCACCCACAGCGCCGTCTTGACCCTGATGTGATCCCGCACCCACAGCGCCAGTCTTCACCTGATGTGACCCCGCGTGACCTGTGCTTCCAGACAAGGTTGACCCGAGAGACGCTCGCCGGGCGAAAACTGACCCGCTCTGGTGCAAGCGGTTTCTGTCGCACGGCGACCTCGACATGGACAAGGCTCTCAACTTCATGATCGACGCTGTCAAGTTTCGAAAGGAGATGTGTGCCAATGGTGAGTGATACGCTTTCTGCCGTGGTTGCGGTTGCAGTTTGGTGTATCTCAGGAGCTCCTGCCAGCTGCTCGAGTTTTATGAAAGTAACGCTGCTCATGGACTATTTGAAGACGTCATAATCCTAGCTGCAAGCCGATAGAAGGTAATACGACAATAGCTTCCTTTTTACCAATCTACAATGAAGTATGGTTGATATATCCGTTTCATGTTCAAATTGGCCATTGGGCGAAGCGTGTGGAACGATCCAACCATCGCAGCGTTGGATGCTTTCGTTTCTCCTCTGCGTTCTTGGCATTTTCGATCAGCTTTACCGCGCTTAGTATTTGCCCGTGTAGCACTGGAATGAAGGTGATCTACAAAAATAAAAACGCCACAAACATTTTAGATACATGTGACTTAGCGTCTTACGGAACCCGTGCAAATGGTGCCGTCTTGAGAGCTTGTTTGAGGTGCTACCGTTTTGCTGTTGCAACCTTCAGCTCGGCTCGACTCGGCATTGCATTCCGATAAATCCCACCCACGCTCCGCGCTACAGTCGGCGCTGCGGGGCGCGCGGATCGCCCGAGCCTGCTAGGAGCGCTGCCCGGATTAGCGGCAAACCATTACAAGGCCGCGTTTGCTGCACAACCTGCCCGGGCGAGGACCTGACCTGGAACAGAGTGAATGTGCTGCCTTGGGGACGGTTCAGCCTGCACTCACCGCCAGACCAAGCCTGGAATCATCCGTGGATAATAGGAAGGCTGGGTTCTGGCATCTGGGTCTCGAAGTTGAACGTGCCGTACTAAACAATGAAGTATGGCATATGCGGCAGCGTCCACGCTAGCCTGCACCGAGGTAGCCGCTACGGCCGTCATCCGGAGGAATGCGAACGTGTCAGTGTGCGCAATGACCTGGAACAACCACTGCGGGTTGGACGAACAGTTCACAGCGCATCGCATGGTTGGGTGTGGCTCTGGGACCACATCAAGAAGACCCCGCGCGCCAAGGATGGGCTTGCCACTCCATCCAGCGGTTGCGTGCCCCAAGCCATGAATTGAATATCCGAGAAATGGACGCAGTGAAGTAAGGCGCCTTTTGCGGCGTGGCGCCAGCGAGGTGATGACAAACGGGATTATTATCACCGTGTGGAGATAGCAAAACGTAGGCGAATGGAGCCCGTTGTCTGTGGGAAGCCATGCAAACAAGACTTATTGACACGGCACGGGGCCGGTCGAATGTGTCAGGGTGGGGGAGGGGTGAGTAGGGTGATTTGACACCCCAAAATATTAAAACTAATAGAGCTAGAGACACCAAATCCACAGAGAAGGTAGGCCTGTGTGAGAAGTCCCTTGTGTCACATTCAAGCCATGACCTTCGGGTCAGCTGAGATCCAACAAGGTTAATTCAGATCGGTGCTCCAACTGCCTCAAGCCTCCGCATGTCACCGCCTTTACCTTAAATGCCGTTTCTTAGGGAACGGTCACTGGCATTCAGCTCAGGCCAGTAACCTACTTTGACCTATGGAATGTTATGGTGACCAGAACCTTACTACATTTTTTTTATTTTTAATCGACATGAGCAAGAAGAATCAGGTTGAGCGGTACATTTTTTAAACAGAATGCTGTTTGCGTCATTTTAGGTCAGTGGGCTACTCCAACACTAAGAAATTTTATATTAGACGGCTGTTGACACCCCTGGAATAAAAATATAGAAATAAGCATAAAAAACTGCCAAATGTAGCAAG
Organism: Pollicipes pollicipes; assembly: GCF_011947565.3. Taxonomy (NCBI): domain Eukaryota; kingdom Metazoa; phylum Arthropoda; class Thecostraca; order Pollicipedomorpha; family Pollicipedidae; genus Pollicipes; species Pollicipes pollicipes. The sequence goes on from NW_023596818.1 coordinate 8,607,608, forward strand.
TTTTTGGTCGAGAACGCAGTTGACTTTGACTTCATTCTAGTATTCGTACCTGACCCAGAGTCAATGAAATTAGTCGTAATCCTAAATTCAATGGTATCGTTGTCTAAGAAACTATCTCAAAGATGCATTGCACTGCCTACCATAACGTTGTCGCACGAGATCGAACGACTCCCCATGAGTTGTCTTTGCGGGTAGCTATATCCTGTTGTTGGATTTCCGTAAGTCAGCGGCATTACAGGACACATCTAATTTCTAGCACCAAGAGATCCGCTATTTAATTCCTCACAGCTATGCAAAATTTGGTGCGACTACGCTTTTCCGGGCGGAAATTATTCTGGAAAACTTCCGGTGGTGAAATTCAGTATGTTATTCATTAAGGCATTGGGTTTGTGTGAGATTTTCTTTGCTCATCATTTTTTTTCATCACACGGTGCTTTGGCGTACACCAATTAGCATGTCGGTGCATGTAGTGACTGTGTGTAGAAAGTCCGTCGAAAAGCATAACCGGCAGGACCGAACCAGACAGGGCCACTGAGACAATAAAGTCTATAAATAGGTGACACTAGCAACCACTCGGCTTGCGGCATCGTTCGTAATTTTGTAGCCTTGAGTCTTGAGCTCCGATCTGGTTCTGGTGTGCGAATGTGTTTTCCCACGTATGCGTTGCGCTCAGAGATATGCAGCTTCAGTGCATGTAGATGTCGTGTATTGCGTAAAGCGCTGACAAGCAGGAGTATGTTCTGCGGGCGCTACGTTGCCGATGAATACGGGAGAGCCACCGTGAGCTTTGCTTTATCCGTGGGTTATGCTGAGTTACCATTTCCAATGCACAAATGCATGTTTAAAAGGAGCACAACTTGTATTCATGAGTCAAATCACTCATATGACAGATGAAGTGATCATCGCACATAGTTAAAGATACCGTCATACGTGCACATAGCTAAAGGCAACGTCATACATATCTAAAAGAACCGTAGAACTTGGCCTTTTCTGATGGAGAGTACGTCGCAGTATGTTTGACATTCACTGTGATTGTTTAGACATATATTGGCTGACATGCAGTTCCCTTTCGGCGCGCGACGGCCGTATTCCTGACTCATACACGGCACGATGCCGTGCGGCATTCCCTTTGCTGTCTTACATGATCTGCCTTTATTGCATACGCGGTCTTCAGGTCCTAGCTGTCGACGGCTTGCTGCTGTCCTCTTACCCGTCCTCTTCGCCGGCAGACATTTCTCTCGACACGGTGGACAACACGCTCTTCAGCAAGGGTGTCATGTGCACCCATGGACAGGACAAGAAGGGATGTAGGATCGCCATCTTTAACGCCCGGTTCCACGAGAGGGTGTCAGGAGCGAGGTTTGAGGATGTGAAGAAGTTCCTGGTGTTCTGGATTGAGAAGGTGGATAGGTGAGAATCGTAAGCATTAGGTAGTTGCATTTGGAGTGCTTGCAAGGGCTGCATCTACATCTACACCGGCTGGAATTGCTCATTTGAAAGAACAACGGGTTTTTCACTTCGTTTAGTCCAATATGTGGTCATTACAATGCCTAAAAAGTTTGAAGTCTTCTTGCTGAAGGTAAGTCTAAACACAAATGTCCGCAGGGGCGAAGTTGTCTGTTCAAGGAGGCAATAAAGTATGATAAAAAACATGTCTCATGTTGCCATGTTATATGAGAAACAGGTAAAGTATGTTGTGGTGAAAAAGCTGACAATGTTTTTTGTTGATAGCGTTTTTCTTTTGGGAATGAGTAGGCAGCAATGGGGTACTTTCCGTTGTTTTGGCCTCAGGCTATTCTCGTTCAGTGTTACCATTTTTTCAGACTTCTTTCGTTCATTGTTATTGTTTCTTAACTCCAGACTTTAAACTCATGTCATTTTCGTTCAATGCCTTGGTTTTTTAAAGCTCAGGCTTTTTTTCTTTCTTATACAGTTCCGCTAACTCACTAACGTATTTAATACCTGGCTATAACCAGAACACGTAGGCAATGTTTGCGTTGTCCAGAGGCTGTTCGCCTGGTTCGACGTACTTCGCCAGTAAAAGGAAATTTCTTTATTTAAAATATTGAGCACTTTTGGGAAGCAGAACTCTTTTTAGAAGTGTGGAGTGCGTGAAATCGGTTGTTTTTTTGCGGTGGGTTTTGGGTAATGCACCCCGTAACGGTTTGGTCATGTGTATGACAAAAATATTATCATGAAATTAGTTTTCGGCCGTTAGATTGTCTCGCACAATCTTTGAAATGACATGAATTCCCAACAGGTGTTTCCAAAATATCTACGATAGCCCTCGTCGAATTACCACGCCCCTCGTGTACGGCGCCACCTTTAAGTGTTTGAAAAGGAGTTATGGCGTCAAGAACAGTTTTCAAGTTAAAATTTGCTATTTCCATGGCTTTTTAGCGTTTCAGTACGTCTGTTGTTTTGTTATTTGAATTCCTCAAATGGGAGAAGCCGCGAGTGTATCTTAAATGAGCACGTATTCATTCACTCCCTGCAACCCAAACGGGACACATGAGATTCAGCTTTGGGGAATATCGTTGCTTGTTTATTGCTTATTGTTGATTGTGTATGGTTTATTTGGTTTATTTAGGGCGTAACAGTTCACAGTCAAAAGTCTAATTCCGGAAGCAGTCCGGTTTTAAAAACAATAAAAATACGATGCACATACAAACTAAAAAACTTACCACACACGCATACACATTACACACAGACACACATACGCCTTACGCACTCAGACACAACGGTCGTTAAAGGAGCGCACGACGAGAACGGGCAAACCTAAGCAAATAAGACTGGAATGGTTTTGTCTGCTGGAAAAAGGACGGTTTGGGGAGAATGCTGAAGAAAACAGTTGCTGATAAGTGGTAGATGTGCGGCAAACCAATTCTTAACGGCCTTTACCCTGCAAATGGTTAGTGAAAAAGATTGGTTTGCCGGGAGCACCGGGTGGGTGTAGCCAGACCGAACAGGTCTGGTAACTGGTACTCATATCTGGTAACTGCAGTCAAACCTCTGATGATATACGTTTTAAAGAAACGATGTGTCAGACTGAGCAAAGCGCGCCGTGATAGATGCCGTGATGAGAAACGGCAACACCGTTCCAAATACCGCCATCGTACTCCATTAATTATCTTACATAAGCGTTGAAAGCACACATTAAAGCTTTATGATTAAGCCTCTCTTGACAAGGACACTGCGGCATTTTCACGCCCTGCATGAGAAGGCCCAGAATCCTGTGTGCTTTTGAGACATCCATCTAGGTGGTCGGTAAAGGTGTGTTGGATATCCAGGAGAACGCCAAGATCGCAAATCTGCTGGTAGCTATCCAAGCGGTGACCGTCTAGTGCATATGAATGGCGAACAGGTGATGTAAGGAGGGTGAATGAGGTGGTTTTGCACTCAGCTGGGCTCGGTTTCAATCCCCAGTTTTTGGACCATTCACGGAGGCGACCCAAATCCGCCTGCAGTGCGGGGCAATCTGCTATTCCGTGATCATGTAAGGACGGTGCATGGCTGCTCTGGTTTGCTAGCCTTGAAAACACCCAATATTCGTTCTGTTGACGCCATAGCCGTTTTTGAGTACACTACAAAGGAACATTGAACACGGGGTGCATGGTGCGTCGCGCAGAGTTGTCACGAATGTACCAGACATATGTGGTGGGGATTCATTTCAGTTACATGCTGGTGGCGTCCAGTGCACCATGTGAATCATCTAGAAAGCATGGTCTCACGGCTAAACTAAAGAATTCGCCCACGCTCCCAAGCAGCCTTGACAGCGACACCATAAGCTATTTTGATAGCAAAATTTGTGCATGGCTGAACTATGACCAGGGACATTTTCCAAAGTCCAACTTACCTACACACGTCACTTTACACACCATATGCTTTAAAGTGAGGCTCATTTTATTTCGGAAAAAGCTCTATGACTGAGTTTGTATTCATTAAAGCTGAAGGAAATCCGCTCAGGTCTCAAAAAATTATGCCCCACTTTTTTACGACAACCCATGCGTAGTCTATTTTGTGAGCAATTTTGCAGCGGTTTGGGGCCATTTCGTCTGGTGTCGTTAGATACCGAAGCAATCACACTACCGTTCAAAGAAAGGCGACCAGCGTGGACTTCTCCTGTTTACGCTCGTAAACCAATCAAAAACTGTATATGTCACTGGGTGTTTCATGATGTGTCATTTAATGTACGTCCCGGAGGTCTAGCACACGATACACATCGGTATGTAGGTTCAAATACGCAACGCCTCCCTGCAATGTTTTCGTGACGTTTTTGAAGAACAAATTTTACCAGCCATATTTCAACGCAATAAATACTGCTCATAAAGATCACGATAAGACATGCGGCCGTGTGCACAAACAAATTGCAGAATGACTTCGGATTGTGTTTCGACGGTGGCAAACAAGGGTGTAGGTTTATGAGCAACGCTTACATCTGCATGCTACGGTCATCATCGTCGCAACTCCTTGCGTCAGTTATCTTAAACGGTCCAGTGAAACGCTTCGTTAAGTAACGGATTCGGCACCGAGCATTCTCACCCCAGGCTCGGTGCGTTACCCCCCCCCCCCCCCGCCCCGCCTTCTTAGAAGTGTTCCCCACTTGACCTCACCCCGCCCGCAGATCGGCCTCACGCTGCAGCCGTGAGTTGCATTGTAAAAGCCCTGCACTTGGCACGTGCTTCATAGGTGATTGGGTTACTGCGTGTGATAGAGGTTATGGCAGCTGCTAAAGCGGATAAATCAGTCTCGACTGTGACTCACCTAAATTTGCCGAAGGTACCGCCTTGCTCGACATGGAAGTAGTTGGTTTTGGGATCGCTTCCGTCTGTCCGAGGTTGGCACAAGGCCGCCCTGCACTTGACCCTGCCCGGATTCGGGATCAAGTTAGCTCCGTATTCAACTTGACGGGATTCCCGAGGCGCGTTTAAACCTCGTCGCTCTGTCCATCCGAGCTCTGTGGGTAGAACTGATAATGCAGCCTCGCGCTAAGCGCAATCGACTCTGACTAGACGAGCCTTATCAGCCAGCACTTGAAGCTTCACCTCACTAATGCGCGCAACAAATGTGTGCCAAGCGTCCTTTAGATGCGAGTCCTCGTGTCGGCTCCGATCGTCTCAGATGACTGCCGCAGATATTCAGGGCACTTCTTTTAGGTGACGCGGTTCGAATGTGTCCCGCGCCTTTTGCAGAGGGCATTCGCCATTTGGCCTATATCTGCGGGTTAAAACGCATCCTGACGTCGGCCCGCCCTTGGTGCGGGGGTGTCAAACCGAGGCTAAGCTCGCCACCCGTGACGTCGCCCCCCCCCCCCCCCCCCCAGCTGGCTTCCCAGGCGAGGCGATAAGGACGCGGGATACCGGAACTGATACTGGCCGCGGGGCCCTGACCTTTGCGGGGAGGCCTCCGTAGGCAAACAGAGCGTTACGTGCTGCCCTCTCGGCGAAGGGCTGTCCAAAATTTGGTCCGACGGAACGCCTAAACTGACAGACATATAGACATAAAGACATCAGGCCAACAAAGAGCCACAAGGGCCCATCGAAGTCGGCCTACCACAAGATCTGCACCAAGCCTTGACACTAATGTTACCACCTGACCTGCCTGAATGTTGCTATAAATGAGATCCTTAGACCAATAGAGCTCGTCCAAGCGGTTTTTAAATGCTGCTAGGCAGTGATTTCCTACAACTTCGTTAGGCAGTCCATTCCAATGGTTCACTGTTATTTGACGAAATGGCATCTGCCTCTTCATATTTCTACTCCTACCTTTTGCTAACTGAAACTGGTTTCCTCTAAGTCTCGGCCTAATTTCCAGCGCTCCTTGTGGATCTACCTTGTCTATCCTTTTCAGAATTTTGAATACCTCTATCAGATCCCCTCTAAGTCTACGATGTTTTATTGAATACAAATCGAAGATCTTAAGCCTTTGATTACATTCCAAGCTGCCAATCCCATTTATCATCCTAGTTACTTTTTGCTGTACTCTCTGTAGCCTGTCTATATATTTTTGAAAGCATGGGGACCAAGCCTGTTCACAATTCTCTATGTGCGATCTGACATAAGCTAAGTACAACTTTTTGGCAGCATTCCTACTTTTTTAATAGGCATTCCTGGTAATAAGTCCCAGTATCCGAAGAGCCTTGCTCCTAGATGCCCCACATTGCTTTTAAGCCTTTAAATCCCTGGAAATTGTATTCTCATAAGTCCTTTTCGTCCTTGATCTGGTCCGTCTCTCGGCCTCACATGCTAGCTAATGCACTCACCGCCAGAATTACCTACATGCATCATCTTACACTTGTCGTAACTAAATAACATCTGCCGCAGGGAAGCCCATTTCACAAGTTTCCTCTAAGTTCAGTTTTATCTGGTTTGCATTTTTTGACAACGCTGCCAGTTTAACGTTGTCAGCCAATTTAAACACCTCACTTTTTAATCCAACCTCAGTATCATTCACAAAAATCAGTAAGAGCAAACGGCCCAACACCGACTCCTGTGAAACTGCATCCCTCCAGCTCTCCCCAAGCTTTAAAGAAAAGTAGGTCAAGTTCGGAACGAAGCCCGTTTTTGACGAGTTTTGGGGGTAAGGCTCTTAATTTATGACGGTTCGGCTCCCTCGCTTTTTCCGAAACTTTGCCCCTGAATACGATTTGGTGTTTTCGCTTTAACTGGGTCACTATAATAGACAGCTCCCCAGGTTTCATGTGGCATCGGTCCCTGATTAGCAATGCGACACGGAGTATAGGCAATGATATATCTTTCACTCGAAATTGAATGGGACAGATGATCACGAACGGCAGCAGAGTTTCTTTTCACTGCGCTGGGTCGCTTCGCAGGGAGGAGAAGGGGAAGCGGATCAGCCTGTTCTTCGACATGGGGAATGCCGGCATGTCGAACGTCGACATTCCGTTCATTTCGTACCTGGTCAACCTATTTAAGTTCTACTACCCGGACATGCTGAACAACATCATGGTGTTCGAGCTTCCCTTCATCATGACTGGTGAGTTCCGGTGTTCAGATGTGCTGGGGCCCTGCAGCGCGATGCGTGTGAAGTCCCGCGTTCAGATGTGCTGGGGTCCTGTAGCGTGATGCGTGTGAAGTCCGGCGTCCAGATGTGCTTGGGCCCTATAGCTTGATGCGCGTGAGTTCTGACGTTCAGATGTGCTGGGGCCCTGTATCGTGATGCGCGTGGGGTCCGGCATTCAGATGTGCTGGGGCCCTGCAACGTGATGTGCGTGAGGTGCGACGTTCAGATGTGCTGGGACCCTGTATCGTGATGCGTGTGAGATCCAACGTTCAGATGTGCTGGGGCCCTGTAGCGCGACGCGCATGAGATCCGACGTCCAGATGTGCTGCGGCCCTGTAGCGTGACGCGTGTTTTGTGGGACGACGAGAAAGAAATCTCGCCGGTGATCTGTACATCGAGGGCCTCAAATTGTTGGCTATTGATAAGCTAACTGAAGAAAATCGTTGGCCAAGAGGCTAGAAATCATACCCGAAGAGAGCTACAATATGTCGCTGGTTAACGCCAAGGTCTGTGTGATGCAATGTGTGTCAGTGACAAGCGCCAGTGTACGATGAACGATGAACAGTGTACGATGTACGGTCACGGTCATAATGCTTCCATCCTTATTAGAGGCAAATGCAATGGGTGAAGTCTTTGTTTTAAGAATGACGACCTAATTGCACGTTTTACCTAGAATGACTGCCATGTTGCGTGGGCCACCGCCCGTGTGCATGTCACTCTACCCGCGTGCACTACCCGCGTGCACGTCCCTCCCGGCCCGCGTGCATGTCCCTCTCGGCCCGCGTGCATGCCCCTCTCTGCTTTATCCATATCTATCTATTTTGCATGTTTTTTCTTCAATCCGGACGCTTCCGTCTGAATTTGAGTCCTCGAATATGTCAAGATGCTCCGGAGAATATCTTCGCTCTCCTGAGGTGGGGTGTTTGGACATCATATTTCGTGACTGAGACTGTCACGGGTGACACCGAGAATGGCGTCGAGCTCTCCACGCCTCCCTCACGCGTGCTCCATCCACAGCCGCCTGGAAAATCGTCAAAAACATGCTGCCTGCGAAGTCCCACCAGCTGATCAAATTCGTCTCGAAGAAGGACGCGAACACGCTGGTGCCGGCCGAGTGCTTGCTAACGCGCTGGGGCGGCGAGGACAGCTGGGCGTACTCCTTCGACCCCGAGGAGTGCGCCATGCCGCCGCTCCCCTTCCTCGGGGCTCAGGCGACCGGCGCCGAGGACAAGCCCAAGGTCAACGGGGTCGCCAACGGTCACGCCGGCGGGAAGATGGCTAACGGGCACGTGCGCAGCAGTCAGAAGTCGTCTCAAGGTCACGATAGCGCCGCCAAGTATCTCAGCGTGAAAGATCCGCCGAGCTCTCCAGAGTCGGGGCACAAGGTCAGGCAGTAGAACCAAGGTCAAGGTCAGGTAGCTTGTTTCGGAGGGATGTTTCGCAAGCTGTGGGCTGGATGGAACAGGTGGGTGGTTGAGTCATTGTAACAATAAGTAAAGGTGTCTGGGTGCGATGTAAAGGTAACACAATCTGTTATGCCGCTGACTGAGGTAGGTGCTGTTGCATTTCGCGCGATCTTAAGCAACGGCTCTGTCATCGCTATCGTAGTCTTACATACTACATGTATTCAGTGCTATGGAACTGTAGGGGCTTTGCGACACACTCCCTTCCTAACTTCCCAGTTGTGGGTGCTACGGTTTTAAGTTTCTTAATGAAACAATGGACATGGCTAACGGCTAGGGTGTTTTCCAGACGTGGAGGTTAAAGCTACACGAATTTGTGGTTCTGATGTGGGGCACGTAAACCAGATAGCTATACAATATAAACCATATATATATATATATATATATATATATATATATATATATATATATATATATATATCCCCTCTCCTCAGACTTCCCTCCTTCCCCTCCAGTTGCATTTATATAATTATCTAAAACGTGAAAATCGTAAGTGCTGCAAATGCCCTAGGGCATCGAGTAAAAGACCAATGGTTTTGCTACTAGAAGAGACGTATGTAGTTAATCCGACTTGCAGCGATTTGTGTCAGTCGTGTGACAATGTCATCCAGCCGTGCCAGCCGCCATGTTTGTTAGCCATGTTAAGTGATAAGCATCTTGACAGACGCAGCACGGAGCTTCCAAAACAGATAAAAGGCCTGTTAACTAAACATTGGTCCACGGCAGAAACCAAACTATTTTGATTTTGTCGCACGGCGTTGGCAGGTGCGCTTCCCTGACGACGTCAGCACAAACAGTGACGAGCTGTCCGACTCAAAACTGCAGGAAGATAGCTCAACGGCCGAGCTAGGTAAGGCGTAGATCGCAACCCGCCGTCGAAGTTGCGTTACGGTGTTTTCAATGAGGCAAGCCCAAAACTCTGCTGCTCCCACACGAATGAATGGCTGTTCATCCTCGACGCGGTCAGTGCGGGAATAAAAGCTCGCTATGGAAGTCCCTGTTAGTTGGGCTGGGGCCCTCTTCAATGTCGCATCGGTTTGGCCCGCGAAGGTGTAACGAGCATCAGTAGTTGGCCGGGGGTGATAAGCCTCGCACGCACAAACCGTTATGATCATTCCCCGCCCGCCAACGTTCACGAAGGTCGCCCGAAAGCCGCCCGTTCGAGCAATGTGAAACGTGAAGAAGGTGCATGAATGTTTCTCGATGAAGCCGAACAAACACGCGCATGACTGCTAGCATGCGCCTGTAAATTTCACAAAAGGCGTAGTTCGTGCTGTCACTAGACAGCACAAATTATGTCTTTTTGAAATTTACAGGCCGTTTTTAGAAGCACCCAACTATTTCCATTTTCCTGCTAACCGACCAGAGTTAGGCACTGCACCATTGCCATGGTATGGCGTGTTCCAGGGAAACTGCTGGAAGTAACGCCAGGCGAACAGCTGTGGTTTGGATCATCCAAGACCAAGCAGACGATAACGCTGAGCAACATCCGAAGAGCTGGAGTCGCCTTTAAGGTAAGCGATGACGTCACACGATACAAAAAGCCTATCTGAACCCTCTTGTCTCTAGATTCTGTTGGCAACCATCGCCGCGATCGCGAGCTTGATATCAGTTGTGCTTGTCAAACAGTACGCGATAATAAAACAATGCGCATCAGTGGCAATCTTTTGGCCTAGCTCACATTGATGCAATCTTCTCACAAATAACAAATCCTAAAATTGTCAGCACCTATAAATCTGATCCATATGAATCAAGCGGTAAATGCGCTAAAGGTGCTGAAAAGTTACACGCTGATTTCGTAATGGGTCGTACATCCATGCATAGCCCACCTTAGACTCAGCGCTGTTTTTCTACTCCTGTGGCGTCATCGGAGAACTGACCGGAACACGACCACCCGTACTGCCCCTCGTCAGGATTCCCCCAGCTACCAACAGACCGACATCCACAGTCCCCTCCTCTGCGGCTCATCAGGCGATGGCCTCTGCCTGGGGAACAACACGCTGCCGAGTACCCAACCGGCTGTCATCATACGTCCAACCGTTCCCTTCCAAAGCGCCTGAGGCTGGTCCCACCCGCCGATAAGCCCCCGCTGCTGGCCCCTTCCTCTGCGCTGACTCGCCGCCCGCGCCTGCGCCCAGGTGAAGACCACGTCTCCGGACAAGTTCCGCGTGCGTCCCAGCAGCGGGGTGGTACCCACCGGGCGGCGCGTGGTGGTGGAGCTGGAGCTGTGTGACGGCGTCACACCGCAGCACGTCGTCACGGACCGCTTCCTCATCCTGGCGGCCGGCGTACCGCACGAGCGCGTGCCTGCCCGCGACATGGGACGCCTCTGGAGGGTGAGACGGGGTTCACCTCTGAGGGGTGAGGCAGGGGCCACCTCTGTGAGGTGAGGCAGTGGTCTTTTCAGGGAAAGTGGGCCTTAAGAGAGTGAGACAGAGGTACGCGCCAGCAGCCATCTTTTGACCCAGTTCACACTGATGCAATCTACTCACAAATTACAAATCCTGAAGTAGTCACTGCCGATATATCTGATGAATCAAACGGTAAATGCGTTATATGTGCTGAGGTAGGTAAGCAAGTGATTCAAGTTCACGCTTTCGTCGGCGGGACACACAAAGTCCCCACTTCACCGCCTCAGCCCGCTCTTCCCTCCCCGCCGCAGAGCCTGCCCAGCGGAGACAAGCTGGAGCACTGCCTGCGCTGCGCGGCCGCGCCCGCGCTCAACGACCCGCTGATGGCGCTGGTGCGCGGCCTCGGCACCCGGCTGGAGGCCGTCAGCCAGCGGCTGGAGAAGCAGCAGCAGCTGGCTACAGAGACGGAGCAGCAGTACGCCAAGACGCGCCGCCGGCTGGGCGTGGCGCTGGCGCTCATCGCCGCCACAGCCGTCGCCAACCTGTGTCTGGCGCTCACCGTGACCAGGTGTAAGCAGCCTGTTTTGAGCTTCTTGTTGTAAGATGTGAGCCAGTTGCCTGACCCTTGTAAGGCAGCTGAGTTTGGCCTGCGTGTTTTACTTGAAATTGACAACCAATGCGTCCAAGTGAATGATCCATTTACCCTTCGGATGTATGATTCAGACTCATGCCTATAAAAGGCAGTTGTACTTAAACGTACTGAAGCGTGCCCTGTACTCAAATGTCCAGGAAAGACCAGGTGTACATCCTTTCCCTACTGTGGCGAACTATTCAGATATATCAACCGTGAAATAGGTTTGAATCTTTTCGCCGAACTGTGCGCATTGTCTGAAGGTGTAACCAATGTCCCTGGCATCGTGGATAGTAACATTGAATGCAGTCAACACCTCGCGAACCGAACTATGGAAGAAAAATGTGAAAATTATCTGCCCCATAGCACCTTCGATCGACCAGCTTGCACACTAGAGTGCAAAAAAACGGTTTGCGCAAGGCATTTTGTCACTGCGGGTAGCCAGAATTGTGTCCGCGTTACAGACAGCACTGACCAGCCCCTCCCTGCACCACCACGCAGCTTTCAGACACCGGCATGATTCCAGGTTGAACTCCTTGGCCGTCACTGTTGGCCAGCAAGCGGTGAGAAGGCCGCCGCGGGAGCGAGCCAATCCAGACGAACCATGTGGGTTGGTCGCCACACCGGCAACCCACGCTCCGAATGTCGTCGAAGGCAGGCCAATCCACCAGTCGACGCCGTGAAGCCGTTCTTACCTCAGAAATGTTACCCCGGGCTGTGGTCGGTCCAAGAGAAACCAAAGGGCAGAGCTGGCGTGCAATCAAACATAGGATAGCAAGTCAGAAGTCTGTGGGAGCATCTGCTTTTTGGTAGCGGAGGCCGCGCTCCCGTCTGGCGCAGGCTGGTTGGGCTACCAGTGTCACGAGTGCCAGAGCACGTACTCTGACCGGTGGTGTGCGTGCTTCCAAGTGTTCAGCTCAGACATTTAGCTGCTGATCACACGCGTGTGTGACATCAGATCTTAAGGTGCCAGCTGTCGTCGTCAGGAAGTTCAACGTGTTGGCTGGCCGTTAGTGACGTCTTTGATCGTACCGATGGAGTGGCGGCTCGGGAGAAAGCCAACAAATATATGAATCATACAAGCCTCGCAGTCTTACGAATATATTTCGCAATGCGATTCCCATGGGCTTGAATCGCACACAGTCGATTTACAGATCCATCGGTAGTCAACGGCTGTAGAGGGAGCGGAGGTACTCATTAAAAAAGACGCACGAGGAATAACCCGCAGACCAAACCGCAGAGCCATTTATGCTGCGAGATCCTCACCAAACACACCATGGCCCATCCGGTCGAGCATATCCAGACCTACATTCTACTGTGTGGAATCCAAGCACATGCTTTGAGCCGCTGTGACCTATGTTTCTCCCCTTCATCTGATAATGGTGCCCCTCTCCGTTAGCCATAGCTGGTACAGCATCACCAGTTGCAGGGCCTGGTGGGAACTGTAAATCCTTTGTTCCGGTTACACCAATAACAGGACCAGACGTGCGTGCAGTAGCTGGGGCATGGTACGCAACACGGACTAGATTATACATGTGTACAAAACACTGACTTGGGGAACAACCAACGCATCAACAAGCATGTAAATTAGATTGGAGTACGTCGCTGAAAGCTTATTAACGCCATGGTTGGGCCGTAGCAGCCATGTGGTGAAATCATAACATTGAAGCCACGGACAAAGCATTGCGACAGGAAGCTCCGTTATGAATCCAACTGCATGGATAAGACACGCCCGCCGCGTGTGATTACGATCATCGAGTCTCAACTCAGACGTTTCACAAGCACCGACCACCGCACGTTTCTGCCCCGCGCGCACCATGTTCGTCACACCAGCACATGACAGCGCCACCTACAACAACCATCGTACTTGCCATTGTCCCACCCAGTGCACGTGCCAGACTTCGCAAGAATGCGTTCGGGTTCGTATCACAGCACGTTGCTTCGCCGCCCTTAACGCGGGCCAACGGATCACGACAGCCATACACCAGGTCAGTGCGGTGAAGGGCGATATCGGTACACATCAGCTGGCAGGTCACGGTGATAGGCCATCGGCTGGCGGCAGTACCCGGGCCAGGGTGACCTGACGCTGTTAGCTAAGCTGTACTCGAGGCACGCCAGCATACCAGCCGACTGAGCTGGCACTGCGTGCGGTGGCCTTACGCCTGGTGGCCAAGCAGTACACAGCTGACGACCCCTCGTCCTCAGGACAGAGCACAGCTCCAGACGACCCCGCGTCCTCAGGACAGAGCACAGCTCCTGACGACCCCGCGCCCTCAGGACAGAGCACAGCTCCTGACGACACCGCGTCCTCAGGACAGAGCACAGCTCCTGACGACCCCGCGCCCTCAGAACAGTGCACAGCTTCCAACGACCCGCACTCTCCGCTAACCCGACCCAGCTCCACACGACCGGCGACGGCGGCCGAGCGCATCCTCAGAGGGGCGTCGGCCGCGGCTCGGCGGCCGCCGTGCAGCACAGCGACTCGTCCGCCTCCTCCGCCGGCTCGACGTCGCCCGCCAGCACGGCGTCCACGGGCTGCTCGCCCCGCCGACGGGGCCCTGGCGGCGGAGAGGGCCGGAGCGAGTCAGGCTCCACCCGGCTCGCCGAAGAGACGACCGCGCCCCTACCGATGGCCAACCGGGCGTAAAAAGAGAACGAATACGCAGGCAGACGGGTAGCAGAGGCCCCCATCCCCCCTTTCGACAGACTGGGCGGCGAAGGCTCAGCTCGTTTTGCGCAAAGCTGCAGTGCCCAGCTGAAGTTTTTTTAGCGATTGTAGTTACTTCAGCCATTATAAGCCCGCACCTATCAATATGTAGCATCACTTCGTGACATATCCGACGTCACCAGAACCAAAGGTTTATTCCAACAAAAAGGCAGCGTTAACTAAATCCTGATAACCAGCGAATTTGTGACGCGGCTGCCCATCCGAGCCATGCCTTTCAAGTGACAAGTCAGCACCACAGCTCGAGGCGCGGACATTCACGCGGTGCTACGAGGCACCCATACCACGGCTGCTTGAAATATGCCGCTCCCGCACCATTGGGAAGGAGAGGGGCACGCGACACCGGCACTGACATGCCAGAGTGGTCATAAACTTCATCCGAACCGGGACACCGGCAGCCGAAGCATAGACTAGCACTGACGTGGACATGCGTAGACTCACACCTGAAGCATAGACTAGCACTGACGCAGGAAGACGCAGACTCACGCATGTGCACCTGGCCTGTGCTCTGCCCCCCAGCCCTGGCCAGAAACCATGCCCTTCGTCGCTTACAACGCGCCACGCTCTCACTCCAAACATCATGCCTCCAGCGTTCCCCGCGTTCGCATGCTCCGCCCTCCATGCCCGACCCCATGCCTCCAGCGTTCCACGCGTTCGCATGCTCCGCCCTTCACGCCCGACCCCATGCCTCACAATCCGCTGCTGTGCCCGGCGTCCCGTCCTCCACCGCTGTGCCCGGCATCCCGTCCTCCACCGCTGTCCCCGGCGCCCCGTGCTCGCCCCTGTCCCCAGCGTTCCGTCCTCCACCGCTGTGCCCGGCATCTCGTCCT
Organism: Pollicipes pollicipes; assembly: GCF_011947565.3. Lineage (NCBI taxonomy): Eukaryota > Metazoa > Arthropoda > Thecostraca > Pollicipedomorpha > Pollicipedidae > Pollicipes > Pollicipes pollicipes. The sequence goes on from NW_023596818.1 coordinate 8,622,631, forward strand.
CCACCGCTGTCCCCGGCGCCCCGTGCTTGCCCCTGTCCCCGGCGCCCCGTCCTCCACCGCTGGCCCGGCCACTCACTGCCGAGCCAGACGGTCAGGCGGTCGGCCAGGGCGGCTCGCAGCCGCGAGAAGGCACCTGCTTGGGACGAGGCGGTTCCGACTGGCCTGGACGGAGAGGTCGGCGTCTCGGCGGTGGCCCCGTCCGCCGGGCCGCGTCGGCCCGCGTTCACCATCCGACCGCCCACGTAACCTGCCGACAGAGGGCGGATCGTCCGGCCACGTAACCTGCTGACAGAGGGCGGAAAGTCCGGCCACGTAACCTGCCGACAGAGGGCGGACCGTCCAGCCACGTAACCTGCCGACAGAGGGCGGACTGTCCGGCCACGTAACCTGCCGGCAGAGGGCGGACCGTCCGGCCACGTAACCTGCCGGCAGAGTGCGGACCGTCCGGCCACGTAACCTGCCGACAGAGGGCGGACCGACCGCCCACGTAACCTGCCGACAGAGGGCGGACCGTCCAGCCACGTAACCTGCCGACAGAGGGCGGACCGTCCGGCCACGTAACCTGGCGACAGAAGGCGGACCGTCCAGCCACGTCACCTGCCGACAGAGGGCGAACCGTCCGGCCACGTGACCTGCCGGCAGAAGGCCGACTCTGCAGGCATGACATGCTACACCGTGACCCGTGCCATCAGATGATGCCATTATAACAAGGGCATAGCTATAGTAAATCAGCTCTGACGCCTTAGGCACCCTTCGGAAGTCGATAACAGCCGCCTCGGTAGATCGCCGAGCGCCACCAGCCCAGGCACAGCCTCGCACACAGCTCCGCCGCGAGCCAAAAAAATAAATCGACGACCAACCACGAGACGAGTACTGACCGAGCACGCCGCCGCCGACGGCGGCCAGGCCTCCGACCTTGGCGCCGAGCAGCAGGCCCACCGGGCCGGCCACGATCCCGCCAATCAGCGCGCCGGCCACCGGAGCCACGCCCCCGCTGAGCCGGGCGGCCAGCGCCAGCTGACGCGCGCCCTCGGCCACGTTCACCTGCGCCTCCTCCACGTGCGTCTCCACGGTGTTCACAGGCTCCGCCTGCTCCTGGGGAGGGGAAGGGAGCGGTCAGGGCGACCGAGACGATCGGGCGGAGCGGTGGAGACGGAGAGGTCACATGCCCGTCAACAGAAGCCTGTTTCTAAAAGGGAAATACGGCTTTTGTGCTTGTGAGGCAGACTACATGTTCCTTTATCTCAGAGGCTACAAGCACCGAAATAGAGCCCTGGTGGTGTTAGGACCACTCATCTGCAGGTGACATATGGCATTATTTTTTGAGAACTGTTCAGAGCTTACTGCGTTTGAGTCAAAGGCCTGTCCTGTCCCAGATGAATAGACTAACATGCCCAACAGCGGCCACCAAACAGGGTTTTAACATAGGCAGGAACCAGCCAGCCAAACACTTTTATGACAAGCCACTGCGACCAACGACGGCAGCCGCAGCAGACAGCTGGCGCAACACCCCTGGCGACCCTCCCATAAGAGCACCAGAGCGACAATCTCACCAGAGCACCAGAGTGTCCCTCCCACCAGAGTACCAGAGTAATCATCCCACCAGAGCACCAGAGCGACACTCACCAGAGCACCAGAGTAGCCCTCCCACCAGAACACCAGAGTGGCCCTCCCACCAGAGCACAGGAGCGACACTCTCACCAGAGCGCCAGAGTGACACTCCCACCAGAGCACTAGAGTGGCCCTCTCACTAGAGCACCAAAGCAGTCCTTCCACCAGAGTACCAGAGCGGTCCTTCCATCAGAACACCAGGGTGGCCCTCCCACCCAGGCACCAGAACGTCCTCCCAACAGAGCATCAGAGCGGCCCTCTCACTAGAGCACCAGAGCGACCCTCCCACCAAAGCACCAGAGCGACCCTCCCACCGGATTACCAGAGCAACCCTCCTACCAGAGCACCAGAGTGACACTCTCACCAGAGTGCCAGAGCGACCCTCCCATCGGATTAACAGAGCAACCCTCCCACCAGAGCACCAGAGCGACACTCTCACCAGAGCGCCAGAGCGACACTCTCACCACAGCACCAGAATGGCTATCCCACCAGAACACCAGAGTGGCCCTCTCACCAGAGCACAAGAGCAATCCTCCCACCAGAGCACCAGAGTGACACTCTCACCACAGTGCCACAGCGACTTTCTCACCAGAGCACCAGTGGCCTTCCCACCAGACCACTAGAATAGTCCTCTCACTAGAGCACCAGAGCAATCCTCCCACAAGAGCACCAGAGCGATCCTCCCACCTGAGCACCAGAACAACCCTCCCACCAGAGCACCAGAGTAGCCCTCCCATCAGAACACCAGAGCGACCCTCCCACCAGAGCACCAGGGCGACTCTCCCACCAGAGCACCAGTGCGGCCCTCCCAAGAGAGTACCAGGGTGACCCTCCCACCAGCATACCAGAGCGACCTTCCCGCCAGAGCCACCCTCCCCCGACGGTCCCACCAGAGTGACCCTGCCACGTCACCCATGCAACGCTCGCTGACGGACCTGCGTCATCTTAGCCAGGTCACCGAAGATCTCGCGCAGGTCCTCCGCGTCGCGCTGGAGGGCCTCGTACGCCTCCAGCTGGTCGCGGCGCTCCTGCAGCAGCTCCTGCTCTGCCAGCACCAGCTGCCCGGTCGTGACCCGCTGCTCGGCCGCGGGCGGCGGGGCGTCGTCCTCTTGCTGGGCCGAGGGGGCGGCGAGGCTGACGGCAGCGCCCACCGCCGACTCGAGTCGCTGCTGCAGCTCTGTGGCACATGGGAGAGGTGGCGTCGTCGCTGGTGCGGTGACGTCACGGAAGTGGCAGTCACAAGGTATGGAGAGGGTGATCTGTACAGCAGTGGCAACCAGCAGCGGGAGGTGTGTGCATGAATTGGTTTTCACCGAGCTGGCAACAAGCAACGACAGATGACAAATGTGCAATATGATGCAAATGCAAAAATGCCCTAGCATTTTGTTAACCCACCACAGGGTTACCTTAGGAAGAATGCACAACCACAGACATGGTCTCTGTGGTCTGCCATGCCATCACATTCCTTTGGGTGTTAATTGTATGAAGAACAAACAATGTTGATACCACATTTAATCACTTGTTTACTATCATCTGGTTGATGATCAGCCTCTCATACCGCCACCCATAACCTATAGCCATTTGCACAGCGATATACATATTCAACAATCATATCCTAGATTGGGCACTGGCCCCATAAATCGATCTCATCAAAAGGTTTGGACAAAATCTAAAAAAGAACCTGGTCTTTAATGCTTTCCAATGATGAATGGTGCATGAAAAATAAGCAAATATCCAAGTTGATTTGTCTGCATATGTATATATATATATATATATATATATATATATATATATATATATATATATATATATATATATATATATACATGTACACACATATATGTATATATGCATATATATATACATGTACACACATATATGTATATATGCATATATATATATATATATATATATATATATATATATATATATATATATGTCTGTATATGTGGATTGTATGTATTTTCAGCTTCTCACCCATAAAATCCTGTATATATTCCTTGGTTTTATCCCTCACAGGAGCCAGCATCATCATAAAGTCCTTGTTGCTGACCCTCCTCCAATCTTGCTCTGACACTCTCTAGTTCCTTCAAGGAGCGCTGTAGCATCCTCAATGTCTTTGAAGCCTGCACAACTCTCCACGAACTGCATGCCAATCTTGTGCTGCCTCCAGCTGAAGAGAGAAGACAACTGAATCATGCAAGCAAAACAGATCACTTCTGGGCACTTACTTGAAGTCAAAACCTTGGAGAGATGCTGCATTTTTATAACATCCTTCCAAGCATGCCATACATATGTTCGATTCTGCAGAAGTTGGATGACTTTTCTCTTTTATGTCATATGATGACAGAAACCTGGGTCAGTTCTCTTACTTATTTCAAGTTAAAGACAGCAGCTGTTAATTAACTGTGAGACACTGATAGAACCTAGAAAGGAGTGGGGGGGGGGGGGGTTGCAGTTGCCACTTCTTTGTGGATTTCAAATGCTTAAAATTCTGTAACCTATATTACAATCTAGACTTAAGAGCAGTTACTGAGTTGCCAACATTGGAGTAAACTTGATACTTTTGCATACCTAAATGGCATCTCAAAATGGTCTGATTTAGCACCAATAATTTCATAAGTTCTCATTAAGCCCTCAACTGGTGAACACAAGGCACCCAAGGCACAAAGATACTGCTCCCAATAATTGACCAGCAAATGTCTATGAAGCAATAAATGCCTAAACAATTAGACAGAAAATGTTGAATGAGCATATGTTTTTCTATTTCAAAACTGAGCCAAGCACATTTCTTGTGGCACTTGCAAATAATTTCAATCAGTATAAATGAGTGGTCACCTCTATAATCCACATGCTGCACCACCTTCTCAGTGGGGTGGTGCCAGAAGTGTGTGTGTTTAACAAATACTCAGGAATGGCTGGCAGTACTAGTGCTCACTTGGCAACTCCATGTCTCATTCTCTCTGTGACCATGTAAAGAACTGTAAGGTGTGGTGACCTAACAAACTTGACACCAGGAAACATTTTAGGATATGAATGTGACTGCTTGAGATGTGAATCATCATTGGCCAATGGCCTATGACCAATTATTTTTTAAAAAATACGCTTATTCCAAACGGTTTGCATGGGTGACTCTGGGTTCACAGTACCTGCTAAGCATGGCTTGTTGCATGTACCCTGAACCCACCACTCAAGTCGTATTGTCTAGTTCAACGTGCTTTGCCAGACAGGAATGGGAGGGTTTTAAGGGTTTTATGTGCCGCACAATGCTGTGACACGGCCGCCCCATGCCGGGACTGACCCTCGCTGGCCGGTTGCCAGCTGACCTTTCCATTTCAGTCCGGCCAAACAATGCGCCCCCCTCTGGGGCTCTTACCCAGTGCCGCTGGATTACGAGAAAGGTGTAATCCAGCGGCACTTTTTCCCCCGGACCACGGTAAGGTGGCAAATCTAAAATAATTTCTGGGCATGCATGCTCATTCAATAACCAAAGATGCAGAACACAAACAAACTGAAAGAGCTACTGAACTGTATGTCATGGTACCAGGTAATGATAAACCTGATGCTTTAAACAATAGGTAGTGGTAATAATATTGACCTCACACTTACCCTTATGAGTTTCTGCTTGTGATCATTAATTTTTGTCTTGAAGGCAGGAAGTTCAGTTACAGAAAATCTGTTTATAGGCACAGTATACAGCTTGGCAGGAACATCTCCTGCCATGGCTTTAGAAGACAAATTATTGCTATGCATTCTGGCACATATCACGTAAGCTGTCAGCAGTGCTTGTGCTTATGGCCACTGACCGATCAAACGCACCACCTCCACCTACAACTAACTTTCTAAATGCCCAAACGGTGTGTATCAAACCATGCTTAGACACAAACTGACAACATTGCACCACTTTAGCCTTGGGCAGCAGCCCAAGTTGGATAGTCTCGGCAGCAGCTGTATTTGGAGAACAAAGTACATTGTTTCTTTGGACAAGGTGGTCGCATTATTATGAAATAGGCTCGCCATGAACGCCGAAAATGTTTGCTTCCATTTATGAAAACACGAGTAGAGGTTCTTTGGAGCAGGAAATTTGATTAAGGGGGAAAGACGCGCTGGAATTACAACAGCTACCTTCAAACGTGTAGATGAAGTAGATGTAGATTAGATGGAGCCAGCGGTGTCGCTTCAGGGATGTCAATTTATGTGTAGTTATCCCTCAATTTCTGTCTCACCATCTTTGGCCCACTTATTTTAGCAGAAGACGATATATGTTCTTAATAGTTGTATAATTTACGAATAGTCTCTGATTTAAACATCATGATAGCCATGCAGGGGTAGACTCAGGGAACAGGAACTGGACGCACGTGCCTCTTCTGATCGGCAAGTGAAGGTCGCCACTTTGAGGCCGCCTTAGGACGCCGAAGGCCCTCTCCTATGGCGCCATGGAAGGTGGCAGGTACTTTGGCTGTGGGGGACGGGGACGGGAAAGAGCAGTTTGGTTGTTATCTCATGGGCCAAATTGACCCTTTCCCCCACCAAGCAGCGTTGCATTCAGCCGGCCACCCCTGTGCGTGTTAAATTGCTGTAGCGGGTTGGTTGGTATTGTTGTACAATATTTACAGAACTAAAAAAGCTCTGCAAGTAATGGAAGCAGCTCTGCAGGTACCGTACGTCAGCTATGTAAGTGCTGGATGCCTATGAGGGAGGGGATCAGAACAGAATATAGGAGTTTATTTTGTCACGCCTGCATCGGAGATGCCACCGAACATTTTTAATGACCTTTGAAAAGTTTCGGTAGGAAGAGGTCTGGCATCATGCCTGTCCATCAAGGCATGGTCCCCCTTATAGCCAGCTTACCGTAATTTCATCAAGTTATGTGTCTCTACGGACATGTTTTTAAACTTCTGGGGAACATTTTTAGCCGGAAATCGCTGATAAATAGCGTGTGGTTGCAAAATAAACGCTGATTTTTTAAAAACGTTCTGCAAGGCAATCCTTCGTGAAAACGGCTAGCATAACACGATTGTCAAATTTTTTTTTCAAATATATTTATTTGATCTTAAACAGTGTATAATAAAATGATTACAGGCCGGCTGGTGTGGTGATTTGTCCGGGTGCCGTGCTTAATTTGAAATGCTTTTGTCCACAAAAATGTAAGTTTTGCTGTTCCGGTGTCTCGCCGCCGGCTTACTCGAACACGCGGTGCGTCCAAAGTCACTCCCGCATTGCATTCACTCCTGCATTTGACACTCGTCACAGGCACTCGTCACAGTTCGTCCCGTCGGCACGTTCGTCCTCGCGTCGGCGGCTCTAAAGTCTTCCCTTTGTTACCGGCCCCCCTCTCCTGGTACCCGCGGCCGCGTTCCTCGCACTGGGCACCTGGAGCAGGAGGAGGGGAACACGAGCGCCTCTGAGCTGTACTCTCTAAACTGCGCAAACACGCACTGGCTAGCACGTGGGTCTTCTCTGACACCTTAAACTACATCTTTCTTAAAAAAGAATGCCCTTACAGTTGAATTATGCATGCCTGACATACTGAGCAAATCTATGACAACATAAACGCATATCTCACGAACCCGACTTAACGTGCACAGTGAGAAAGGCCCTTAAATGATATTCGTCACGTCCTTGCAACTAATGCAAACCACATGGTAGCATTAACAATACAGATGCACCATGAATCATTGTCAAGCAACCAACTATTGCGGTCCATGGGCTAAACAATCTGATGGGCGTCTGACTCAGGCGCTCCGCTGTTTCGCGATGACCTTTCGAGGACGGTTGCCCTGCAGACACTGGGATCCGAGACCGGGACGCATTCCAATGGGGGACTCGGACATCGTGGTGATTCATTGGTTGGCGCCAGGTTAAGCAGGGACAGTGGTGATGTGGGCCGCGGGATACGTGACCTGCGCGTCGGGCGAGGGCACGGGATCGGTATCACTGCTGTCGCCGGCTTATCAGGCGGTTCAGCCGCGGCTTGGGCTGGGGCGAGGTCCGCGGCGTCGGCCTCCTCAGATGGACACCCAGCCACGTCAGTCCCCTGTGTCATTGGCAGACTCAAAAAATGGTCCTGCTGGTTCGGCATGTACAGCTGTCTGCTGTCCGTCTGTGGACGTCCGCACGGGCGGTGCTTGTTTAACTGTCTGTGTCGGCACCTGGCGCTGCGACTGTGCCGTCTGGTTGTGCGGCACTGCGTCCGGCGCAGTCCGATGTCTTGGTGTTGCCGACGGCAACTCGTGAATCAAATGGTGGAAGCTTGCCAACAATTTTCCTGCCCGTGCGCTTTCCGACTCCGTCAGCTCCGCCAGAATTTCGATCGGCGGCATTTTGGGACCTTGTTGCGCTGAAACCGCGTCGCATACGTCTTGTCCGATCACCTTCCCTGTGTATATATTGGAAGTCGGGGGTCCAGCGTTCCCAATTTGTTTGTTTTTTTGTACACCGCGACACATTGTTTTGACAGATTTTCAGCAGGACCGGGAGGCTGACCAGGCTAAACCTGCACTGCAACAGGCATAGTCCGCAGGTCCGTATCTCCGCCACGTTCGATGAAAGCTGGGCCCACAAAATACTCGTCATAAGCATAACCGTCAATGGCGCATCACGCTCCCGGCGGCACAGATCATTCCTGCCGTAATACCACGCGGCAGACCGACAGACCTTCTCGACCGGCTGTCTCCGAGGAGCGCGGACACCGTTTGGCCCGCTCCACTAAATCGGGGAACTGGGATTTGGATGCTGAAGGACGCCATGTTGGATCGAAACAAAGCAATGCAGGGTTCGTCCGTGTCCGATTTCAGGCAGGTACGGACCTCCTAGCTGACATGAAGCCGTAACATCCGCAAAACAGTCGCAATGTTTTTTAAGACCAAACACAAGAACAAGACAGTTGTACGATCATTAACAACAAGTGCAAGACGTTACACCCACGGCTGTCTGTGGTCGTTAGATGCGCAGGAGAGGAGGTGTGTATCTTGGGAGCTGCCGTCGGACCCTGGGCGGAGGGTTGTTCCCTTGTCGGCTCTGCGGCGATTGGTTCGCTGATTGTCCCTCTCCCAGTAACAGTGACGATTCGGCATCGAGAAGGTGCGGGCGGATTTGGGTGGCGGAGGGCTGCGGTGTCGGTTACTGAGACGACTGAGAACAGTCTGTTTTCTGGCGGGAGTGGTCCTAATACAGGACCAATCCGCGCGCAGTAAGTTGACCGGCGGCGATGGCTACACTGGCGGCGAGCACTGGTCGGCGCCGCCTGCTCAGCCGCGGGTGAGGCGCAATTGCTGACAGCACCCGATGAATGATGACGAATATTACCAGCGAGCTCAGACGGACGGGA
>NW_023596818.1:8632571-8644396 GCF_011947565.3 Pollicipes pollicipes
TCTTTCGTCTGGAACATTCTCATGTGTTCTGTCACGATTGTAGTAATTATATGTCGCAGTGTCTGTCATGACATTATATGTCGCAGTGTATTTGGGTGTCATGAATAAGCCGTACTGCTTTCATCTTGGTGATCTACTCCTCCTGTGATCTGGAAATGCCCTCCTAAGAATATGTCCTCTGGAAATATCGGACCTGGAAGTTAAATCCCCCACCCGAACGGGTGCCGATCTCCACTCTTTCCTGAGGCCATGCCTCCCTCGCAATGCTGAGTTGTGCCCCAAATGATGGCTTGGGCCCCAAATATTTTAATCTGGAATATATAAAAGAGTGGGAAAAAGTTTATCATCACAAAAATGTTTTACTCATTAGACATTGCTTGCTGGTCATGACTACAGGGGCGGATCCAGAAATTTCAATACAAGGACTTTCTCCAGAATAGGCGTCTATTTGGATCAAGGGACCACAAACCCGACACGAAAACTCAAAGTTTGCTAATATTTTGTTTGCCACATCTTATAAAATCGCTGAAAACACCACAAACTATGCACACTAGGCAAAATGATCTACACCAAAGATATATCGCACATCGCATACCATATCGCATATCGCGAGCTCTGCCTCGCGTGAGCAGTATGTAGTGCACGCTCGCGAGGTCGGTCATGTAAGACTGCCATGACATCGGGACACCCAGCGCCCTTGTTGGTTTTTTTTTCGTGCTCATGATCGACATTTAGATCACAACTACAACGGAAGAAAAAGCCATTAATATTTTCCGTTAGCCAGCTCTCACAGATCAAATGCTCTCACACATTTTGAACAAACTCCACAAGTTTTTATTTTGCCACTTTCGAACAGCGCGCACTAACTTCAATCAATGCACACTCGACTCAGGAGTGGCGACGAAGCCGGCTTCAGCTTTGACTTCACCTTCGCGAAAACACAATTCCTTCAGTGGTTTCGGGTTGGGCCTCGGCTTTGAGCCATTTTTACGGCTGGCTTAGGCTTCCGTTTTAGCTTTCGCTTCATGTCATTTGCAACGGCTGACATCGGTTTCAGTTATATGCCATTTTAAAGAGAATGTCGTGGCTTTGATGTCCAACGTGGCTTCTAAACTGTAACTCCAGTCTAGGCCTCGGGCCATTTTGAGCCATTGACTTTAGCTCTTTTAGGACGAGTTTGTCTCCACATAGTTGCAACTTTACTTCACAAAACCAGTCTTGCCGTCCTTTCATCCCTATAAACGACACAATTTTTGCTGATGCTGTCACGCATATATGGCTTAAAGCAAAATCAGAGGGGCAATCTCAGGACCAATTAATAACTGGCGAGGGTCCGAGTTTTGACTGTCCGAAACACTGTGTACATGTACAGAAAACGAGGGCGACAGTCTGAGAACAATTTTCCATGCGTATTGGTTGCCATTCGTCTCAATCACTTCGCAAAATCCTGATTATATTTTGTGATTTCATGCAGTTTTAGCGGACGGCACAAATGGTTTTGGATTCGCAAAACAACTCAGTACATTAAATTCGGCAACGGCTTTATGCTGGTGATTTGAAATTGAAGGTTCCGGCTTTGGCTTCGATTTTCCTAAATTTGAAACAACTGACTTCAGCTTTGGCTTGGCGTGTAAAATGTTAAATATCCATAGCTTTAAATTTGTTGTATTCCTTTAAAAAATACTAGACGTCAATGGCGTTGGCTCCGACTTCGAAGATCCAAACATAAATCATCGTCTTCGGCTTCAACCTCGGCTTCCGCAGAGCTTCCCAGAATTGATTGATTCCTTCCGTTCACGCCTCAAGACTTTGATGCGTGTTTTATGCTAATCCTTCTCATCATTAGGACACATTCCCAGAGCTCAGGGCTGCTGTTAGAACCATAATGGGTGACCCTCCGCTGACATGGACAGCATTCTGTCCTCAAGTGTTCGTTTCATTCTCGGAAACATGTTTTCATAGGTTAGAGACGTACTATGAGTCATTACGACTGTCCCTCCAGATTTCGCGACACCCAGCCTGAATGACCTTGAAACGGCCTGCACGAAATATGTGCACATCTGCCTGCACGTCTTTGCGGCGTGTGGCTCAGAAAGCAGAATATGATAGGTCTTAAGAATGACAGGGCTGCAAACTGCCCCAAACGATTTTCAAAGTGTCTTTTTCAGCTCAAAACCCCGCACAAAAGGAGCAATCCCTTCAATGCATGCGCACACAGCCCGCCCAAAGCTCAAAATCTCCCCCAGCGCTCGCGCGAAGTCTCACTGTTTTCTCACCTCACCCGTCGCGTTTGTCACGGGACCTCGTGGCACTGGCCTACTGGACGGCGCCAGGGAGGGGCGTGAGAACACGGCGGGGTCACCGGAGAGAGCGGGGCCTGTGGAAGGTCGCTCGGGCGTGGTCGCTGGTCACGCGCTCCGTCACGGCCGGGAACGCGCCAGCAGTCACGAACCGCCCACTCCTCAGCGGGCGGATAATGCCATGTCCTCAGCGGACGTCATGTTCGAGAAGCTGGCTTGGACCTAGGGTAGTAAACTGATAACCAGCAAGCAGCCTGTAAGTAACCTGATAAGATACCTCGGGATATTAATTTTGGAAATGGGGGGGGGGGGGAGGCGAGCAGAGAGTCCGACGACCAGACCTCCCGACTGTTTTGTTCAACGGATTTAGTCCACTTTATTTTGACGAAACGTAAGTTGCATTTTGCTCTGTATAAATATGCCAAGGAGTCCAGCCTAATGTAAGAGGGAGTGAGTTCGACACTGGAATAGCCGTGACCCCACAAAGCATACAATGTTTCACCCCTGCCAAAAAACTGCCGACGAAGCGTGGAAATGTTGAGGAGTCAAAGTGAAAAGCGCCGGCTCAGGCGGGGTGCACAATATTAGGAGCTTCTATTGGAAGTTTATTCCATTTTTATTCCAGTGCATACGGTACGCTACAGAAAAGTTCGGAATATGGGGAGGATCTACGCATAGGGTGTGTTTCGCCATGTCTGCGGTGTTGTAATGAACGTGTCAAATACAATCAACGTTCTGTGTGACCAGAGCGCATGAGCATGCGTTTTAAGATTTCAGGTTTCTGACGCTGCGGGCGACAGTCTCCCACGTTCTGTAAATTGTGGGGGACGCGTCCCCCATTTCCGCCACGGTGTCGCCACCCGTGGTGGCGGCGCCCATAATGGTTTGCCCTGCACGGTGCGGAACAAGGCAGACTGATGGTCAAGACGTCTCAAAGGCGTCCCGAACCTTGGTGGGAAGGAAGGGCTCTCCAAAGGCTGAAGATGTGCTATGCGGTCTGTGAACATGCCGCAAAGTCTAGACGTATGCCCTGAAAATGGAAGGGCATCCCAAATTCCTGGGCTGGAAACTCCCTAAGGACTCATTAGCTCCCCTGTTGTCTTTCTTAACGAAGAGGAATTCCACAACGATAAAACGGCGCCACACAACGGAAACCGCCCCCAGTGACGACTACGGGCGACCATGAAATGTACTCAACTGCAACTGTCAAATGCAATTATCATCGAAGCGTCGACTATGGTCGCAAAATAAAAACTAATAAGAGCGCCGGATGTCACGATGTCATGCCAGTATAACAGGACCGACCGCCTAAGCCCGCACGGCGCGCTGCTCACGTGAGGCAGAGCTCGCGCTATGCGATGTGGATGTCCTTTGGCGTAAATATACTACCGAAGTGCGTATATGTTGTATAGTTCTCGCGGTGTTAACATACGGCAACCAAAATTTGAGCATAATATGGCTTTGTTTGTGAAGGGTCGGTGGTCCATTGACCGATCTTTGGCGCCTGATCTGGGAAAAGACCCCCCCCCCCCCCCCGATCGAAATGTTCGGATCCAGCCCTGTGGTCATAGCCAGTAAGCAATGTCAAAAAATGTTGTTGTAATAGTCAGCTTTTTCTTACGCTTTTGCAATAATCGGAAGGATCACGTCGTCTATGGGGGGGGGGGGGGCGGGGGAAACTCAGCGTTAGGGCCGACGTCCTCGTAAAATAACATAACGCAACATTCGCGGACAAGCATCGCGTTTGACTTTGTTCTGTGAGGACTGAGTTCTCAGTCCTCACCATTAAAGTAAAGAACGAATGGTTAGGAGAGCCTGTGTCACGTCACGCGCTTATCATTTTCTCTGAAGTTTACTCTTTTACAAGGGACTTGTGTGCTCTCGAAATTTGTGAAAAGGCTTCCAGGCTGCGGGATCTTCCCAGCGGACTGGGCCACCCACTGCCTCCCCACCCTGACTTACTGCCGAGGGTGCCTCGCCGCGCACCACCCAACACGCCGATTACTGATGATCATGGAACCAGAGCAGCACGTGAGCCACGGCCGCCGCCGGCGTGGACCAAGCCTCGCGAAAGTCGTCACGTCCGTAAGAGAGACATAAAAACGGAGGCGATTGCAAGGACGACACGCACGCCGCCCCGTCACACGTGCCGTCACACGTGCCACGCTCGTGCCAAGCGGAGACGGCAGCGAGCCTCGGCCGGCCAGCGGTCCCCGCCGCTGGGACAACACTGGTTGCGTGCTCGTGCATTGCGACGCAGGAATGGCCCCGTCTGTTTTAAATGGGCCAGCTGGAAACGGATCCGGGGGGGAACCGGGGATGAAGCGGATGTATTTTTTTATCCGATCCAGTTCGTATTCGAACGGGATGGATTCATATTCAATCTGAATCCATGAATGTCCTTCAAGGCTGATCCAATCCGGATCCATGAGTTGCTACCCAAGACTGATCCAATCCGGATCCATGAGTGCTATCCAAGGTTGATCCAATCTGAATGCAATCCGCTCGAATGCCCTCCAAGGTTGATTCAATCTGGATGCAATCCGCTCAAAATCATTTAATTCCTAGTGAGTTAATAGCACGTCATAATTTTTATTATACCACCAGAAGTGCTCCAGCGCACGACGTTGTCAAGGCAAACTTACTGACTCTGCCTTCGTATTCATCTTGAAGTGAAAGTAGAACAAGTAAAATATTTTTTACTCGCAACTGGATGTTTTTTTTTGCAGACTAACCTGCTGGCAACACTTAAAAAGTGTCTCATGGAATGCTTCGTTTCAGACGAAATGAGGACTTATGGATAAAACAGTACTGTTAGCCTTATTCCTCGCCACATAATCAGGAAAAATGAAAACCAGATATGCTTGGTTTTTGCACTCAAGTGCTCAAATTTAATTCAAATGCTCAAATTTAAATTAAGTCTAAATCATTGGGGACATTTGGTATATTTGGTATATTGGGATATTTGGTATATTTGACGATGAATCAAACTGACAGTATTGCCTTATCTATATTCGCAATGCTACTAGCAAGTGGGCTTTACGACTCACTTAAATAATGACTTGTTACAGTTTGCCGACATCGATATCAGGTACTCAAAACCCGTGATTTAATGGCAATACAATCCCAAATCCGACTGAGATCCGTCTATTAAACATACTTTGTAATCCGGTAAGACACTGAGTCCGTTGAGTTGTATCGGCTTGTACATCCGCCGCATTGATCCAGTCTGTTTTATACTCCGCGATAGGCTATTGTCTGCAGCGTGCTGCGTATTGCAACGTCTGAGCTCGGAACATCTCAAAAAGATTTGACATTTACATCACAGCCATGCTTGGCATTCACAGCTCGATACTAAAACGAGCCGTGTGACGCGTAATACCGCGAGCAGCCCAAATGGCCTGGTTAGCAGCGAGCTCGTCGCCTCCAAGTTATATCAGTCCCAATTTCATTCGACTTAAGGACCAATGTGTTGCAAATTCTACAACTTAAAAAAGGCTTTTGTATTCTCTGAACGCCGCAGAACAGTTGCACCTTCCATCCCTGATACGTGTTTACTGCAACACATGCCTCACCACCCCATATTTGTTCCTAGCAAAACCCATTAAAAACTTCTTTGCTCGGACACCGACTGTCCTGCGTAGCTATGCGTTTCGTCCATGAAGTGTCGGTGACTCCGACTGACCGGGGCCGCAAGCCGCCATAGGGCGTGCGTCTGATTAGCGCTCGGCAACCAGAGACGAACGATGGTCTCCGAGACGTGCGCTAAAACCAACACGGCCATGAATAAATTCAGAATGATAAATGACTAATTACCTTGGCCCAGCGGGCGCTCCTTAATATTCATGTGTAGGTACAAACACAAAAACTGGGCAGACCGACAACGCTTGGTTGGCAAAACGCGACAGCATGTGGACGCAGCCGCGGGCATGTGCATATCTCCCACTGCCGGAGCCATCAGCTATGTTGAACGCCTGCACGCCGCTATCGCTAAGATTGGCGATTGTAATCTGCACGGCACTGATCGGGAATAGGCCGGGTATTTCCGTCTGTTTTCCCCGCCGTTGGCTGGCTTTGTGGCGTTATCGGCTCGATGTGCGCAATCACGTGCCGTTAAGCCAGGTCTCAATTCGGCATCACAATCTGAACAGCTTAAGTCCGTGCCTGGTAAGGATCGTGGCAAGTTAAGAGCTGCGGAGTTCAGCGGCCCACCATGATTGCGAGCCATTGTAAAAGAAAACGCTCATTCGCGGACGTGCGTCGACTGCAGATCAGATTTTAATTCACTTGCACAGAATTGATTAGACAGTTCGGGTTTTCTGTCCCTTTCATGATAAAGTGCCCTGGAAAGGAACTTAACGAGCAGCACTTTCTCAAAAGCACATTTTTAGCTCCAAAGTTTTTGTTTACATCACATACAAACATTTGCGCTATAGGTTCAACGTAACCATAGAAGATGGAAAGTCGTTGTGAATATGTAGCCGTAGAAGATGGAAAGTCGTTGTGAATATGTAGCCATAGAAGATGGAAAGTCGTTGTGAATACGCATGTCCACCGGCCTGCAGTGCACAACATGCGGATCGCTCGCCGTGACCTGTGGACATCACAGCTTGCAGAATGCGATCCAGTGTCCCCATTATGCGTGACCGTCGATTTCCTAAACGCTCATTCTGCCGGCATTGATTGAGTCAGATTAGTATCGATTGCGCCGTAACAACAGCCCTCGCAGTACGGGCTTCAACTTCGGTGTGGACCTTTCGACAAGGGACCATCATTTTGTCAAGCTGCACAGAGGGAATACCGTCGTTATGTAATGGTGGGGTCCCAGTTATGGAATTGATCAGAATGGTTTGCGCTTTCCACCGAAGGAAAAGAACCGTTCCCCGTTCCGCCTGGCGTCCTGTCTCATTGACAGGCACGAGGTAAGATCTTCCGTATAATTTGGTAGAGCGAACATTTAAAACCATTTTGTAGAAGCGTAAGATCTCTTGCTCCATTAAGGGAGCGAGCCATATTTGGGCGATCTCTTCGTTCGTTGTTAGATCAGACGTGTTCATGTTGATCTGATATACCAGGTTTCTTGACATTGTTCTGGATAACTCGGAATTTTGATTCGAAGCAACCGCTCACGATGGGAGAACTGTTATTGGGCTCCCCTGCTCCCACTACGAGGGAAATCATTTTCATTTCAACTTGCTTCTCCATCGCAATGTGTGCTGTAATCGTTGCAGTGCATTATTTTCGTCAAAATGCCTTGCATATTAAATGCTATGGGAAGCTTGAAACACTCCATTTTGGTGGGGGGCAGAACATATATACACACATCCAGACCATGGACCACGCCAATCAACGAAACGTTTTACTCAAGGTTTATTTCTGTGCATTGTGGTGTTCAGCACCGTTACTCTTTTCGAAGTGAACTTTTAGCAGCTCTATCTACCCTCACAAATTCGACGTCTCTAGCATTCTTAGTTTTTGATATCTCAACGAAATTGACCCCTCCCCCTACACGCGTTTGCATTCAACAGCGGCCTGGGTGCGTGTGAATGAAATGTTTTGTTACGAAGAGAACTGCTAACAAGGACCATGCCGAGACCCTAGCAAAGTCATAGGTCGCCCAGCATCTTTCAAGAAAAAGGCACAGGGGAACCATCTCAGATTATTATTTAGTGGTTCCGTTTAGTCTTTTCATTTGTTCGTTTACGCATTCGTTAACCGTGGTTCGCATTCGTATAAGAGCCAACTCAGATATCGTGATGGGAAGCAACTAACTGATGCCAGAATGAACATCCACCCTGGTGCCAAGTCGATGAAAAGTGAAACAGCGATGAAACAGTGATAAGCGTAAGGACGAGAATTCGCTTTAAAATTGCCCCCTCCTCTCCTAGACTACGCCTCCGGGAAGGATTCACCGCACGGCATCAGTCACACAAGGGAAAACAGTCAAGCAGTCTCACTATGCCCCTAAAGAATAGTCTCGGCATTCTCTTTTCAATAGAGCTCAACGTGCGGGAGAGAACGAAAACAAGGCTCCCTCTCTTTTGAGATGTTTGTTCGTACCAAGGCACTATTCAATGTTTTGGGCTTCACTCGTTACTACCCGCACAACACATGGTGTCTAGTGCGGTTAGCTCTGTGTAATTGACCCTGACGAGAACGGCTGGCTATGCCCGATTCATCTCAGGTCCTTACTGGGACTTTCATGGTGACAAAACACCTTAATGAATGATTACGTGTTGTTGATATTCATACTATTTTAGCCCCAAGCTCGCCTTGCGCGGTGCTCTGCTAGTTTGCATGCCATTTCGTTATGGCATTGCCAGTTCTAGTTGCTAATTTGCATGCATTCTGATGCATTCACACGCATTTGTATGGATGACAGCCGGCTTTAAGCTTGATGTTTTTCTACTCGCCAGTCATTTGTTCATTGATTTCTGCGTGCGTTAGGATCAAATAAATATCTGAACCGGCAGCAGCACGTCAGCTTGCTGCGTACACTGCGAGCCTTCTCGATGTGTCAACCCCGTTTCATCACTCCTCCCTGTCAGTAGCGGTCCGTGCCACGTGCCCGAGCCGAAATGCCACGCAATGGTGGCACCCGTCGGCGACAGCACAGGTGTCGGCAAACGCCCCCTCGCTCGCTGCAGACAGGCACACACAAAGAACACCCTCAGGGCGGGTGGCCGGGCTTAAGGCCTGCTGAACGCAACGCCCGCTGAAGAGCCGTTTCATGCCTCTGTGCAGGCGGCGCGGCATGGCGGCTTCTGTAGAGCGATGAAGTGGTGGAGGGGGGGGGGGGGAGGGGGGACTGAACAAGGCGCTGCACCACAGACGATGGCGTCGGGGCAGCCAGCTGAGGCAAACAAACCGGAATACAATCGAGAGGGCAGATTGTCCTCCGACTAGAGCCGATAACGCCGCAGCTGATTGCGCACGTGGATGATCTAAACGGCCGCTCATCATATGAACGGTGCAAAGGGTTAGCTGCAACTAAATGACAGCAAACGTGGGCGAACATCTCACAAGTGTGAAACTATAAAAGCATATCTTCACCCAGATCCAGTCAAACACTTCAGGAAAGAAAAATGCGTTTCACGTCAATCGGTGCTAGTTCCATTCCATAGCAGGCCGCATGCTCTCAGATAAAAGTGCATGAATGCATCAACCCTATGTGAGCCTTGGCAGCTGCGGCCATTCCATTGCTGACTGCACACAAATCTTAGCTCGACTTCACTTTTCATCAAGAAAAGCGAAGAACGAAGAGCACAGCTCCCATACATTTCAAGCCTTGATTTGACGACTGCACTTTTACGTTATCTGGCATGCATCCATGCATGTCCATGCCATTAAGTGCATTCGGTGCGGGGAACCTGCATTGTGAAGAAACAACCTGAAAAAGCATTTATACCAGCAAAGCCTAAAGCCATCAAGAAACGACAATGCCATCGAATGGAAAGGGCAGCAGTGGGCTGGCTGGCTGGCCAGAGACGGGTCGCAACAAACCCGATCCGTTCACCCCAAAGTGCAACGCAAAGGGCTTTCAAAGAACACGCATGAATGTCACGTGTAAACTGCAAACCATCGATGATCGTGCGCGCAGTGTCCACTCCAAGCCGCGCTCTGCGGAAGGGTGAGGTGGTAGCCCTGATCGACGATGACCCTAACGGCGGTGTACTCACCGCGGGTCCAGGCGGCGCGCGTCGCAGTCTTGGACGCATCCTCTCCGCTCCGACGGTGACACTGGTGGTGCCGTTGACCGTGACTACGCCCGTCGCAGCCGACGACCGGCCGTCGATGTCGATGGGGACGAGGAACACGCCCCGGGAGGGCGGCGGAGCGCGCGACGACATCCCGCCGGGCGAGCTGCGCCGCCTTGCCGGCACCGCCGCGCCAGCGCCAGTCACCAGCACTCACCACCCGTCACCACCTCTCACACGCAGGTCTCAGCGCCTCTGAGTTCACGGTGACGCTCGGCGCGCGGCAGCTGGCACACCCGGCCCGACCCAAAGCTACGAGAGTAAAAGGCTACGCAGACGTGACGTCACCGTGGGACGAAGTGTTGGTAGCCCGCAGTGTGGGTTTTAGTTGATACTACAAAAAAGATTGGTATATACTGGGAACGTTACTAAAAACGGAGGTTTCTCAAATGAACCGGGTGAGAATCGTGCTTTGCATCTTTATTTCAGTGTTATGTCAGTAGAATTTGAACATTTTGCATTTCACATCCTTGTAAGACAAACCAACACTATGATCCGCTTCCAAAATAAGTCTTACTAAACCACGCGCTCTTGCTCCTGCACCAGCGTCAGATTCGCCGTAGTCAAAGCGCTTGAATGTTTATGTGTAATGTTTTTTTTGTAAAATGAATATATGTAAATAAATAAATATCTTATTGTGATGTTCATATTGAATAAATACATGACAAATGATTGTTAATTTATCTTCGTACTGTAACACCCACATGGAGTGGAAGGTGAAAATATCGCAAAGTAAGGACAGGTACCAAGAATTTCGCTGTTGTCGTGCTTTGATCTTCCTACGCGTTGGTAAACTTGCAGATCCATAATGTCGGATGGGTTAGGTGCACGGGAGATAATGCCCTGACTACCCTTATATATCTCCAAGACTGTATCCGAGCTGGGATATGAGCCACGACTCTTGAACTGGCAGAAATTACAAAACTTGCCAGAAATCATCCCATTTTACAGGACCTTCTGCTATTTTAAACTGAAATGGCGCGCGCCGCAGTTACGCCTCTCCGGATTTATCATCTGCTACCTCCATTATGGCAGGCCAACCCTGAATCCACCCTGGCAGCGCCCCTCCTAAGACTACAGGATGTGCATTCCAACTTGCCAATGCGCGTCCCAAGGGTGCTGCGAGCCCTTCTCACCCGCCGTTTATGATCTTCACCATATGTTGTTGTTCTTGTTGTTGTTATATGTTGAACTATTTTACACATACTGTTTCTAAGCACCTCCAGCTAGAGTTCTTCGGAATAAATCACTGGTGTATGGGTTACCCTATCTCTCTGTGGGGGTAACTTGGAAGGACATTTCAACAATAATTATGTAGTTCTGTTGCAAACCAACACCATTTCCCAGTTGAAAATGCTTCGTGAAATATACTACGTAAAAACCCGGTTTATCGAAATATTTATCTTTGAATCAGCACGCAAAGAACAGCGTTTTCACGCCGCCCTAGTGCTGGTGCCATATGTTTTGGTCTCATGATGACGTCACAGCGTCGCCTACCCAGAATGCAGTAACACGGGGCTTGGCCCGACCGAGTGGCGACTGGCGGCGCCGGGACGACGGCGTCGCGTGCTGTGGCGCTATTTCACTGGAGGGGGGGGGGGGGGGGGGCGGCGCCGACGGCCACTCGGCTCCGTCCGTGCACACCCGCGGCGGTGGTGGTGAGAGGACATCCACTGGCTTGGTGAGTTGTCGGCTGTTTGGCGGGGCCGGGCCAAGGCGTACGGGGTGGAGTTCTAGTTTTGATTGTAACGGTTTATCTTCGGCCAGG